>NC_137071.1:14953701-15396365 GCF_951640355.1 Cnephaeus nilssonii | reverse complement strand
CCCAGGCCTAAAGCTTCGGCCAGAGGCTTTAGGCCTGGGCAGGGCCCAGCCCTCCATTGGTGTGAACTATAGAAGAAACACCTTTTCTGACTGCACATTGGCTAAGCTTCCTATATGCCACTGGTAATATTCTTAGTAACTTGGGTAATAAGAATCCAAAAAGGTGATCTAGGGTTTTTCCACCACACTTCTGGAGAAAAAAATGAAGGTCTGCTGCTGGAAGGCTAAGGAATGTCATATCCTGCCCTAGCCGGTTTGACTCAGTGGATAATGCCTCAGCCTGCAGACAGCAGGGTCTGGGTTTGATTCTGATCAAAGGCATGTACCTAGGTTGCAGGCTCCTCCCTGCCTGGGGCCCAGATCAGGGCTCATGCAGAAGGCAACCAATCAAAGTGTTTCTCTCTGTCTTTCCCTTTCTCTTCCACATTCTCTAAAATCAATGGAAACATACCCTCAGGTGAGGATAAAAAATAAATAAAGAAATCCATATCCTATGAAAGACACATCTTGAAAATGCCTAAAGAAAGTTGTCATTTTTTCTTGGTGAAGGGACTGGGGTCCGTGTTGATGAAAACACCTTGGTGGCTGCGGTGACTGACAGTGGCTGCAGCAGTGGGGTGATGGGGCTGGTGCCTTCCTCTGACCAGCCCGGTTGCCTCCCACAAAGGGAGGCCAGACTGCAGCTTAGGTATGCTCCCTGTGGGGCGCGGGCCTAAGCCGACAGTAGGACATCCCCTGAGGGCTCCCAATATGTGAGAGGGGGCAGGTTAGGCTGAGGGATCCCCGACCCCCAGTGCACGAATTTTGTGCACCGGGCCCCTAGTGAGTAAATAAAACCTCATGAAGCAAAAACGTGGATAAGGGGGAACAACTGTAACCTGCATGCCAAAGTGGCACATTCTGGAGTAGCTTGTTCTATACGCCTCTAAGACAGAGTAACTGAAAAACACAATTCAGAATTTGACATAATTTATTACCCATATTTATTAGTTTCCTATTGTTGCTATAACAAGCTACTGCACACTTAGCGGCTTCAAACAGCACAAATGTATCTCTTACAATTATGAGGTCAAAAATTTAAAGTCAGTTTCACTGGGCTGAAGTCTGTGTGTCAGCAGGGATGGTTCCTTCTGCAGGCTTTGAGGGGAGCGTATTAGTCAGGGTTCTCCAGAGAAACACTAAAATAGTTTTTTAAATGGTTATTATGTGAGGTGAGGGATGTATAAACTAACCTTGTGGTAATCGGTTTACAAAAACTATGTCTATCAAAGCATCACTTGTACACAATGCAATATACAGATATCGAATTATGAAATTGTACACTTGAAACTTATGTAACTTTATTAACTGATATCACTCCAATAAATTTAATTTTAAAAGATTAAAAAATTAAGAAATCAAAACAAATGAACAAAACAAAAACAGACTCGTAGAAATAAAGAATAAACTTATGGTTGCCACAGGGAAGATGGGTGGAAAAGGTGAAGAAGAATATAGATAACTAAAGGCCCGATGCAAAAAATTCGTGCAAGAGTAAGCCTTCCTTCCCCTGACTGCCAGCAACGGCTTCCTTCCAGCCGCTGGCAGGACCCAGGACCCGGGCTTCCCTCGCAGCCCCGGCTTCATCCAGAAGGTCGTCCGGTCTAATTAGCATATTATGCTTTTATTATTATAGATAATAGTGTGATAATTTCACATGGTGGCAGATGGTGATGGGACTTAGTGTTGTGAGCACATTGTAAGCTATATAAATGTCAAATCCCAATGTTGTACACCTGAAACTAATATAATACTGTATGCCAACTCTACTTTAATAAAAACAATCAAACACTAAAGAGTATTTTGTAAATGTCATAGTTCACTGTGCATTGACCATGATGTTCTTAATGTTCCCCTGGGCTTAACTAAACTTTAAACAGGCTTTTTCCTGACAATAGGCCCGATTTCCTTTTTGTAGAGCATTTACTTTAGAAAACGTGCAATTGTAAACTTTTTTCACTGCCCCTTTGAGATATAAATCTTCTATAACCAAAGAATGTTTTTCTCAAGGACCTGGGAGCCATCCCTTTGAAATGTAATCATCAAGAAAGCACCCCTTTCTCCCAGACTTTTTGATAGTTGGAGACTTAACTTAGATAAGCACCAATTAGCAAACCCAGATAGCCTAATGACATCAACACTCTTCCCTGTAATGTCCTCTAGTATTTTTCCATTAGCTCATCTCAGCCTTTAAAATCCTGCTACCATTTGTTTCAGTGGAGCTGAGTTAAATATCTCTCCCCCCTATTGCAATAGTCCTAAATATTTTCTTTGGTGAGATTTTTCCTTTATAGCACAGCAAATGCAGTTTCTCCCTAATTTTATGTGAAATAAGTTCAGATATTGCAGCTATACAAAGGACCACAATCAAGATTAAACCGAACATATCAGAGGAACGCAGTAATTTTTTAGAAGGAAATTACACAGACTTTATGATTAAAGTCTATTCTTAGAAAATCCAGTAAGGTTTGCACAATCATAGCTATGAAGCAGAGATCTATATTCTGGTGCAAATTGCATGGGCCCAAAGCAGCTTTTGACACTCAGAAGAGCCCAGCTGGCATGGCACAGTGGTTGAGCGTCGACCTATGAACCAGGAGGCCATGGTTTGATTCCCAGTCAGGGAACATGCCCAGGTTGTGGGCTCCCCATCCCCAGTGTGGTGTATGCAGGAGGCAGCCGATCAATGATTCTCTCTCATCATTGATATTTCTCTCTCTCTCTCTCTCTCTCTCTCTCTCTCTCTCTCCCTCTCCCTTACTCTCTGAAATCAATAAAAACATATTTTTTTAAAAAGACACTCAGAAGGGGAAGCCACCTGCTTAACTATTATCCTAATTCACTACCTGAGAAGGAAATATAAATTGTTCAAAACATATAATATATTCTTTATAAGCTGTTGAACATACTAGTATATGTGTATATTAAATTGTTTGCAGTTTGAATTCTAGATTTTGGCCTCAATCATTCTCAGGAAAACTTTATTTTCATTTCACTTTATTTTGGTTATCTTGCTCAATTTCTTATAACCTTTCTAGATATTGTTGTAGGTACATGATTGATCATTAAAAGTAAAATTATAAATTCAGAAGAGATAGTGTTTCCCACCTCCACTTCCCCACACATGAGATATCTTTGTGTCATATATGTATTTCAGAGAGGAAGGGAGAAGGAGAAAGAGAGAGAGAAATATCAACGATGAGAGAAAATCATTGATCAGCTTCCTCCTGCACGCCCCCCATTGGGGATGGAGCCTGAAACCCAGGCATGTACCCTTGACTGGAATTGAACCTGGAACCCTTCAGTTTGTAGGCCGACGCTCTAGCCACTGAGCCAAACCAGCTACAGCTCCACCATATATTTTACCTTTAGTGCAGTAAATATGTGGAGTCTCTAGCTTAGCACTGTGCAATAGAACTTTCTGTAATGATGGAAATGTTCCAATAAAGTAACATAGCCACATTTGGTTAATGAGCACTCAAAATCTGACTAGTGTGACCAAGGAACTTAAAATTTAACTTTGTTCAATAATGAATTTAACTTAAATTTAAATAATTACATGTTGCTAACGGCTACTATAGTAGGCAGTGTGCTAGTTTATCTCAATCATAAATCTATCTCATTGCCAATTGGTTAGAGCTTGCTAGGAGATTAATCATACAAAGCTTTTTATAAGATTTTCATAGTAGAAAATGAGATCCATGCCTACCTAGATCATTTTCTCAATCTTGGTACTACTGACAGTTTAAGTCAGATAATTATGTGGTGTGTGTGTGGGGCGGGGAATGTGGGGAGCAGGTATCCTGTGTATAGAAGATATTTAGCAACAGCCTTGGCCTCTGCCCTCTAGATGACAGAAGCACCTCTGGTCTAGTTATAACAACTGAAAATGTCTTCAGACATTGCCTAATGTCTTCTGGGGCTTTAAAGGAGCATCCACACAAGCACTACCTTTAATCCTAATTATTTGTGATGGAATTCTCGCCACTTCTTCAAGCAATCTGCCTCCAAGACCACCTGGCTCAGTTAAGGAGGTTCATAAACATACCTCCTGTGATGGATATCTGAAGATATTACTGTGAAGTAAGAGGCAGACAGAAAATAGTATAGGAAAAAAAGGAAGAGAAGAACTTCTTTCATTACAAACACAAAAAATATTAATTTTTATATTAGACTAGAGGCCCAGTGCATGAAGATTCATGCACTCGGGGGCGTCCCTCAGCCCAACCACCCTCTTACAATCTGGGACCCCTCGGGTAGGGTCCCTAGGCCTGGCCTGAGATCAGGGCCTATCGGGTCTTTCCTTCCCAGGTCTGCAGGAAGCTGGCCCCACCCCCGCCGCTGCCACTGCTTGCCATCTGTGCAGCACTGCCTCCCCTCCCCCACCACCGGTGGCCTCCCTCTGCAGGCGACAGGCTGGGGTGCAATGGCTTGGCTGGCCTGGGCCTCCCTTTCTTTGCTGGGGGGTGGGCCAGCCATGCAAGGGGCTGTCTGCCTACCTGATTGCCCCTAACCACTCGCCTACCTGCCTGATCACCCCTAACCACTGGTCTGCCTACCTGATCACCCCTATCCACTCTGCCTGCCTGCCTGATTGCCCCTAAGAGCTTGCTTGGGGGCGGGGCCAGCCCAGTGAGGGTCTGTCTGCCTACCTGATCACCCCTACCGCTGGTCTGCCTACCTGATCTCCCCCAACCACTTGCCTGCCTACCTGATCACCCCTATCCACTCTGCCTGCCTGCCTGATTGCCCCTAACAGCTTGCTTGGGGGCGGGGCCAGCCCAGTAAGGGTCTGTCTGCCTACCTGATCACCCCTACCGCTGGTCTGCCTACCTGATCTCCCCTAACCACTTGCCTGCCTATCTGATCACCCTTAACCACTGCTCTGCCTACCTGATAACCCCTAACCCCTCTGCCTGCCTGATTGCCCCTAACCGCTTGCTTGAGGGCGGGGCCAGCACTGACTTGGTCAGCCTCTGGTTGTCGCAGGAGCCGACCGCCAGTTGCCTGCCATCCGTCGCAGGCTCTCCGCTTTTGCCCAAGGCCGGAAAAGCCTCCACAGGAGCCTACCGCCAGTTGCCTGCCATCCGTCGCAGGCTCTCCTCTTTTGCCCAGCCTTGGGCTCGGCCGCACCCCAGCATCCTGGCGACAGATCATAGGAACTGACCACCAGTTGCCTGACATCTGTCGCAGGCTCTCCGCTTTTGCCCAAGGCCGGAAAAGCCTTCTGTGGAGGCTTTTCCAGCCTTAGGCTCGGCCGCACCCCAGCATCCCGGATTGCAGGAGCCGACTGCCAGTTGCCTGCCATCCGTTGCACCCCAGCGTTGCCAATTGGCCACCCTGGCCACGCCGAGTCCTGCCTCCTGCGCCTCTGCTGGCCCAAATCGTGGGCGTAGCAGAGTGATGGTAATTTACATATTACTCTATTATTAGATAGGACTAGTGGCCCGGTGCACAAAATTCGTGCATGGGGAGGGGTGTCCCTCAGCCTGGCCTGCACCCCTCCAATCTGGGACCCCTCAGGGGATGTCTGACTGCTGATTTAGACCCAATCCCTGTGGACATCCCTCTCGCAATCCGGGACCGCTGGCTCCGAACCGCTCACCTCCCTGCCTGCTTGATTGCCCCTAACCACTCTGCCTGCCAGCCTGCTTGCCCCCAACTACCCCCCGCCCACTGGCCTTCTTGCCCCCAACTGCCCCCCCTTGCCAGCCTGCTCACCCCCAACTATCCCCCCTGCCGGCCTGCTCACCCACAACTGCCCCCCCCCTGCCAACCTGATCACCCCCAACTGCCCTCCCCTCCTGGCCTGATCGCCCCTAACTGCCACCATGGCTTTGTCTGGAAGGATGTCTGGAAGGTCTCCAAGAAGGTCTCCCGGTCTAATTAGCATATTACCCTTTTATTAATATAGATACTTTGTGTCCTTACACTTTTAACTTTGCAAAATGACCTCATCTATATTTCCTAGTATGTTTGATTGCTTAGAATTACCACCCATTTAAAGAGTTTCTAACTTTATATTATTTTGGCACATTTAATTTAAGAAGTATTTAAATGGCATTCTAAATCTCACCCTTGTGAGACAAGAATAGAAATAAAATTCTGTTCTAAGTCTGTCAAGGGTCAGAGTCATCCTTCCGACCTCAAATGAAAGCAAATCAGCTCAGTACAGGGCAAGAAAGGTTGTATATGGCAACAACTAGGGAAGGGGAGGAGGGCATCATCTCTGGGCATGGTCCTGGACACAGATATTTTGGAAGCAATAGTCAAATACAAACAGTCAGAAGCTATGGGTACTAGTTTCTGATCTGGCATATTCAAACTATATGACCTTCAGCATTTATGCTCCTTCATCTCTGAATGTTCTCGTTTAATTGCACAAGGGCAGACCCTGTCCAGGTACTTTATCTTTTATTTCGCATTGAGAAAAAAAATGAAATGAGTGTTTGGTTTGTAGCAGTATTGTAAAAACAACTAGAAAAGTATCTCTTACAAAGCTTCCCAATGCAGTCTAGGCAGCAATAACTGATAGTTATATTCATAACGAAGGTCTACAACAATATAATAATTACCTGTGCTTTCCAGAATGCATACTACATATTCACTTTCAGTACGATATTTACCACTTATATAAAATTTTCTACCCTGGACTGCCAAATAAGAATTGATTGCCGAGGTTACCATTTATCAATGTGCTACTATTTTTGTTTTATTTTTAAAATAAAATATATAATATCTATGGTAATTTTTTAAAATTTTCAATTGCATTTTTACATTCACTGTTATTTTGTATCAGTTTCAGGTGTACAGCATAGTAGTTAGGCAATCGTATACTGTACAAAGTGTTCCCCCAATAATTTCAGGACCCACCTGGCACCATACACAATTATTACAATGACTATATTCCCTATGCTGTACTTTATATCCCCATGACAATTTGAAACTACCAATCTGTACTTCTCAATACCTTCACCTTTTTCACCCAGTCCCCCAACTACCCTCCCTTCTGAAAATGGCAAGATTTCATTCTCTTAAATTTTTTTTTTTACATTAGAGAGAGGAAGGGAAGGAGGCAGGGAGGGAGGGAAAGGAGAGAGAAAGAGAGGAAAAGAGAAAAGGAGGGAGGGAGGGAGAGAGAGAGAAATTGATGTGAGAAACATCAATCAGTTGAGGTTGCCTCTTGCATGTGCCCCGACTGGGCATCAATCCTGCAACTTGGGAAGATTTAAAACCTATCCTTCACAAACTGTCCCAAAAAACTGAAGAAGAGTCAATACTTCCTAACACATTTTATGACACCAATATAACCCTGATACCAAAACCTGGCAAAGATAACACACAAAAAATAAAAATACAGGCCAATATCAGATAAATATAGATTCAAAAATCCTAAACAAAATACTAGAAAATCGAATACAACAGTACAATCAAAAAATAATACATCATGATTAAGTGAGGTTCATTCCAGGGGCACAAGGATGATTAACATATGCAAATCAATCAATGTAATATACCACATTAACAAAAGATAAAAATCCTATATTATCAATAGATGCAGAAAAAGCATTTGATAAGATACAACATCTATTTTGATGAAAACACTCAATAAAATAGGAATAGAAGGAAAGTACCTCAGCTTAATAAAGGCATCTATGATAAACCCTCAGCTAATATACTCAATGGTGAGAAACTGAAAGCTTTTCCTCTAAGATCAGGAACAAGGCAAGGATGTCCACTCTCACCACTCTTATTCAACATAGTGCTGGAAGTCCTAACCAGAGCAATAAGGCAAGAGAAAGAAATAAAAGGCATCCCAATAGGGAATGAAGAAATAACCTATCATTTTTTGCAGATGACATGATTCTATATATAGAAAACCCTAAAGGCTCCAGTAAAAAATTATTAGAAACAGTAAACAAATACAGTAAAATTTCAGGATACAGAATCAATGTGTAAAAATCCATTGCCTTCCTGTATACTGACAACAAAACATCAGAAAAAGAAATGGAAAAAAATTCATTTTGCAATTGCAACCAAAAGAATAAAATAACTGGAAATAAACTTAACAAAGAATGTGAAAGACCTATATCTTGAAAATTACAAAGCATTATTTAAAAGAGATTGAAAAAGATACAACAAAATGGAAAAATATTCTGTGTTCTTGGATTGCAAGAAGCAACATAGTTCAAATGGCCATATTACCCAAAGCAGTATACAGATTTAATACAATCCCCATCAAGATCCCAATGTCATTTTTTAAAGAAATGGAGGTATCATGCTACCTGACATCAAATTATACTACAGAGCTATGATAATCAAAACAGTGTGGTATCAGCAGAGGATCAGACACACAGATCAATGAAACAGAATGGAAAGCCCAGCTATAAAACCACATGTAAATTGACAGATAATTTTTGAGAAAGGAGCCAAAAGCACACAATGGAGTTAAGATCGTCTCTTCAATAAATGGTGCTGGGAAAACTGGAAAGTGACATGCAAACGAATAAAACTGGGTTACAGTTTGTCGCCACGTACAAAAATTAATTCAAAATGGATCAAAGCCCTAAATATAAGATCTGAAACAATAAGTTACATAGAAGAAAATATAGATACCAAACTTATGGACCTTGGTCATAGAGAACATTTTATGAACTTGACCCCAAAGGCAACCAAAAAGCTTCTGCACAGCAAAAGAAACTGACAACAAAACAAAGAGGCAGCCAACCAGATGGGAGACGGTAGTTGCAAACAGCAGTTCTGACAAAAGTTTAATTTCCAAAACATGTAAAGAAAAGAACTCATAAAACTCAACAAACAAACAAACAACCCAATCAAAAAGTGGGCAGAGCACTGAAAATACACCACCTCTCCCAAGAAGACATACGAACAACTGATAGATGTATGAAAAGATGTTCAACCTCATTGACAATTAGGGAAAAATAATCAAAACTACAATGAGATACCACCTCACACCTGTTAGAGTAGCCATTATCAACAAGACAAGCAATTACAAGTGTTGGAGAGGTTGTGGAAAAAAGGGAACCCTCATCCACTGCTGATGGGAATGTAGACTGGTACAACCACTATGGAAAGCAGTCTGGTGATTCCTCAAAAAATTGAGAATAGAGCTACCATATGACCCAGCAATTCCTCTCCTGGGTATATACCCCAAAACGTTGGAATCATATATTCTCAAAGATATATGTGCCCCTATGTTCACTGCAACATTATTCATGGTGGCCAAGACATAGAAACAACCAAAGTGCCTTATGATAGAGGACTGGATAAAAAAGATGTTGTACATACACAATGAAATACTACTCAGCCATAAGGAAGGATGAAATACTGCCACTTGCAACAACGTGAATGGACCTTGAGAACATTATGCTAAGTGAAATAAGTCAGTCAGAAAAAGCTAAGAACCATATGATTTCACTCATATTTGGGATATGAAACTGAAACTCATGAACACACACAGCAGTGTGGTGATTGCCAGAGGGAAGAGGGTAGGGGTAGAAGGGGTCCTAATATATGGCGACGGAAGATTTGACTTTGGGTAGTGAACACATGGTACAGTATACAGAGCTTGTAACATAGAAACCCACACCTGAAACCTTTATGTTCATGTTGACCAATGTCATCCCAATAAATTTAATTTACAAAATTGATATTATATTTAAAAGAGAAAAATAATGTACAATTTAAAAATATACCTTTCTTACCAACAAAAAATAAATAGAAGTTGGCTGGAATATATAACAGAGGAATAAAAGTATCAAAATAAATAAGAAGAAGGAATATTGAAAGGACAGAGATAATAAATGGTGACAATATGGTCCTCTAATTAGAAAATCCAAATGAACCAGGGCACAAACTATTCAAATGAATAAGAGACTCTAAAAGCTATTGTATAGAAAATTACTATGCCAAAAGCAGGAGCCTAGCCACACAAAAGCAGTAACTAATTAAGATAATTAATAGAAAATATTCCCCCCAGAAGCAGCAGCAATGTCCAAAATTTACATAAAAAGAAACCTGAGAAAAAAGATACACTATCTTTTTGGAGGTAACTATTAAAATGCCCTGATAGATTTAAGGAAAGAAGTCACAAATAAATACAGGAGTCCACTATTTTTATTCATGAGGAAAAGAATATTGTCAAGATGTCAATTCTCCTTATTTACAGATTTTTCTACCGGCCTGGACTCCCCTCTCCTTTCATATATTGATCCCTAATCCCCAATGTGACTGTATTTGGAGCTAGGGTCTTTAAGGGGGTGATTAAGGTTAAATGAGGTCATAAGGGCGGGGCCCTAATTCAATAGGGTTAATGTCCCTATAAGAAGAGGAAGACACCAGAGGTCACTCTCTGTGTGTGCATTTATGAACAAGAGTCCATGTGAGGACAGTGCAAGAAGATGGTTATGTGCAAAGCCAAAAAGAGAGCTCTTAACAGAATGTGTATCTGCCAGCACCTTGGTCTAAGAATACTAGCCTCTAGAACTGTGAAGAAAAAAAAATTTCTCTTAAGATACTCCAACTGTGGTATTTTGTTATTCCTTTGCCCACACTGATGAAGACATTGCCTCACATGTAGCTTCGAAGATGGCTACCCGACTTGGGCTGCTGTTTCGGGAAATCAACCCTGACAAACTGTAAAAGGGGGAATGAAAGAATAATATCACCCACAGCAAAACAGCATAAATGAGAAGCCCAGGGAGAGACTCTATAGTGAAGTAGTGGGCATGCCCTGGAGTTGAGACAGGTCTGTAGCCTGCAAGAAAGACAGATGACAAGATTTGTGGGAGGAGAGATTTTAAAGTTCAGCCTGGCTTTTTCCAGCATGCCCTAGGGCAATGAATTTCTCCTGTTTCACTGAAGGAACCCAGAGCAGCTCCTGGGAGCCTGCGTGCCAGGACCATGAGGTATTATCAGGATGGCACCAAAGTTTGGGGTTGTTTGAAACAGTGTGAGTCCAGAAGCTGTGCAATAACCACCTGATGCCTCTTTAGTGGGCAGGGACAGACCTTTAAAAAAATTAATATTGTTCTCAAATATAAGGAATGGAAAGAATGTATCACAAACACGAATATGCATTGTTTCATGAAACACACACACACACACACACACACACACACACACACACACACTTGTTAGGATATAAGTATATTTCTTACTATGAATGAGGATCAAAAATAAAAGTCTCCACACCGGATGGAGCATTGTTAGATAATGTCAAATTATCTGAGTCTCCCGAAATCATGTAGCACAGCCTCTTTCCCTTAGAAAAGAGATAATCTCTCAGTTTGGCATAGTATTTTCCTGGTCCCTTCATGCTGTCCCAAAGGGTAAGAGATCCCTCTTTTTTTACAGCTGCATGGTATTCCATAGTGAAAATATACCACAGCTTTTTTATCCACTCATCTGCTGATGGGCACTTGGGCTGTTTCCAGATCTTAGCTTTTGTAAATAACGCTGCTAACTCAGAGACAAATATCACATGATCTCATTTGTTTGTAGAATCTAATGACCAACAAAATAAGACCCAAAGCAGGGAGTCATGGAACAGAATGACATACCTTGATGTGGGGTTGGGGGGACAAGAAGAGATAAATCAAAGAACTTATATACTTATATGCATAGCCCATGGTCACTGGCAATAGGGTAGTGAAGACCTGGGGTGGGGGGCGGTTTGGGGCTGGGAGGAGGGGGAGATATTGAGAGATAACTGTAAAGCTATCAACAATTAAAATTTTTTTTAAAAAATGAAAGGAGATCCTTTATCGTAGAAGGTTCTTAAAGACTGTTTGGCTGGCGGACAAATGCTATGATGGATCAGTGTGTTTTCCTTACAGCCCATCACCCATCCTAGGACCCTGTCTTGCACTGAGACTTCCCCTTCTCACATCTAACCTGGGGCTCTTACCCATTTTCTGCAAAAGGTTTGTAGGAGGGAAACAGCTCAGTTTCAGAATTGGTATTTCCCAGGGAGCAGCCAAGAGGACAACCTCCTACCTCCCTCCCGCGGAGGACTAACAGGACAACCCACACACAACAGAAGGGCCGCACAGAGCCCCAGGCAAGATTTCATTCCTAGTAAGCCCTGGACAGAGCTGTCAGCATGAGGAGCTGGCTGACTTCCACCTCCAGGGATTCAGGTCTTGGAGGAGAAAAGCGATGCTGTCCATCCAGGTGAGGGCTCTCAGACCTGCAGAAAGGGGACTCCGGGCTCCCAACCAAGGGGTCTTCCCAGAATGCAGCGCCCTGACCCGCGCTCTCCCCCCTCCCCCGCGCCCTGACCCGCCCCGTCCCGCCCCCCCCCCCTACGCGCATGCGTGCTCACAGGCTTGAGGGTTGACGGTTGACGCCAACATTCTATTCCCTCATTTCAGTCTCGGAGTTTCCGGGAGTGAAGACTGATCTGCAGATTGAGGCTGGTACGACTCAGATCAAGGAGAGAAATCCCAGTCTTCGTTGGCGGTCAAGGAGTGGCGGAGAAGACCCCGAGAAGACTGAGGTTAGTGTCAACCCCATACCCCTGACCCTGAGGTCTACCTGGGGGGGAAACGGGCAGGACTCTCACGCTCTGGGATGGGGAGGGAGGTGGGAGTGAGGTCTTGGTCAAATGGACGGGGTATGGGGGGGGGGGGAGTCTTGGTCTAATGGCGTTGAGGTGGTAGTGTGAGTCAGTGTGTGGGGGTCGGGTCTTGATCTAATGGGGGTTGAGGTGGTGGTGTTAGTCGGTGTGTGTGGGGTGGGGTCTTGGTCTAATGGGGGTTGGGGTGGTGGTGGTGGGGATTGGGGAATGGAGTCTTGGTCTAATGGGAGTGGGGGTAGAGTCAGTCTAATGGGGGTTGGGGTGGGGTCTTGGTCTAATGGGGGTGAGATGGTAGGGGCATAGGGGGTGGGGGTGGAGTCTTGGTCTAATGGAGGTTGGGGTGGTGGTGGGGTGGGAGCTTGGTCTAATGGGAGTGAGATGGTAGGGGCATAGGGGGTGGGGTGGGGTCTTGGTCTAATGGGGGTTGGGGTGGTGGGGGCATAGGGGGTGGGGGTGGGGAGTGGGGTCTTGGTCTAATGGGGGTGAGATGGTAGGGGCATAGGGGGTGGGGGTGGGGAGTGGAGTCTTGGTCTAATGGGAGTGGGGGTGGGGTCTTGGTATACTGGGATTTGGGGGGTGATACTGGGGGTAGGGTGGTGGGGTGGAATCTTGGTCTAATGGGGGTGTGGGTGGGGTCTTGGTCTAATGGAGGTTGCAGGGTGGGAGGAGGGGGATGGGGTGGAATCTTGATCTAATGGGGGTTTGGGGATGGTGGAGGGTTTGGGGGTGGGGAGGTGGTTCTTGGTATAATGGAAGTTTGGGGATGGAGAGGTGCGGGTGGAGTCTTGAGTCTTGGTCTAATGGGGGTGGGGGTTGGTGGGCGGTGGGGGAAGTCTTGGTCTAATAGGGGTGGGGGGTTCTTGGTCTAATGGAGGCGGGGGTACTTGGTCTCATGGGGGTGGGTGTCTTGGTCTAATGGGGTGGCCACAGGAGTGAGGAATGAAAACCCTAATAATTACTTTGGACAAAGGGATCCCATAAGACACTGCTCCTGATGGAGCTCTAGAAGCCCAGCCCCAGCAGGGTGATGAGATAGGGCTCTCCCTCGTTTCCCCCAGGCCATTGGGGTAAGGAGTTTAGTTCACAGTGGAGAGGGGAGGAGGCCGGGCCCTGCCAACAGCTGGTCCACAGGATGATCCTGTGAAGGAGAAGATCCTCCTCCTCAGAGCACAGGGGACCCCCAGAGCCTAACCCCGCCAGTCCTGCTCTCAGCCCCAGGTGCACCCTAACTTCCTCTGCAGGCTCGTAGGGCAGAGACTGGGCAGAACAGGAGCCCTGTGGGCCCCTGGAGCACTGCCCTCAGACCCTGCAGACATGGCCTGGGTTAAGGCTCAGGCGCAGGGTTCCTGCTGAGGGTTCACACACCATCTCACTCTCCCTCCTCCAGGGGCCCACATCACCTCCTCTTGCCACACGGGTGACCTCTGTCCCTGACCAGTGTCCTCATGCCTCGGGGGAAGAAGAGTAAGCGCCGGGCCCGAGAGAAACGCCAACAGGCCCGGAATGAGGCTCGGAGAGCCATGAGTGCTCAGGCCTCTGCAGAGGAGGGGGAAGACTCTGATTCCTCCTCCTCTGTTTCTTCTGGGGTTTCTTCCCTGAGCACCCCTGAGTCTGCGCTGTCCCAGGAGCCTCAGGGAGCCGCAGCAGCCACTGGCCTTCCCAAGGCAAGAATCGCATGGCCAAGTTTTGACACCAGTGCCGAGAGCCGCAGCGAGGGAAGTGCAGAGGCCTCCCAGGCAGAGTCGGGGTCTGAGGGTTTCCGCAGAAGCCCTCTAGACCAGAAGGCGATGCTGCTGGCGCAATTCATGCTGCGCAAGTATAACATGAAGGAGCCCATCACCAAGGAAGACATGGTGAAGAATGTCATCAAGAAGCACAGGCCCTACTTCCAGGAGATCCTCAAGAGAGCCTCCGAGCTGATGGTGCTGGCCTTTGGCATTGATGTGAAGGAAGCCGACCCTGCCGGGCACAGCTATGTCCTGGTCAGCAAATTGCACCACGCCGGGGATAGCAGGCTGAGTGGGGAGATCATGCCCAGGAAGGGCCTCCTGATGACAATCCTCTGTGTGATCTTCATGAAGGGCAACTGTGCCACTGAGGAAGAGATCTGGGATGTCCTCAATGCGATGGGTATACATGCTGGCAAGCAGCACAACCTCCACGGGGAGCCCATGAAGCTCATCACAGAAGATCTGGTGAAAGAAGGTTACCTGGTGTACCGCCAGGTGCCCTACAGTGATCCTCCAAGCCACGAGTTCCTGTGGGGCCCGCAAGCCTATGCTGAGACCAGCAAGATGGAAGTGCTGCAGTTCTTAGCCAAGCTTCATGGTACCCAGCCCAGCGCCTTCCCACACTGGTACGAAGAGGCCCTGCAGGATGAGCTGGAGAGAACCCGCCACAGATTCGCGGCTGTGGTTCGCACTAGCTCCTCTGCCACTGAGCTTTCCAGCGCCAGCTTCAGCATCCCACACAAGTATTGAAATCTGAAGCAGTTCCCTCACTCGGTGCTTGAAGTGATGTGGGGGGTTAGGTGGTGCTGGAGGGAACGCAGTGCACATCATATCTGTGCTCCTGTTCTGTTATTAAACTACTGCTTTATCTTATTGTTGCTGAATGTTTTCAAATGTTGTTCTTTAAAACAAGTTTAATTAGCTTCAGAATCTAAGTGCACAAATGATATCACTTATGTATTTAACATTGTTTATGAGGCTTAAGAGTAAGAGTTTTGCTTTTTACTAACCAAATGGAGTAACCTTCCGCCTTACATAGAGATCTGGAACAAGATAACATGGCATTAGAAAATGTATTTCCTTAGAAATGTGACAGAAATGAGTGGCAAAATAGTTGTGATAAAAAAGTAGAGAAAAGTAAAAGATGATCAATTCTTGGTTTCCCTTATTCCTTGTATTCTGCTGTTCTATAAAATAAAAGTTATATACCTGCACTTGTTTTGTTTATTCAAGTACATAAGAGAAATGAAATCATGATGAATTGTTATTGCCTCTTTTTTTTTTAATTCCTCAATTGAGCATCTGCTCTTGGGAAGGCTCCAAGGTGGTCAGGGGGATGGTGAGAAAAAGAAGGCAGAGCTACTGCCCCTAGAATGATGGAGGCTAGAAGCAGCTCCGGTAAAAGGAAGATGGTGAGATACCTCTAAGACAAAAATCCAGTGAAAAGAAGTATGAGGAGGGGAGAAGAGGGAGGTCATGATAAGAGCAGACAAGCTGGGGCAGGCGTCCTCAAACTACGGCCCGCTGGCCACATGCGGGTGTTTTTGCCGTTTTGTTTTTTTACTTCAAATTAAGATATGTGCAGTGTGCATAGGAATTTGTTCCTATTTTTTTTAAACTATAGTCCAGCCCTCCAACGATCTGAGGGACAGTGAACTGGCCCCCTGTTTAAAAAAAGTTTGAGGACCCCTGGTCTGGGGTCCTCAAACTTTTTTTAAACAGGGGGCCAGTTCACTTCTTGGGAAGCCTCAGTCCCTTCAATGGGAGGTGCTGTTATGTTGAGGTGGGTGGGGCCTCAGAAGAGGGTGTGAGTGTGGTGAATAAGGGCCAGACCCTTGCGTGGTGGGTCTCAGAGTTGAGGAGCTAAGCCTCCAGAGGAGAACTGCTTTTAGCAGTGACGGGGACCCTGGATGAAGCAGAGAGAAATCTCCACCCAGGGCAGGCATGGAAGGTGGCCTGGGCTTTGGGCCCAGAGCAGGAAAACACAAGGCACAGGGTTGGAATTTTATCCGCATCATCTCCAGGGAGTTTCTGAGCAATCCGGGCAGTTCTTCCTCAGGCTGGGATGCCAGGGAGCCACTGTGCTGGCGCTCTTTGCCCTGGGCTGGGAGAAACGGTGAGCTCCATAAAAAGGCATTTTAGCTAGTTTATTTTGAGTAAAATTTGTCAACCTCTAAGGGAGGCCTTGATTTGGGGAGAGGTTAAATGAATGAAAAATGGGGTGATTTAGAGCAAAGGGCAGCTGGAGGGAGGAGAGAAGAGTTGTTTCTGAGGCACATTTTAGGAGCTTTGTGTAATATGCAGATGAGGGGGATCCCCTAACATCCAAATTAAATACTATTTCCACTAAGAGGAATGATTTGCTAAGGTATTTTTTCTTGCTAAGCCGAATTTTTGGCAGAGTTAACTGTTCTTTAGCACTGCATATTCTCAGACATCTCCTGGATTAACACAACAACAATACAAAGAAGAAAATCTTAGCAGGAGGGTGGGTCTTATTTAAGGTCCAAAAAAATCATGGTAGTAATTGCCATTCTTTACAATCTCAGTGCACACCAGTCACTGTGCCAGGTGCTTTACACACATCCCAACAGTCCTAGAAGGAAGGAAGCACCAAGCCCAAGTCATTGATGAGGAATCTGAGGTTCAGAGAATTTGGAAAGGTTCAGAATTCACAAGGCTAGTGAGTGACAGAGCCCTAGTCTGAATTGGTCAAGAACCCACACTGCTCCACTCCTCCCAGCCTTGTGTTTATTCATTCATTTCTCTTCTCACTATTCCATGATGTTTCTCAGATGGTAAGAAGCAGAGGCCTGTGGTTAAAGTACTGAGAGCAAGAAGCCTAAAGGAGTGGAAATGAGAATGAAGCACAATGTAGGGATTGTCTGTGATTCATTTACCCGGAGTCCTCCTGCCATTCCTTCCCCCCACCCCCGCCCCGGGCTCCTTGAGAGCTGACTCTGCCCTGGGCCCAGCACAAGTGCCCAGTCCCAGCCCTTTCCTGCATTACAGCGCCCTTCCCCTGGGTCTTCCCCAGTGTGCCTCCTGTCCAGGCTGGAACCTGTCCTGCCATCCAGCTCTTCTCCACATCCTCCCCTGCAGGAAGCACCCCGCTCCCCTGAACACACAGCCCATGTCCTCTGCCTTCCCAGCCTGGAGCATCCCAACTCCCTGCAGATTCCCTCCTTCTCTGCAGACCCCTCAGATAGCAGCAGCCCTTTCCATGCAATTACTTACTTCAGATGGGGACGTTTACACACCTCTCCTCAGCCCCTCTAGCCAGGCTGCCTCCACCACATTCTCAGAATGTTTTCAAATCTGCTGAGGACTAGAATCTGATTTGGCACAGAATCCCCTGGTTCTTTGCAGGAGAATGTTAATGGGCTGAATTCTTTGAGATTGGCCACTGACTACATAGATGAATAAATGAGTTTACCTTGTTGGTCAACATGAAGCAAAGTTTATCATTTCCAGACCAAGGCATTTGAGTGCGCCTGCTTTCTGTTCAATTCAGCTGCAAATATTGAGAGCCTGTGCTGAGATGTGGAATCACATGTATTGGAGCAGCCTTCATCCCTGGGCCACTTGACAGCATAGACCCCACCTGCCTATGCCAAGTTTAATGTGCATAAAAACAAACTTTTGTGGTGTTAGGTCATTCAAATTTTAGGCTTTTTCCATTGCATCCACTAGAAGTTACTTATTTGAATAACACAGGGCAACTATTTATGTTGTTAGTCTTACTTACATAGCCTAATTGCCACAGAAATAGTGCATATATTGTTTATGCTAAATATATGAGGCAATCATAACCCTGCATCCCTTATATGGTCCTGTAAAATTCAGGTCCTATTAAGTAATCACAAATACAAACCCTGTGTGTATAATTTTTAAAATTTTTCTAGACTTTTTCTTACATATATGTGCTAGAATAGTACACTGTTGATAACTTCCTTCCAAAATGTCTCCAGTGAGCAGTGAGACAAACTCCCGAGGGATCACAGTAGGGTGGGAATCCCATTCTCACTCCAGCTTACCATAAATTGTATCTATATTGCTTCTACATGGTACCTCACTTGTGATAAATAGGTTTTATCACTCTTGCCAGATCAGAAGTTCTTAAGGGTTCATGTTGGCATCTCTCTTAGAGTGGCCAGGAATAAGAGCCAACTCAACAGCACCTAATACGCACAAGGTTATATTTATAAGAAATGATACTGTGTAAAACTAAGTAGACCACAGGAAGTAAATTCAAATACCAATCCCTTAAGCAAGTGCCAAACATAACACAAACATACCAAAATATTTATGTGATAATATATTTATCACATAAAATATTTATCACATAAATATTCTACTTACTATAGCTATAATACATGCACAGTAAATTTAAAACATACTTAAGAAGTAATTGCTCAAAAGAAAAAGAAAAAAAAGAAGTAATTGCTCATTTATATTTTTGTACATCCTTTGATGGATGTTATTACTTCCATTGTTAATACTCTTCTATCATTTCATAGTCAATTACCAAAATTATAATACATTAAGCATAAGTCCAGCAAGTTTGCAAGATAAACATGCAAAATCAATTTTATCTCTATACCCAATAGCAATGAACATGTAGACAATAAAATTAAAAATACAATACAATGTGAAATTGCTGAAAAAAAGGAAATGCTTAGGTGGAAATCAAACAAAATATGTGCAGGCCTTGTCATGTATAACTACACCAAACTAATTTTAAAAATCTAAGATATAAAGAAATGGTGAGACGTACCATGATCATGTATCGCAAGACTCAACATAGTAAAATAAACATTTCCATTCTTCCCAAATTGATATATTGCCTTAATCCTACCCCAACAAATTATAACAATATTTTTTAAAGGTACAGACAAGATTATTCTAATATGTATGTAATAAGAGTAAGGAAGTAGAATAAAAACTGTGAGCTTGCATGATCTCACTCATTTATGGAATATAATGAATAACATAAACTGATGAACAAAAATAGATCCAGAGACAGAGAAACATCGATCAGACCATCAAACCTCAGAGGGAAGGTAGGGGAGGGTGGGGGTAAAGGGGAGAGATCAACCAAAGGACTTGTATGCATGCATATAAGCCTAACCAATGGACACAGACAACAGGGGGGTGAGGGCATGAGGGGTAATGGGGGAATAAGGACACATATGTAACACCTTAACCAATAAAGAAATTTAAAAAAAAGAATCACTCTGCCCAATTTCAATGCATATTATATAGCTACAGTGATCACAACAGTGTGAAACTGATGGAGGGATAGACACAGACCAATGGAACAGAAAGAATACCAAAAAAAAAAAAATAGCCCCCAGTACAGCCAACTGATTTTTTATAAAGCTGGAAGAGCAATTTAATGGAGAAAAAAATAAACTTTTCAATAAATGGTGCTCAAGCAATGGGATATTCATAGACAAAAATATAAACTTCTATCTAAACCTCACAACTTAAACAAAAATTAGCTTATACTGGATCATAGATTTAAATGTAAAATTTTGTTTTCAAAATAGCGGCAATAAGGGCTAGCCTCAATACCAACAACATGACCCATAAAGGACAATTTTGATAATTTGGACTCCATATTATTTAAAGATTTTACTATTTAAAATGTTTCATCATCAGGTAAGAGCATGAACAGACAAGTTACAGATTTGAAGAAAATATATTTTAAAATATATTTTATTGATTTCTGTGAGGAAGAGGGAGGGAGAGAGAGATAGAAACATCAATTATGAGAGAGAATTGTGCCTTGACTGGGAATCAAACCATGATCTCCTGGTTCATAGGTTGATGCTCAACCACTGAGCTACACCAGCCGAGCCAGAGAAAATATGTTCAAATCATATATTCAATAAAAGATTAGTATCTAGTAATAGAAATGAAACAATAAAAGTAAGTTCTCTGAGTGAAATTATAAGAAATACGAAGAGAAGATTGAAAATGCTAAAACTTTTTTGGGGGTATGGGGGATTGGGTGGAGGGGAGGAAGGGGACTTACATAAACCTCTGGCTGGACTGATTAAGAAAAAACACAGATGAAAAAGAAGAAACATGGATTCAATAAAAATGATGCAAAAAAGGAAATCCCCATGCCAAATCCCAGCAACACGTACATAATGATATAAATAACTTGATGCTATAAAGTTTGATCTATGAACAGAGAAAATTCCAAGGAAGACATAGCTTGATGAACAATAAAACTAACAAAATCTCAATTGTCCTATATCTTGTAAATAAAGTATGTCTATCATAAAATGCCTTTCTACAAACGAATCCCATGTGCTAGTGACTACAGTCATGAACTTTTCCATACAGTAAAATGGAAAAAGAAATAACAGTCATTTCACACAAGCCTTTCCAAATAGTAGAAATAGTAAAAATGTTTCCCAAAATGCTTTGTGTGACCCCTATAAACTTTACACCAAAATGATAAGGAAAATAAAAGCTAGAAAAGTCCAAGGTATATATGCCTTATGAAATCCTGCTTCAACCCCAAAAGCATAACTTATATTTGACAAACAAAAAACAAAGCTACTTCAGCTATAGCAACCCCAGGAACATCCTGAGTTTAAACCAAGAATGAAATCTAGTGAGATAAAAAAAATTCCAGCATTAAAAAACTATCATGAAACAAAGAGCCAAATCATATCACCATCACAATAGAGAGAAACACTATACCCAAGTTTACCATCCAGTAAAGATTTTAAAAAAATACTTTAAAAGTACAGCAAATAGCCTGACTGGCGTGGTTCAGTGGTTGAGTGTCAAGATTCCCTGTCAAGGCATATGCTCGGGTTGTGGGCTTGATCCCAGTGTGGGGCATGCAGGAGGCAGCTGATCAATGATACTCTCTCATCATTGATGTTTCCATCTCTCTCTCCCTCTCCCTTCCTCTCTAACACACACACACACACACACACACACACACACACACACACACACACATAAATATATATATACACACACAAACACACACTAGAAGCCCAGTGCACGAAATTCGTGCACAGGAGGGAGAGTTCCCCTCAGCCCGGCCTGCATTCTCTCGCAGTCCAGGATCCCTCACTCCTTACTGCCCACCTACTCACTGCTCCTTAGTGCTGCCGCAGAGGCGGTAGAGACTCCCACCACTGCTGCTGCGCTTGATAGCTGTGAGCCCGGCTTCTGGCTGAGCGGCACTCACCCTGTGAGAGCACACTGACAACCATGGGGCAGTTCCTGCACTGAGCGCCTGCCCCTTGGTGGTCAATGTGCCACATAGCGACCAGTCGTTCTGGTCATTCCACTGTAAAGGTCACTTAGGTTTTTATTATATAGATATATAGATATATATATACTACAGCAAATATATCTAATAGTGAAATATTCAAAACCTCCCTCACAGGTCATTGAAATTAAATAGTAAATTTAGCAAAACTTTTGGATTCCATACAGTTAAATATTAACACATTTTTGAGAGAACATTAATTGCTACTAACCTTCTTACATCTATCATAAGAAATGGCACATAAAAATGTTGAATCACTATATTGTACACCTGAAACTAATATAACCTATATAAGAATGTATACCAACTATCTTACCTAATAATAGACAAATATGTAAATTGACCGTACCTTCGCTATGCCCACAGCCAATCAGAGTGAGTGAGTATGCAAATTAACCCACCAAAGATGGCGGTTAATTTGCATATGAAGGCAGGGCAGGCAGCACCATGGCCTGCTTCAGGGGTACAGGTCCATCAGGGGCGGAGGAGGCCCTGCAGGCAGTACCAGACACTGCCCACAAGGTACCAGTCCATTGGGTGGGGAGGCAGTGGGGTGGTCAGCGCCAGACAGCACAGGAGGGGTCCGGGTCCATCGCAGATCCCAGGAGGGGCAGTGGCCTGCCTAGCCGCTCCCTGGCGTCCCTGGGAAGATCGCCGCCCCAGGGAGGCAAGGCCGGACCTGCCTAGCCGCTCCCTGCGGGTCCCTGGGAACATCGCAGGCATGGGGAGGCGAGGCCAGACCCATCTAGCTGCTCCTGGGGGAGTCCCTGGGAACAGCGCCACCCCGGGGAGGTGAGGCCGACCCGCCTAGCCATTCCCGGGGGTCCCTGGGAACATCACAGGCATGGGAAGGTGAGGCCGGACCCACCTAGCCACTCCCTGGGATCCCTGGGAACATTGTAGGCATGGGGTTGCTAAGACCCAGACCTGGCCTCTGGCCATAGATTCATAGCTTCGCGGAGACTGAGGGCAGGGATCTGCCTCATCTGCAGAGAGACAGAGATTCTGCAGTGGCCCCAAGACGCGGGTGGGCCCAGCCAGGGATCAAGGGGCATGGAAGGACTCCTGGCAGAGGGGCAAGGACCCTCATCCCTGAGGCATGGGTTGAGGGGTGGTGCCACCTCAGTGGAGGGGTGCTGCACTGCAGGGTACTGGATTGACTGACGTGATTCAGAGAAGCTCCCAGTGCTAACGGGCCTTGCTCAGGCGGCCTTCACACTTCAGAGGCAGTGACTCCTGCTCCTGCCTTGACCCAAAAGCAAGCTCGCGACACCCTGCCCCATAGCAGAGCATGCCTAGGCAGTGAGTGGGAAGCCTTCCACCTGCTTCGGAGAAGGGGGGGCAGTAAAGAATGGGGGGAGAGGAAACAATGTGGAGCATCCGCAATGAAGAGGTGCTTGAGAAAGAGGCTCCGAAGCCTGACTGGAAGGTTTGTTCTGTTTGCTGGGCCGCTGCCCCTTAGGAAGCGCAAAGAGCATGGCTCTGAGGGCTTCCTGTGTGCTGAGTCAAGTTCCACAGCCAACTGGAATTGGCCTCAGTTTCCTGGTCTGTAAAATGGATGAAGCATGTCCCAGTGGCTTCACTGAGCTTTCATGGCCAATTGAGATACTATAAAGAAAATGAGGGAAGAAGTGAGAAAGAAAAGGAAGGACGAGCAACACAAAAGAAAGACTGAAAGGAACCTGTAAACCCATTGTCACTTAAATAGGGAATATAGTCAATAGTGTTGCAATGATGGTATGATGCCAGGTGGGTACTAGAAATATCAGGGAACACTTTGTAAAGTATATGATTGTCTAACCACTATTGTGTAACTAATATAAAACCTGAAACCAATACAAAATAATATTGTATGTAAAGAAATGAAAATTGGAGTGAAATTTTTATAAATTTCAAAGTTTAAATAAAAGCTGTAAAGGAAGGAAGGGGAGAATAAAAATAGTGTTTTTCATTTTACCACTTCATTAAAAAGACAGTTGTCTTTATATGGTGCTTTTATACTTTTATACTTTTCTAAGTCATTATCTCATTTTAATTTCCGTACAACTTAAAGACAATTATTCCCTCCACTATTCAAAGAAAGGAAATCTTGATGTCTGGTACTAATGATTCAATCGTCAAGCCCTTATTGTAAAGCAGGGTTAGTAAAATTTTCTGTGAAGGGTCATATCTATACTAATAAAAGCCTTGGGGGTGATCAGGCCAGCAGGGGAGGGTATTTGGGGACAATCAGACCCACAGAGGAGCAGTTAGGTATCAATCAGGCCAGCAAGGGAGCAGTTAGGGGGCAATCAGGCAGGCAGGTGAGCGGTTAGGAGCCAGGGGTCCCGGATTGTGAGAGGGATGTCCAACTGCAGGTTTAGGCCCGATTCCACAGGGTTCGGGCTAAACCTGCAGTTGGACATCCCCTGAGGGGTCCCATATTGGAGAGGGTGCAGGCTGGGCTGAGGGACACCCTCCCCAGTGCACAAATTTCGTGCACCAGGCCTCTAGTACTTAAATAAAAAATAAATTAAAAAAGGGAAAAATGGCACAAAAATCCTATAGTATAAGATTATATCCTTAAGCCTTTTTCCATATGCTGATCAGACAAAACTTGAGAAGGTTTTAACCCTTATTGTTGTCATTTTATTTTTCTATTATGGTAATAGAGACCCCAAGATATTTACTATACACTCGACATTTAATTCTACTAAAACAACAAAACAGATTATTCTTTGTGACCAATTTCCTAATAGTCCTTGTTTAATGATGTTACTATGAGTTTAACTTTACAAATTAAATTATTTTTCCTCATATCTTATTTAATTTTGCTTATTATTTTCCCTTTCTCTTTTCTAAATCTCCTGTCTAACTTCTTCATAATGTCTTATCTCATTCTGGACTACTTTAACATAAGAAAGCAGAGTGTACATCCTTTAAGTTTTATTGATAATATAGCATCATAACATGTTTTATTAATGTTTTTTACTTATATCTTTAATAATGTATGTTATCTTGGTCCCTTCAGACCACTATAACAAAATAGCATAGACTGGGTAGCTTATAAACAATAGAAATTTATTTCTCACAGTTCTAGAGGCTGGTAAGTCCAAGATCAAGGTGCCATCAGATTCAGTATCTGGTGACAGCCCACTTCCTGATTCATAGATGGTCATATTTCCCTGTAACTTCATATAGCAAAAGTGATGAGAGAGGTCTCTGGGTCCTCCCAAAGTCCTCACCTCCTAATGTCATCACATATGAATGTTGGTACACAAACATTCAGTCTGTAGCATACATAGATGGCATGTGTACAGTATAAAATTTTCCAAAAAATGATGATACACAACACTTTTCAAAATTAATTGTGATTAGCTGAGAAGTATAACAGACATAAACATACACATAAATTAACATGAATAACATATTTACATACCTGTATGCATATCTGTATATAAATTATCATCTGATTTCTTCATTAGCAATATACCTTGAAGATATATTTTGTAAATGTGTAACATCTTCTTAATTAGTTGTAAATACTGCATAGTATTCATGGTATACACATAATATAATTTATCAAAATAGCTGTTTTAACTTTTATTTATCGATTAGAGGCCCAGTGCACAAAATTCATGCACACAGGGGTGGAGGGTTCCCTCAGCCTGGATTGCAAGAGGGCGCAGGCCAGGCAGAGGGACCCCACTGGTGCATGATTAGGGCCGGGGAGGGACACAGGAGGTTGGTCAGCAGGGGAGGGACCATGGGAGGACTCCAGGGTGTGTCTGGCCTGTCTCATTCAGTCCCGATCTGCGGACCCCAGCAGCAAGCTAACCCACTGGTCAGAGTGTCTGCCCCTGCTGGTCAGTGCTCATCATAGTGAGTGGTTGAGCTGCCTTAGCATATCATTAGCATATTACGCTTTGATTGGTTGACAGGACGACCGGATGACTAGACACTTAGCATATTAGGCTTTTATTATATAGGATACTTTATTAGGCTTTTATTATATAGGATACTTGCACATGTGTGAGTAGCTGTGTCTGATATAGTTGTAGGTGGTGAATAATGTAGATAAATTTGTAACATGGTTAAAAAATACGGAAATGCTTCCCAAAAAACTGGTTTCAATATAAAATAGGTATCCTGTTACTAAAATAACTTACATCAAGTATAAAGTATGCTTAATAGGTAATTGCCCATTTATATTTATTTTTTGTACATCCTTTGATGGATGTTACTAATTCCATTTTTTAATTAAAATTTTTTATTGTTGACACTATTACAGATGTACCCCATTCCCACTCCCCATTGCCCACCTCCACCCAGCTCCCACCCACCCGCCTTGGCCCTCACCACACTACTGTCTGTGTCCATGGGCTATTCACATGTTCTTTGGCTAATCTCTCCACCTTCTTTCATCCAGTCCCACCTTCCATCTTTCCTCAGACCTCTGTCAGTCTGTTCCATGTACCCATTTTGCTTGTCAGTTTATTTTGTTCATTAGATTCCATGTATTAATGAGCTAATAAGGTATTTGTCTTTCTCTGACTGGCTTGTTTTGCTTAGCATAAGAATTCCATTTTAAAACTACTTTATCATTTCCTAATTACTTGATTACCAAAATTATTATACATATATGAAGTCTAGCTAGACAGGAAGATATAGATGCACAAACACTCACTGCTTTCACTTATGTTCTATACAGTATATTGCAAAATACCTAATTGATTATATGTGTTATGCTTATATAAATCATTTTGCATGTAAAATATATTTTGCCAAAGAATAAAAGTATTGTATATTACAGAAAACATATATAATTCTAAGTATAAGATCAAAAAAGGAATTCAAACATCAATCCCTTGAGCCCTAGCTGGTTTGGCTCAGTGTATAGAGCATCAGCCTGTGGACTGAAGGGTCCCGGGTTTGATTCCGGTCATGGGCACATGCCAGGTTTGTGGGCTTGATCCCCAGTGGGGGGTATGCAAGAGGCAGCCAATCAATGATTCCCTTTTAGCACTGATGTTTCTATCTCTCTCTCCCTATCCATTCCTCTCCAAAATCAAGAAAAATATATTTAACAAATATATATCAATCCCCTGAGAAGCCACTAAAAATAACACAAAAATATATAGGTAATATGCTAGTTCTTGTTAATGCATTACAAATGGCCACAAAATTATCTTCTATAATATACTGCATGTTTGCTTGTCTGTTTTTCCACTAAGCTGTCTCTCAATAATGTAACTGCCGCACATGGCCCACACCTGGCACATGATAGGAACTGGAGAAATATTTATGAGATGAATGAAATAATTCAATTTAAAGAAATTAAGCAAATGATGGCAAAAACAAATCTACTGCTTATGAAGATCACTGGCTACAAAAATGTTGGATATCTGCTTCTTAGAAGATGGAATAGACATACTTTCCTTATTTCTCTTAAGTACAGCTAAAAATCTGGATGTTACCTATAAAATAAACAAGGCTCTGAAAGGTACTTGTTAGGGTCCTCAGAACCCAATGAACAAAACAATACCCCCTCCATTTTATTTTGTTTGGTTTTGCCTTATACATTTCCAGAACTGCAGCTGAAAAATCTGGCAGCACAGAAATGCCAAAAGATTCAGACAAAAAGCTGCAACAAAAGCATGCTTTCTGTAGACAAAAGGCTGGAAAAGGAACAACCTAACAATACACAAACTTTTAGACAATAGCTGCATTATAGTCGAACACTATCCTCATCCATGCCAGTAAAGGCCGAGTGGGGAGCCTAAACTTCCACCCTCAATAGGCTGTCACCCCAAAATGCCCTTCAAAGTTGTAGAGATGGTTCAATACATGTCTGGGACTTTCATCCTTGATGGATGGTAAAGAGCACTCTCCCCAAAAGTGAGTTAATGGATAGCATGTGGAGATCTTTGACTACCACCCCCTGAAAACAAAATGAGACAGAAAGTACAAAAACAAAAACTACAGACTAATATCCCTTGAATTCAGACACAAAATCCTTAAAATATTAGCAAATAGAATTATCCTATATAATAAAAGCATCATATGCAAATTTGACCCAACGGCCGAACAGCGGAACCACCATCCGGATAACCATCTGGATGACCATCCGGACAACCATCCAGGACCACGCTATGACACACACTGGTGCCAGGCCAACCAAGGCAGATGCAATGCGATTGGTTGGGGGCCCGGCCATCGCCCCATGATCGCCCACAGAGGGAGGCCCAGGCCACTGACCAGCAGGCTGTGGCAGGTGGGCAGGGCCTCCCTCTGCGAGGGAAGCCAAGGCCCCAGGTGCCAACAGCTAGAGGGAATCCCGGGTCCTGGGTGCCAGAGGGAAGCTGGTGTCGGCCAGCCTAGAGAAGGAAGGCCTATTCTTACACGAATTTTGTGCATCAAGCCTCTAGTGTTTATCTATACTAATAAAAGGGTATTATGCTAATTAGACCAGGAAACCTTATGGACATCCTTCAGGACAAAGCCATGGTGGTGGGGCCGAGTCACAGGCAGTTAGGGGCGATCAGGCCAGGAGGGGAGGGTAGTTGGGGGTGAGCAGGCCAGCAGACAGGGCAGTTGAGGGTGAGCAGGCTGGTGGGGGGACAGGTAGGGGCAATCAGGCTGGCAGGGGGGGGCAGTTGGGCGTGAGCAGGCCAGCAGGGGGATAGTTGGAGGTGAGAAGGCCGGCAGGCAGAGTGGTTAGGGGCAATCAGGCAGGCAAGCAGGTGAGCAGTTAGGAGCCAGCAGTCCCAGATTGCAAGAGAGATGTCCAACTACCAGTTTAGGCCCAATCCCCTGAGGGGTCCAAGATTGGAGAGGGTGCAGGCTGGGCTAAGGGATACCCGCCTGTGCATGAATTTTGTGCACTAGTTCTATCTAATAAAAGAGTAATATGCAAATTAACCATCACTCCGCTACACCCAAAAGCCACACCCACCAGTCACACCCACCAGCCAATCAGGATCAAGTATGCAAATTAACCCCGACCAAGATGGCTACGGCCACTAAGCAAGCAGGAGGGAGGCTTGGGTTTCCCTGGTGATGGAGGAAGCCAAGCTTTCTGCACACCCTGGTGGGCCAAGGCCTCCACTCCAGGGTACAAAGTTTCAATTATAGAAGATAAAGAAATCCCAACAGAAATGGTGGCAGACACGGAGCTGGAGAGAGCATGAAGCTAGGGTTGCCCCCAGCGATGGAGGAAGCCAAGCTTTCTGCACACCCTGGCCTGTCTTGGCCTCTGCTTAAGGCTACAAAGTTTCAATTATAGAAGATAAATAAATGTCAACAGAAATGGCTGCCGCCACAGAGCAAGCAGGAGGCTTGGCTTTGCTCCAGGCTACAAAGTTTCAATTGTAGAAGATAAATAAATCCCAGATAACAGGGCCTCCGCTTTGGTCGCCAGGGGGCCTGGCCAGCCTGCAAACCACCACAGGCCCCTTGCCCAGGACGCCCCATGCCCCAAGGGAACCCCCACCCTGATCCAGGACACCCTTCAGGGCAAACCAGCCAGCCCCCACCCATTCACCAGGCCTCTATCCTATCTAATAAAAGAGTAATATGCAAATTGACCATCACTCCAACACACAAGATGGCTGCCCCATGTGGTCAAAGATCCTGCCCCCATGTGGACACAAGATGGCCACCACAAGATGGCCAGCAGGGGAGGGCAGTTGGGAGGGACCAGACCTGCAAGGGAGGGCAGTTAGGGGCAATCAGGCCAGCAGGGGAAGGCAATTGGGAGGGACCAGGCCTGCAAGGGAGGGCAGTTGGGGACAATCAAGCCTGCAGGGAGGGCAGTTAGGGGTGACCAGGCCGGCAGAGGAGGGAAGTTGGGGGTGACCGGGCCTGCAGGGAAGGGCAGTTAGGGGGGACCCAGGCCTGCAGGGGAGAGCAGTTGGGGGGGACCAGGCCTGCAGGGGAGGGCAGTTAGGGGTGACCAGGCCTGCAGGGGAGGGCAGTTAAGGGCAAACAGGATGGCAGGGGAGCAGTTAGGCATCAATCAGGCTGGCAGCGGAGTGGTTAGGGGTGATCAGGCTGGCAGGCAGAAGCGGTTAGGGGCAATCAGGAAGGCAGGCAGGCGAGCAGTTGGGAGCCAGCAGTCCTGGATTGTGAGATGGATGTCCGACTGCCTGTTGGGATTGGGCCTAAATGGGCAGTCGGACATCCCTCAAGGGGTCCCAGATTGGAGAGGGTGCAGGCTGGGCTGAGGGACACCCCCCATGCAGGAATTTCGTGCACCGGGCCTCTAGTATATATATAAAACACTAATATGCAAAGTGTCCTCATGAAAGTTCAACCAGGAGACTGGGAGTTCTATCACTTGCTATGACATGTACTGACCACCAGGGGGCGACGCAGAATGAAGGAATGCCCCAGCCAGCAGCTGGAAGGCCCCGATTGGCCCAAATTGCGGGCCAGGCCTAGGGACCCTACATGCACGAATTTCATGCACTGGGGCTCTAGTATACATATATATTATACACCATGACCAAGTGGTTTTAACTTCATGTTTATCAGGCTGGTTCAATAACTGAAAATCAATCAATGTAGCTTACCATATAAATAAGCTAAAGAAAAAAAATCCCATGATCATATCAATCCATGAAGAAAAATTATTAAAAAAATTCAACACCCATTCATAATTTTAAAAAACCCTCAGAAAAATATGACCAGAGGAGAATGTTCCAAGAAAACCCAGCTTAACAAATCAAGAAAACTTAAGAAGTCTGAATTGTCCTGTATCTCACAAACAAGCTATGCCTGTAGTATTGAAAAATACTCTTACAAATGAATTCCAAATCCTGGCACCTGAGGTCATGTACTTTGCATATAATAAGAAATAACACCAATCTTGCACAAGCTCTTTCACATAATAGAAACAATAGAAACACTTTCCAAAACAATTCATGTAAGCTTTATAAACTTTACACCGTGATGATAATGACATTATAAGAAATTAAAAACAAAGATTTATATCCTCAGGAAACCACAATACCCATACTTAGGAAAAGAAAGCAACTTAGTAGTATGTTTGACATACATAACCCCAAAATACTTCAGCTATATAAGTCCATGAACCAACTGGGTAGAATCCAAACATGAATTATTGTTGAGGTAACACTTCGGAATGAAACTAACCAATGAAAGCACAGCATCATGTCACTGTTTACCATAGATAGATAAAAATCATATGACAAAATTTACCATCAAGTTATGTGTTTTTTTTAAAAAAAAAAAAAACAAAACAAAACCTCTGAGAACTGTGGTTAAATACTGAAAACCTCCCCACCCTGAGATCTTAAAAGAGATAAGAATGCCTACTATCACCAGTTCTACTAAACATTTTAAGGAGGGCATAGACAAAAAAAAAATGCAAGAAAATGCATAAAGATTGGAAAAAAATGAAAAGAAATCACCTTTATTCACAGAGCAGATGATCATTTGTAGGCTATGGAAAAGCAATCTATAGGCAAATATATTAGCATTGATAAGCGAATTTAGCAAGATTGCAGAATTCCATAGGGTTAAACCTAAACACATTTTTATAGAATAGAAATTCTTACTAAGCATCATTACATACCTCATAAGAAATGGTACAAAAACCTTACAAGACAAGGCCATATTGATAGGGGCAGAAATAGAATATTGGGGATCAGCTGTTAACCGTAATTGTTTTGTTCTGATTAAAGAAGGCACAGTCTAACCTGGCTAGGAGTTGCAGGAGGGACCTGAGAGCTCACTTGGAAATGCAGCCTGTCCTCCCCATTTGGAGCTGCCTATTATCATGGAAAGATTAAAAAACTGTGCTGCAGAAACCAGAACAACCAGCCCTTTGAAGAACCCCTCACCCCCAGCCCTTTGAAAACCCCTCAGGCCTTTGCAAATCTCCAGCCTGCATTATCTGTTAACTGTCATTTGGCATACCTTTTTGCCTACTTCCCCATGTAATCTTTGTCCTCCTACCCAACATAAGCAGCTGCCTTATGGTGGGGTGCAGAGCAGATTTTTGTGGATGACCTGCTGCTCTCCCATACTGCCGGCAGTATGGGAATAAAGGCTCATATATGATTCAACCCTGTCTCTGCTCAATTGGCTCAAGTAGTGACAGGCAGCACGGACCTATTGATTATCCGGTTATAATATTTTAAAAGTTTTGTCTTATATATTTATCAGATAAAATTTAGGAATTATTCTATTCTGATTATTGTTATCATTTTTTTTTCTGATATCATGGTACTGGAGGCCCCCAGATATATGACAAACCTCACAATATACTTGCTACTTAATCCTTTCAGAGCAATTTTAAAGAGCATTCATTGTGCCAATTTTATTTATGGTCCTTAGGTTAATGATCTTACCAACTAATTAGAAGTGAGGTACTTCTAAATATTTCACTATAAACTATATTATTTTCTTTATAGAAATTCTCTGTATACTTTCTTCTTTTTTAACTCTGTTCTATTTCTGGCCTTAAACATAACTTCTTGGCTATTCTGTACTACCTTACAAAAGGAAAAGAGAAAGAAAAAGAAATAGAAAAGAGTGACTCTTTCAGAAAGTCATTAGCGATATGATTTCATGTGACTATTTGGTTTTCTTTTACTAAATATCAATTTGGCATATGCTCAGTGTAAGTTCCCCCAAAAAAGAAATGCATCTCTTCATACAAGTAACCATGATTAGCAGGGAAGTATATATATGAACAAGTATATACAAAAATATTGACATAAGTAATACATTAATAACTTGTAACACAAATAAAGTACAACTTGCTCTCTTTTATTAGCAATATGCCTTTGATATATCTTCTGCAATTATATAAGACTATATATATATAGTCATATATGTATATATTGTCTTATGCATTTCAACATTAGCAATACATCAGCAACTGTAACAACAACCATTTTGATTGGGTGTAAAAATTACATAGTATTTACTGTATTAACACAGCATAAGTTATTTTACAAAAAATATATGGCAGAGAACAAAGGAAAGAGAAAGCAAATGGATTATACTGTTGTGAAGTTACATTTACACAAAGTGGTACAATCTTAAGTAGAAGTAGAACAATGTAAGTAAAGGATTCACATGCTAGTCCCTAGAGCAACGACTGAACATAATGTAAAGTGGCATAGGTAATATTCTGATTGCTACTGCTGCAGAACATATCACCTGCAATATACTTCATATTTACTTGTTTGTTTTTCACAAGGCTATAACTCAATAATGTACCTCCACCACATAATCCATATCTGGCTCATGTTGGAAACTGGGAAAACATTTAGGTAATCAATAAAAAAAATAATTGGAGTGCATTAAACAAAGAAGGACAAAAGAAAAGTTTCACTGCTTGGGTAGATTGTTGCCATAAATTTATTTTATCTTATTGATATAAAGATTGACTTAATGGGCTATAGGAGAAAAAAACAACTAAAAACAAAAACGTATTTCCCCAAAACAGTATGGATTAAGCTGTCTGCTTCCATTAATGACACACCAACCTTTTCTACTCAACCATCCTGCTGAGAAAAGCTATGAAAGCTTGAAGATATTCAATATTTTGTTTGAAGACACTACAAACCCAAGCAAGCAAGCATTTGAAGAAACTGAATCTTAATGATAAGGGTTAGCTAGCTAGCTTAATTAGGGAGACAGGAGGTGGGGGGGGGGTCCAGGAAGGACAGAGGTATCTTTGGAATGAGCAATTAAAGCAACCTTAAGGTAGATCAAAAGCAGCGCTGACCTGAGCAGCTGGGAGAGCCATAGGGGTAATAAAACATCTCAGGCCAGGACAACTGAGAGAGCCATAAAGGAGATCAAAAGCAACTTCAACTTGAACAGATCAGATGGATATGTGAAGGGCACCACATGGGCTTTAGACTTGGAAACTAATACTATGTAGCAGAGTGACCAATGAAGAAAGCATGGGCTCCTAAATTTAAAAAAGGGTTCAATTAGAAAGGGTCAAGTTCCAAAGAACTGCAGCCTTTATAAACCTGGAGACAAAGGGACTCAGCCAGATTATTTAGATATTTTCCTATTAGAGAGCGAGAGAGAGTAGGCCTTTCCCATTTGGGGGATGGAGTTTGTATATGCTTCCAGTAAACTTCTACATTTTTATTAAAGAAGCCTTTAGTCAGCGAGTTTATTCTTCAAACCTCGTAGGGTCAAGGAAGGACCCACGGAAGAAAAGTCTGCACCCTGAATCCCACGTTTCATTAATTAGAAGAGAAGCTCAAGTGATGAGAACCAGGTCTGGTAACCCTTTTCCCTCAGGTCTGTTTTACTGACTCAAAGGCGGTAACTGAGAAGCCCAGGTGCTAAGTAGAAAGTTTTAGCTGAGAAGTTGAGCAGCTGACCAGGGCTTTCAGCAGTCTCACCAGCCCAGCAGATTAAACTGATAGAGTTCATGGCCCACCAGAGCTGAGAGTATCTGGAAAAACTCAAGGACTGATTTGGTATCCTTGATGGGCTATGTTCTCAGTGTCAATGTGAACCAGAAATAGAAAATTCCTCACAAAACATGACAAGCAGCTTCAAAAGGACTGAAGTATTGATTGAGATGAGATGAACTACCTCACTCTGCCTTTCAAAGAAAATGCTCCCAGAACAAAAATAAAATCATCCAGAGCCTCCAATTTCCTTTATAGTATTTTATACAGAAAGTGTAGCATTCAATAAAAAAAAACCTATGCATTCTAAATATAATGGGAAGGAGATGGTTAGGTTCAGGGTTACATGCATGTTCTCCATTTACAGGAGATACCTTGGACAGAAGGAACTAATACTTGGTTACAGCCATGAAATTGAAAGTGACAGTGAGATATTACTGCACACCAATTAGAAAGACTCCAAATAAAAATACTAACCAGCCTGGCCAGTGTGGCTCAGTGGTTGAGCATCAACCTATGAACTAGGAGCTCAAGGTTCCATTCCCCATCAGGGTACATGCCCGGGTTGCAGGCTTGATCCCCGGTGTGGAATGTGCAGGAGGCAGCTGATCAGTGATTCTCTCTCATCATTGATGTTTCTATATCACTCTCCCTCTTCTTTCTTCTCTGAAATCAATAAAAATATATTTTTACAAAAAACTAACCAGAGCATGTGCTGGCAAATGGAGCTCATACTGATGGTAGAATGTAAAATAGTACAATCACACTGCAAGACACTGACACGTTCTACAAAAAATTAAATACACACCTGTCATGTGTTCCAGCCACTCCTCTCTTTGATTGTTTTTCCAAATCAACAAACAAAAAGTATATTTTCACACAAAGACTTGTGCAAGACTGTTCACAGCATATGAATGAGGGAGCAGCTTGGGTAGGAACAGGAAGGGGAAGTACAATGGTGAACAAGGCAACTTTGTGAGAGGGAGATGGATATTTACACTCTCTTAATTGTGGTGATGGTTTGATAAATATACATACATTTCAAAACTTATACTCTTTATTTTAATGTTGTGCAGTTTATTTTAAATCTATCATATCATACCTCAATGAAGCTATTAAAAATCATGTGGATACATCAAAACATGTGCCTAAAGGAAAATGTATGCATATCATTGATGCAAAGGAAGAAGTCCTGAAAATTTAAGATTTGATAATAACACTTCACAAAATTGGAAAATAAAGCAGGAATATAAATAAAACATAAAAATTAAAGTATGACCAATAATTAAACTGAAAAAAATTAAATGGTCAACAATACTAAAGTGATATTTTTAATAGTGGAAAAAATGAACACAATATAACTTACTCAAAAATAGATCTTTTATCATTTTTTTAACCATACTTTTGTGCACATTTGTGACTAGTATTGGGAGGAAAATAACTGCTTAGAAAGGGTAGGACATTTTTAAAATTTGCTTTAAAATGCTAATTTAATTTTTAAAACCCCAGTGCCATTTTTTTCTCCCTCAATGATTTGGTATAAAGTTAAAAGAGTATCTTACTATTAATTTAAAATGCAATATTATTAAGCATATTTAATATGGTTAATTGGCCTTCCATACCTTTTTTTATTGTTAGAGACTGAATGATCAGAGATCAGACCATACATAAAAGTGATTTTTTTTAAAGGGACAATGACCAGACCACATATAAAAATAGAACTCTGACCCACAGCCTCTGCAGCAACCAGCCCCTGAAGCCAGACTACAAATTCTGCAGAACCTGGCCCAAAACAGTGAGGACTTGATCAATCACTGCCAACTTCCCTAATTTTTGGTTCTACTTTTAACCTTCAATGAACATGAGAAAGCCAAATATGACCCCAAACCAAATATACACAATGTCCCACCTCTACCTCTCCCCAGGCCAACAACATCCAATCAGGGCACACCTGAAGTTTGCCCTGTTTTCCACCAAGAAGCTTTCCCACTCTGTAGCCTGCCTTTGATTCTCTGTCAAAGACAAGTGATGATGGCATTTTCTTGCTCTCATTTTTTAAAAATATATTTTTATTGATTTCAGAGAGGAAGGGGGAGAGAGAGAGAGATAGAAACATCAACGATGAGAAAGAATCATTGATCGGCTGTTTCCTGCATGCCCTCCCAATGGGGACCAAGCCCACAAGCCGGGCATGTGCTCTTGACCAGAACTGAACCTGGGACCCTTCAGTCCCCAAGCCGATGCTCTATCCACTGAGCCAAACCAGCTAGGGCTTCTTGCTCTCATTTTGATGGTATTAATTTATTTCCAGAATTGCATGATTATTTTACTATTCTATTTGTTAGTCTATTGTCTCATTAATATTTGAAATACCAAAATTAATATATACTGTATATATAAATAACATAAACAAGATATCCTTCTTATCCTTTTCAGTCATATATATATATATATATATATATATATATATATATATCCTGTTATGAATGTATTCCACTATTTATATGAATCATTCAGGCATAGACTATGTCTGCCAAATTGAATGTTAATATATGTTTTATAATTACTATAGATATAAAATATTGCCTTTAAGTAGTATGTAACATTATTTTTTATCGAGAGTTTTATTTGTTCTCATACAGTTTCTCATGCATGTCAATATTAGCATCAAATTAACAATTAAAATAAACTTTTCTGGTATTCTGTATGGTAATTTGCATAACTCATTTTAATTTGTATGTAATATGTTTAGATATTTGTATATTTTTTAATGAGCAATTAAAACTGAATATTTTCAGCCCTGGCCAGGAAGCTCAGTTGGTTAGAACGTCATCCTGATATGCCAAGGTTGCATGTTCAAATCTAGGTCAGGGCACATACAAGAATCAACCAAAGAATGCCTAAGTAAATGGCAAACAAATTAATGTTTCTCTCTTTCTCTCTCTCTCCCTCTCTCTCTCTGTCTAAAATCAATCAATCAATAAATAAAATTAGATATTTTGGATTTTGTAAAATATTTTTTTCACATGAATTTTTTTTTTTGCTTTTGTTTTGTTGCTCTTGTCAATCCAATAAAGTATCTTTATTTATATAAAGGGCAGATGGGATTGATAAAGGGCAATATTGGATTGATAAAGTCACTATTAAATTTTTAAAATATTTTATCAGTAAAATGTATCTTGGACATCTATGTGAAATATACTATTTCAGTGAAGTGTACAAATGTATATCAGCAAAAAATTCTGAAAAGTAAAGTACATTAGTTACCAAGAACAATTACCTAAATGATGGTTGTATTCTCAACAGAATCCTTAGAAAAATGGCAGAAATGGAGTAGCATCTTTCCAGTGCTGAAAGAAAAAATAAAACTATCAACCCAGAATTCTTCGTTCCCCAAATTTATCCTTTCAAATGGAGAATGAAATAAGATAGACACATAAACTTGAGACAATTTTCCCTTTAAAAAGTAATATGTAAAACTATAGGAAGTTCTTCAAGCTGATAGAAAAAAAACAAACAAACAGAAAAATACCTGAGAGAAACTAAAGAAAAGAGAGAAGAGCACTAGATAGAGGAAATATGTAGATAAATATAAAAGACTACTTTTTTCTTTATTTTTTTGTAAAAACAAACAAACTGATTCCTTGAAGTAAAAATGATAAATAGTATAATTTGCAAAATTAATCTAACTGTAAGCGTAAGCTTTATTCATTTAACTGAATATACAACAAATTAAATTTAGGAAAATAAAAGGGCAAAAATAAATTATATATAATCAGTTTATGTTTTTAAATAAGAATATTTAACTAAAATATTTGACAAAAGAATAAAAAACAAAGAGAGAATAAGTAAAATCATCCTGTTGCAGGTTACACATATATGAATTGGTACTATCTTAATCTAAACAGGCATCCTCAAACTACGGCCCGCGGGCTACATGCGGGTGTTTTTGCCGTTTTGTTTTTTTTACTTCAAAATAAGGTATGTGCAGTGTGCATAGGAATTTGTTCATAGTTTTTTTTTAAACTATAGTCCGGCCCTCCAATGGTCTGAGGGACAGTGAACTGGCCCCTGTTTAAAAAGTTTGAGGACCCCTGATCTAATAGATCAAGATCATTTAAAGATTCATATGTCAATTTTTTTTTCATTTACAGTTTACATTCAACTTTATTTTATATTCATTTCAGGTATACAGCATAGTGGTTAGACAATCATATGCTTTACAACGTGTACCCACCCGATATTTCCCATACCCACCTGGCACCATACATAGTTATTTCAATATTATTGACTATATTTCCTATGCTGAACTTGACATTCCTGTGACTACTTTGTAACTACCAAATAAACACCCAGAATGGTGCCCAATAAATGTTCAATTAATGTGTTTCTTATTGTTATTAAGTAAATTATAAAGTAATTTCTTTTTTCTTCTCTTTTTAAAAATTTATCTTTATTATTGAAAGTATTACAGCTGTCTCCCCTTTTTTCTCCATTGACCTCCTCCACCCCGCACCCATCTCCCCCCTGCCCAGGCCTTCACCACACTATTGTCTGTGTCCATGGGTTATGCATATAAATTCTTGGGTTAATCTCTCCCCACCCATCCACCCCCAGCCTTCCCTCTGAGATTCATTAGTCTGTTCATGCTTCTATGTCTTTGGATCTATTTTGTTCATCAGTTTATTTTGTTCATTAGATTTCACCTATGAGTGAAATCATGTGATACTTTTGAATAACCAGTAAATACAATACAAATAGGTATAAGTTACATTTTGGTTGTTATTTTAGCATAAAAATTTACCACCAAACTTATCTTCTATAATATACTCCTTATTTACTTGTCTGTTTTCCATTAGGCTATATTTCAATAATATACCTGCATACCTGGCATATGTAAGGAACTAAAGACACCTTTTGGCAAAAGATTGGATAATTGACTAAAGGAGGAAAAATAATTAAAACTAAATCACATTTCAAAAAATAGTATGTGCAGAGCCATCTTCTTCCAATTATGGTAGACAAGATATTTCTGCCCCAACTTCCTCCTGAGAAAAAAACTAGGAAAGCTGGAAGATACTAAACTGCCCAAATGGGCAGTTTGCAGGTAATGCAGACTGGAGAGTTGCAAAAGCCTACAGGTATGCAAAGGCTAGGAGCCTTCAGCTGACAATGTGCAAAGGGCTGGGGGTCTTCAAAGGGCTGGGGGCTCTGGTTTCTGCAACAAAGTTGTTAATCTTTCCATGATAATAGGCAGCTCCTGGATAGGGAGGATGGGGCACATTTCCAGGTGAGCTCCCAGGTTCTGCATGCAACTCCAAGCCAGGTTAGAATGTGCCTTCTTTAATCAGAACAAAACTGTCATGGTTAACAGAGCATGATTAATGTTTCTTACAATTATAGCTAGTCACCAATATTTTATTTCTTTCTCTATCACTACCGTTAAGAATACTAACCATAAAAAAATGCCAACAAGTACAGAGAGCAACTGTGCCATTCATACACTGCTAGTTGGGTATGAAATCATGTAATCAGATTACAAAGCACTTTGGTATTTTCTAAAGTATCTTAAAGATACACATATCATGTGACCCAGCCATTCCATTCCTTGATATTTATCCAGGAAAAATGAAAGTGGGTATGCACATAAAAATTGTGTAAAAATCTTCACACATGAAAAAGAGGAAGGGCTTGGGCTGGATCAGAAAGGGGGGAAAAATCTGAAGATGTTCATGGAAACCTGGGAGGGAGATCAATATATTCATCATCTTAATTGTTGGGGTGATTTAAAAAAATATATAGATATCTTAGAAGTTATGCTATTTAATGTGTGGTTTAAGTCAATTATATATAAGAAAAGCTCTTAAAATGTGTGGAAGCCACCAAAGTATATACCTAAAGAAACAATTTAACATTAAAAGCAAAACATGAATCCTGAAGTTAATATCTAATAACTCACCTCAAAAATTGAGAAAAAGAGAATTCATTTAAACGAGGAGTGGGAAATGCCCAGCCCTTGGATCATATAAGGCCAGTGAAATCATTTGGTCTAGGCTGGCCAAGGCATTAGGGGTGAGTTAATTAAATGTTTGACCAAATATGGCAGGCTAATTTTCAAGTTAATAATTTTGTATGGCCCTTGAATGTTATAAATATCCAAATGGCCTTTGGCAGAAAAAAGGTTCCCCATCCCTGAACAATAATAGAAATAAAAGAAAATCAGAATCATTTAATGAAATTCAGAAAAAAATACAAAGATCAACAGATCAAAATATTGTCAATTTTTTAGAAGAGATTAAAAAATTGTAAATCCTGGCAAGACTGATCACAAAAAATAGAAGACAGGTATAACATAATCAATACAAGAAATATAGAGTGGATCATCACTATAGATGATGGAGTCCCTTATATAATACTAGAGGCCCAGGGCATGAAATTTGTGCACTCGGGGGAGGTCCCTCAGCCCAGCCTGTGCCCTCTCACAGTCTGACCCTTCACTCCTTACCACCCGCCTGCTTGCTGCGCCTTACCATTCAGCTCGCTGCTCCTTAGTGCTGCCGCGGAGGTGAGAGAGGCTCCCACCACCACCACTGTGCTCGCCAGCCAGCAGCGCTTCCCCTGTGGGAGTGCACTGACCACCAGGAGGCAGCTCCTGCATTGAGCGTCTGCCCCCTGGTGGTCAGTGAGCATCATAGCAACCAATCATTCTGGTGGTTCCACTGTAAAGGTTGCTTAGGCTTTTATTATATAGATTTGAAATCATATGTCATGAGAAAATTCCAGAAAAAAACAATAGCTTAACAAAACAAGAAATATAGAAAATCCTATGTTTTAATTAAACTGTATCTATAATGAAAGTCTTTCCTACAAATTATTTCTATGGCCTGAGGCCTAATTGTGTGAACTTTTCCATAAAATTCAGAAATAAATACCACCAATCTTGCACAACCTCTTCCACAAAGAACAACAGTAAAAAAAAAAAAAAAAAAAAAAAAAAAAAAAGCACAACCTCTTCCACAAAGAACAACAGTAAAAAAAAACAGTAAAAAACACTCAACAAAATATTTAATTATATCCCTCCCTATAAATTTTACACTAAACTGATAAGGGCATTAAAAGAAAGGAAAATCAATGGTTGATAGGAATTTTTGAAAGGAATTTTTAGGGGTGAAATAGGCAGGTTTAGGAAATTTTTAAAAATTAAGGGGTCCATGGAAAAAACACAGGGCTACAGAGTTGCAAAAGAGTACATTTCCATAAGACAAGGGAGCTGGGAGTGGCAGAAGTTACATTTCCATAAGGCAAGGGAGCGGCAGAAGTTATAAAAGACAAGGGGCAGCAGAAGTTACATTTTCATAAGACAAGGGAGCTGGGAGTGGCAGAAGTTACATTTCCATAAGATAAGGGAGCTGGGAGTAGCAAAAGGTACACATTTACAAAATAAGAGGAAGGAAGAAAAGCCCAGAGAGAATGTGAGAACAATAAGGGAGAAGAAGGATGGAACTTCACGTACTTCAAGTGAGACTGGAGCTCAGGAGTTGCTACAGTGACCAAATCAAAGGGGATTAGTGACCAATCAGAGGGGATATTGAAAGGCACAAAAACTGCAGCCTTTATAAACCGTGGAAAAGGGGACTTGGTGGGACTGTTTCCCCCTCCCCACGTGGGAGTCTGTGCTTGTTTCTCAATAAATTTCCACCTTTGCTATACCATCTTCCTTCTGTGGTTTCATTCTTCAACTCCAATAGACAAAGAGCCCAGGAAATCATCAATTTAAAATCAAATCTCTTTGACAAAAGACAAAATCATGTCACTATCACAACAGATACAGAGAAACCATTTGGCAAATTTACTATCCAGTTATAAGTAGTGAAAAAAAAAACACCTCAAAAACTATAGAAAATATCATAATTAATGATGAAATATTGAAAAACACAACCTGAGATCAGGATGGAGGCAAAAATACCTATAATTACAGGGATCGGGCCTAAACTGGCAGTCGGACATCCCTTTCACAATCCAGGACTGATGGCTCCTAACCACTCACCTGCCTGCCTGCCTGATTGCCCCTAACCACTCTGCATGACTGCCTGCTCATCCCCAACTGCTCCCCTCACCAGCGTGCTCGCCCCCAACTGCCCCCCCTCCAGCCTGATTGCCTCCAACTGCCCCCCTGCCAGCCGCTCACCCCCAACTGCCCTCCCCGCTGGCCTGCTTGCCCCCAACTGCTCCCCTGCCAGCCTGATAACCCCCAACTGACCCCTACTGATGGCCTGCTCACCCCCAACTGCTACCCACCACCAGCCTGATCACCCCCAATACCCCCCCTACTGGCCTGATCATCCACAACTGCCGTCTCATTCTGGCCTGATCACCCACAACTGCCCTCCCCTCTTGGCCCCTAACTGTCTCTTCCTTGGCCCTGCCACCATGGTTTTGTCCAGAAGAACGTCCAGAAGGGCTCCTGGAAGGTCTCCCAGTCTAATTAGTATATTACCCTTTTATTAATATAGAGTCCTGGTGCATGGGTGGGGGCCAGCTGGTTTGCCCTGAAGGGTGCCCTGGATCAGGGTAGGGGCTCCCTTGGGGGCAGGGTGGCCTGGGCAAGGAGCCTGTGGTGGTTTCCAGGCCGGCCACACCCCCATTGGGGTGGGGGTCCCCACTGGGAGGGCATGGTGAGCCTGGGTGAGGGGCTGATGGCTGTTTGCAGGCTGGCCATATCCCCCAGCAAGGACCCTCACCCCATGGGGGAATGGCCAGCCTGGGTAAGGGGCTGAGGGCCATTTTCAGGCTGGCCATACCCCCTTCAGGGTGGGGGTCCCTGCTGGAGTGCCTGGCCAGCCTGGGTGAGGGACTGAGGGCTGTTTTCAGGCTGGCCACGCCCCCCAGTGGGGACCCTCATCCTGATGGTGCTGTAGCCAGCCTGGGTGAGGGGCTGAGGGCCATTTGCAGGTCCCTCCCTCAGCAGCCAGCCCGGGTGACCCAAGCTTCCCGCTCACTCCAACCTGCTCTGTGGCAGCCGCCCACAGGCCCCTCCTTCGGTGGCCGGCCAGGGCGGACAGAAAGCTTGGCTTCCTCTGTCGCTGGGGGGACCCAAGCCCCCAGCTGGCTCCGTGGCGGCCGCCATCTTTGTCCCACTAATTTGCATATTCCCTCCTGATTGGCTGTGGGCATCATGGAGTGATGGTCAATTACCATATTTATCTCTTATTAGCATAGATTAGAATTAATAACTGCATTTGGCAACATTGCTAGATTCCATATAGTACAATTTATCTGAACAGCAATTCTTACTAAACATTTTGTATACATAATAAAAAATGGCATGAAAACCCTACGTAAGATCATAGTTTTACTGGTAAGTCTTTTTCCACATACTGATCAGATAAAAATTGAGAGGATTTTAAACCTGATTACTGACATTTATTCTGATATCATGGCAACATAGGCCCCTGAATATTAAATAAACTCTACATTAAAATTGACATTTAATTCTAGAACAGTAAAAAGAGCATTCTTTGTGACAATTTTACTTACGGCCCCAGTTTAATGATTTCACTTATTAATTAGAAGTCAGCTTCCTATAAATGGTTCACAACTAATTTAAATTATTTGTCCACATAAATTTTATATATTTTTTCTTATAATTTTTTTCTTATCTAACTCTGTTCTAATTCTGGCTTTAAGCATAACTTCTCACTGTACTAAACTACTTTTAAAAATGAAAACATAGATGGTTCAAAAGAATCATTAGTAATATGCTATTATGTGACAGTTTTTTATTTAATTAATTATAGATAAGATGTGCATTCGGCGGAAATTTTTCAAAAAATACAGATACATATCTTTCATAGAAAAAACATGATTAGCAGTAAAGACTGTAATTTAACAAATATACATATGAATATGCATTTATATAAATAATACATTTATATGCTTGTGAACACATTAAATAAATTATAATTTGCTTGCTTTTTATTAAAAATATGTCCTAGAGAGACCTTCTGCAATTATTTAAGATTCATCTGATTGGATGTAAAATCTGCAGTGCATAGTAGATAGAGCATGAACACAATATAGTCTATTAAATATACATTTTTTGCCTTTTATACATATACTAGAAGCCCAGTGCACGAAATTCGTGCACGGCAGGGGGTTGTCCCTCAGCCCAGCCTGTACCCTCTCCAATCTGGGACTCCTGGAGGTATGTCCCACTGCCCGTTTAGGCCCGATCCTGGTGGGATCAGGCCTAAACGGGCAGTCGGACATCCCTCTCACAATCCAGGACTGCTGGCTCCCAACTGCTTGCCTGCCTGCCTTCCTGATGGCCCATAACCACTTCTGCCTGCCAGCTTGATCACCCCCTAACCACTCTGCTGCCAGCCTGGTTGATGCTTAACTGCTCCCCTGCCAGCCTGTTTGCCCCCAACTTCCCTCCTCTGCCAACCTGGTCACCCCTAACTGCCCTCTCCTGCAGGGTTGATCACCTCCAACTGCCCTCCCTTGCAAGCCTGGTCCCTCGCAACTGCCCTCCCTTGCAGGCTGGGTGCCTCCCAACTGCTCTCTCCTGTTGGCCATCTTGTGGTGGCCATCTTGTGTCCACATGGGGGCAGGATCTTTGACCACATGGGGGCAGCTATATTGTGTGTTGCAGTGATGATCAATCTGTATATTATTCTTTTATTAGATAGGATAGAGGCCTGGTGCACGGGTGGGGGCCAGCTGGTTTTCCCTGAAGGGTGTCACAGATAAGGGTGGGGGTTCCCTTGGGGTGTGGGGCGGCCTGAGCGAGGGGCCTGTGGTGGTTTGCAGGCCGGCCACGCCCCCTGGCAACCCAAGCAGAGGCCCTGGTATCTGGAATTTATTTTCCTTCTACAATTGAAACTTTGTAGCCTGGAGCGGAGCCAAGCCTGGGGCTCCGGCAGCCATTTCTGTGGCAGTTAATTCACCTTCTACAATTGAAACTTTGTTGCCTTAAGCGGGTGGGCCCGGCCAGGGTGTGCGGAAAGCTTTGCTTCCCCTGTTGCTGGCAGCAACCCTGGCCTGCTCTCTCAAGCTCCATTCTGCCGCCATTTGTTTGAATTTGTTTACCTTCTATAATTGAAACTTTGTAGCTTGAATGGAGGCTTAGGCCTGCAACGGGTATGGAAAGCTTGGCTTGCTCTGTTACCTGGGAAACCTTGCTCTCTGTGGCTGTAGCCATCTTGGATTGGGGTTAATTTGCATACTCGCCCTGATTGGCTGGTGGGCGTGGCTTGGCTGGTGGGCGTGGCTTATGTAGCGGAGTGATGGTTAATTTGCATATTACCATTTTATAGAGAGGATATATTTTTAAAATATTTTTATTTATTTCAGAGAGGAAAGGAGAAGGAGAGAGAGATAGAAACATCAATGATGAGAGAAAATCATTGATCGACTGCCTCCTGCAAGCCCCACACAGGGGATCGAGCCTGCAACCTGGGCATGTTCCCTGACCAGGAATGGAACCGTGACCTCCTGGTTCATAGGTTGATGCTCAACCACTGAGCAATGCTGGCTGGGCTATATATATTTTTTATGCACATATTTGACAAGTTCTGTCAAATGCAGCCATAGAAAGGCAATTACTATTGAAATGGGGAGGCAAATTTAAAACATTGATGAAAAACACAATACCATTTAATACTCCCTCCAAAATCTGGTATCAATATATTAAAAAAGAAGAGGGAAGAAGGACAAGTAATAACACAAGCAGAGATGGGAGTGATGCAGCTACAAGTTAAGGAAGGCCAAGGATTGCTGGCAACCACAGAATCATCCTATATAAATTGACTGAATGGCAGAAAGACAGGTTGCTATGATGCGCACTTACCACCAGGGTGCAGATGCTCAAGGCAGGAGCTGCCCCCTGGTGGTCAGTATGCTCACAGCTGGCGAGCCCAGGGGCAGTGGCGGGAACCTCTCCTGCCTCCACAGCAGAGCTAAGGACCCCTCAGGGGATGTCTGCCTGCAGGCTTAGAACCTCTCCCTGCAAAAGGACTCAGGCCGGGTTGAGGCACCCCCCTGTCCCTGCCCCCCCCCCCCAGTGCATGAATGTTATGTACAGGGTCTCTAATTTTAATATATTTGCTAGTATATAAATATTTTCTTCAATATAATATGTTTCCCAAAGTAGAATTTTATTCTATCCTATATAATAAAGAGGTAATATGCAAATTGACCATCATGCCCTCACACAAGATGGCCACCCCCTGTGGTTACAAGATGGGTGCCACAAGATGGCTGGCAGGGTAGGGCAGTTGGGGGCGACCAGGCCAGCAGGGGAGGGTAGTTGGGGGCAACCAGGCCTGCAGGGGAGGGAGGGCAGTTGGGGGGGGACCAAGCCTACAGGGGAAGGCAGTTAGGGCCGACCAGGCTGGCAGGCGAGGGCAGTTAGGGGGGACCAGGCCTGCAGGGGAGGGAAGTTGGGGGCTACCAGGCCTTCAGGGGAGGGCAGTTAGAGGCAACCAGGTCTGCATGGGAGGGCAGTTAGGGGTGACAGGGCTGGCAGGGGAGCAGTTAGGGGTGATCAGGCAGGCAGGCAGGCGAGCGGTTGGGAATCAGCAGTCCCGGATTGTGAGAGGGTGCAAGCTGGATTGATGGACACCCCTCCCCCCCAGTGCATGAATTTCATGCACCGGGCCTCCAGTATTATATAAGTACAGTAGATAGAAATATTTTGTTCTACATAATATTTCACTTCATTGTTTTTTAATCAATGAAGTCTTATCTTATAGATTCTCATCCACTTCAATGTTAGGATCAGAACAATTATAACAACAAACCATTTTGATATTTTGCTTATGAATGTGCTTAAATTGTTTAATTTGTATATAATCTATGCATATTTTTACATGTTTTAGCAAGAGAAAAATGAATGCTTTGGCATTTGCTATTTTTCATGTGAGTTTTTTTTTTTGCTTTTGCTTTATTCTGTTACTATTGTAAAACCAATGAAATATCCTTTTATTTATACAAACGGGAAATTTTGGATTGATGAGATAGCTATTTAAATTATTTTCGTAGTAAATTACATATTCGGTATGCGTATACAACATAAAGAATATTAGTGAAGTGTACAGAACTGAAACCTCTAAGAAGTAAAGCTATATTACCACCATAGGAACACCTATTTAAAAGAATGCCCTCTCAACCGAAGCCATAGAGAACCTGAGATAATGGAGCACAATCTTTATTATGAAATAAAACTATAAAAGAAATAAAACTATCCATAGAATTCTGTATCCAGAAAAATTATCTTCCCAAACTGTGATTTACAAAGCATCCTCATAAACAAATATGAGACGATCTGTAGGTTACAACTTGTTACTTTACTTTACAACCTAGTCATTTACATTACAACCTGTTCATTTATGCATTTATGGTGCTACTGAAAGTGCAAAAGTTGAAGGGAAATGGCTCTTGATGGAAACTGTGAAGCAGGGAAATGCCTTAACAGCACTGGGAGGAAGACCAAAGTGGCGCCCTCTGCTGGTGGAGGTTGGTAATGTGAGTTGGCTGAAATTTCAGCCCAGGAATTTATGTAGCATCAATTGTTGCACTGCATTGGTACAAAGTTCACTAAACTTGGCCCAGAAACCTGGAAGGAGCCATAAACTCATCACATAAAGGAAATGATGTTAAAAAATGTGTGGACATGTGGGACCCAATTATATGTTGTTTATATGTGAAGTAATTTAAATTGCAAGACGCTGTCAGCATGAAAGTAATACTATAAAAAATAATATACCATGTAAAATTAAGCAGAAGAAAGCTTTATTGGGTATTTCAATGCCAAAATAGACTTCAAGAAACAGAATATAACTGGTAGATATAGAGGGGCATTTCATTATGATTAGCACATACATTTGTCAGGAAGACAATAATCCTAAATGTTTAGGCACCTAACTATCTAACCTCAAATACATAAAACAACACCTGATTTTTTTTTTGTAATTTTTATTTTTCTGCTAAAATTCTTAATTTTGTCTTCTATGTATTTGAACATATCAGGCATTTTTAATGCATATCTAAGAGGTCCTTTATCTTGTTAATTTGCGGTTCTATTCCCATTATCCGCTGTTTCATTTGAATTTTTTTTTTTAACTAGAGGACTGCGCGAACCCCCCACTACCACAAATTATGCAGTCGAGTTTCACACATTTGGGGAAATCGAAGGGGACAGCGTATCTGGAGTGAAATGGATAAGCCTCGCCCTGGGAAAACCACCTGCATGATCATGGTATCTCCCCTGCCAGGTAAGTATCATTTGAATTTTAATCACATGATCTTTTCCTCTACTTATGCTGGTCATTTTCAACTGTATGCCGGAAACTATATAAGAAAATTGTAGGATGATTTAAATTTATTTTTATTCAGCCTGAACAACTAGCAGCATTATCATTTCCAAACATATTCAAATGATGCCAAGTTGAGCCTATTAAGAGTTGGTTAATTTCAGGTTTACTGTTGCTTCCAAACCATAGCCCTTAGTGTCTCACTTAAACCCAGCAGAATTTACAGCCTCTTATCCTGCTCTATACCACACATAGACACTGATGAGCGAATCCTGAAATCTGTTTTCTCTGAGATCTGCTGCGTTTGTTGTAGTTCTGCTCATTGCTCTGTCTCTAGCTAAACTACCTGAACCTGTAGATCACTCAAGAGGAAAGATAGCTGCCAATACTCTACTGAGTTCTATGGGTCTTCACTTTGTAATTTTTCTGTCAGAATTGCCTCTGTTAATTCTTCAATATTTTTTCCTAAGATACATACCTGTCTTTTAGCCCTTATCTTCTTTAATATATTTCCTTATTTACTTAACTGTTTCCACATTAGTCAGTGACCCATCAATGCACCTGCAATAGAGAGACCACACTTGGCGCATGTTGAGAACTGGAGAAACATTTATGGATTCAATTAAATTTTGTTAACTATATTTTTTATTGATTTCAGAGAGAAAGGGAGAAGCAGAGAGAGAGAGAGAGAGAGAGAGAGAGAGAAACATCAATGATGAGAGAGAATCATTGATCAGCAGCTTCCCGCAGGCCCCTCGAGCCCGCAACCCAGGCGTGTGCCCTTGACCAGAATTGAACCTGGGACCTTTCAGTCTGCAGGTCGATGCTCTATCCACTAAGCCAAACCAGCTAGGGCTCAATGAAATTTTAAAATGAAAGTAAATTAGGCAAACGATGACAAAAAGGATTGAATTATCAAGAAGAACATTTGCCTTAAATAATTTATTTATCTTGCTAATATCTAGTTTGGAATAATTGTCCAAAAGAAGCAAAACTATTACAAACTAATACATATTTCAAAAAAAATAGTATTTGTAGAGATGTCTGCTTCCAGTAATGGCAGACCAGACATTTTAGTGTAATCATCCTACTAAAAAAAAAAATAGGAAAAATGTAAGATATTAAAGCTATTACTCAAAGTCACTGAAGACCCAAGGAAAACAAAACAGGATTTCAGAGAGAGGAGAAGCCCAAGTAATGAGACCCAATTTGGTGTCATGGAGAGAGTCAGGCTGAGTATATAACTCTACATGGAGATTTGGGCAGGTAACAGTGTGTTCATTATCTATCTTGTTTCATTAATATAGACCTATGTTCAAATCATATCACATTGTAGATTTTTAAGTTGAACAGTTTATCGTATATCAATTAGACTTCAATAAACCTTTCAAACGTATTTGATGCACCAAAACATACATCTAAAGATAATTTTCCACATTAAAAATGTGGAAAAAGAAAATGCTATAAAACTCAGAATCTGATATTCCTCACAAGACTTTAAAAAAATGGCAATGTAAAGTGAAGTAAACAAAATTAAAATAAAAATTTAATAAAATGTTAAAAATAGAGACTATTAACAAAACCGAAGAGTTGCTTTTAAGTTTAAATGAAATTGATAAACACCTAGCAAAACTGATACAGAAAGAAGAGTAGGCACACACAATCCTTATTAGGAATATAATGGGAATCATCACTACAGATTTTAAAGACATAGCCATAAAACTACTAGTATAAGCAGTTATATCCAGTAAATTTGACATGAGCTGACAAGAAAAAATTCCAAGAAAAACACACTTAAAAAAATAAAACTAGAAAATGTGATCTTGCACAACCTCTTCCAGAAAATAGAGTAAAAAGTTTACAAAAAGGTTTAATTAGACCCATTTGCAATTTATAGCAAATCAACAAGGATTTATAGGAAAGGAAAATCGAAGGTTAATCTCTTTTATGACCAAATGGGGAAAAAAAACTTACTGGGTGAAAGCTCAAGAAAAAAAATCAAACATAATTCAAGATACCACAAACAAGTAATTAAAAAATTACATTACTATAAAGATACCATTTACAAAGGCATCAAACTCAAAAGTACAGGTTTAATAAAAGATGTGCAAGATCTGTACACAGCAAACTGTGGGGAATTGTTGAGAAATATTAACGGAGACGCCAACAATTGGAATGGTATAATACTTTTATGGATTAGAAGATTCAATATTTTTAATCTTTCCACACTGAGTCACAGATTCAATATAATCCAAATTTCTAATGATGTTAAATTTCTTCCCCTGCATGCTAGTCACATGAGTGTTTTAGGTTTGCATTTTCTGTAAAATAATATTTACTATACAAATACCGGTGAAAGACTTCAATTCAGAAATGTGGCACACTTATTAGATATTTGAATTTTAACTGGAGACTTCATGGTCATGGAATATTAAATTATCAATAAGGCTCAAATTTATATAAGATATAATTTTTATAATTAGAAATAAAATTTCATCATGTGAAAGTTTAACATTATTTAGGTGAGGATATTTTTAACGAAATGATGTTTAACAATTAAAAACTATAATAGAATGTCACACAAAAAATCCCTCTAGTATCACATATAGTGCATAGTCTCAGGAAATATGAAATAATAATTGTAATGATTCAAAGAAAATTATCATTATAAAGTTATTTTAATTACTGATATGGTCTGGTGGGAAGATTGCAGTATTAGTAAGTAAAATAACTTCATTCTATACTCCGTAAGACCTGCATTTTCTTCTTCTGAGAAAGAAAATTATATTAATCCTATCTACTTTACAGAACTTTATAGAACTCAGTAAAAGCATAGAAAAGTGAGTGATTATTACTGTGAATGAAAAAAAAAATCTCAGTATCAGGAAGAAATAACGTAATTTCTTTCTTTTCACCATTTTTAAATTTAAAAGATATTAAGGAGTAGTAAAGCTTATATGTTGCTTTTAGGTATCTTATCATTGCTTCCTGTAAGTTAGTGAAAGATTTTATGGGCCAAGATGGATTTAACATAAGCTTATGTAAATGATGAGGGAATGCTGAATATGAGATTACTTTAGCAACCTGAGTGGTTTGGGCAGAAATTGGGGGCTTGGAAGGTAGAGCTAGAATATATAGAGGAAAACCTGGATATAAATAAGGAACTAATAATTTGGGGACAGAAAAAGAAAAAAAAAGATTGGGTGATATGTGGTATTTTAAGGTAATCATAGAAAAGCAAATGACAATATTCCATTAAAAAGAATTATTAGCCCAGCTAGTGTGGTTCAATGGTTGAGCATTGACCCATGAACCAGGAGGTCATGATTCGATTCCCGATCAGGGCACATCCCTAGTAGAGGGCATGCAGAAGGCAGCTGAGTGATGATTCTCTCTCATCATTGATGTTTTTTCTTTCTCTCCCTTTCCCTTCCTCTCTCTGAAATCAATAAAAACATATTTTAAAAAAAGAACTATTAAATCTAGTAATCAGTCACTACAGCATCTAATCAAGGAGATGAAAATAAGTGCCTTCAGCAGCTGATTGAGAAAAATGAAAATTAGGAGACAAATTTTGTCAAGAATTGATAAGAAATACAATTTGCTTTCTTGCTTCTTGGTTTTCTTCAAATCATAGCCAGGAACTTTGTCAGACTTCCAAATGCCTGTTGATTTCAAATTATGAACATTCTATATAAGCTAACAGTTTGTACTTTTAGCTAACTTTTTAAAAATGCATACTTGTTGAATAGACATTTGGAATATAGTCAAATGAATCTATGCTATAATTCCTTGAATCTCATAGGAATCAGCCACCAATGCAATTCAGACAGTAAATCTAAACACATTTTAAAAATCTCTATATATTAAAGGCTAATATGCAAAGTGTCCCCTGAGGAGTTCAACTGGGAGACCGGGAGTTTGATTGCTCGCTATGACGTGCACTGACCACCGGGGTGGGGGGTGGGGGGGAGGGGGCGCAGAATGAAGGAAGGCCCTAGCTGGCAGCCGGAAGGCTCCTATCGGCCCTGATCACTGGCCAGGCCTAGGGACCCTACTCGTGCACATATAATTTGCTTTATTTCTTTTGTAGAAATGCTATTAATCAGCCTATTGTTATTGGGCTTTTACATATGAGAGACAGGTTATTCTTTCCAGCCTCATCAACTTAAAATGATGATGATATTAATGATGATGATGATAAAGTAACCTTAGAAATATGCTCCCCTTCATTATATTTAAATTTCCTATTAATATACATAAAACTACCAAATCTTTATTTAAAAATACTTTAAAATGGATTTCCCCCTTGGAATTTCCAGTTCTGAAAAGTTTCTGATGTTTTGTTAAATGTTTCCGGAAATTTACTTTGCGTAAGAGGCCCGATGCATAAAGATTCGTGCAAGAATGGGCCTTTCTTCCCCTGGCTGCAGGCACCACCTTTGCTCTGGCCAGAGCCACCTTTCCACCTTCCAACGCTGCCAAGAGGCCCTGAGTGGTGGGGTGGTGCGGAACGCCTGCATCATTGCCATGGTGATGACGCAAGCATCCCGCCCCCGGCTGCTCAGTGCCTACATATGCAAAATAACCTGCCATCTTTTTGGGTTAATTTGCATACTCCATCCTGATTGGCTGGTGGACATCATGAAGGTACAGTCAATTAGCATGTTACTCTTTTATTAGGTAGATGGTGCCAGGCTCTATCCTAAACACTAGGGATTAAATAGTAAACAAAAAAAAGAAAAACCATAGTTCTTGCCTCATGGAGCTTACCTTGTAGTTGGAGAATATAAGTCAAATAATATATAACAGTAAAATGTCAAATATTAGTAAGTTCTATGAAGAAAAAATACCAAACTGTATCCCTTTTGTTGTTGGCTTAAGTCCTCATGTCTCTCCTGAGTTACAGTAATGTTTTTCCTATCTGTCCCATCACCAGTTTTGCCACATCATTTGTCCTTGTCTTTTAAAATGCTTCAGAATCACTTGGTTTCTCATACAAGTCTCTAACAATCTTCCCTTACAGCTGCATCCTTATCTTCCACCATGTGACCAAAACACTCTTCTATCTGACCGTATTATAATATAGTCAAACACCACGTAAAGACATTTCAGTAAAGCACTGACAGCATATATGACAGTGGTCCCATAAGATTATAATGGAGCTGAAAAATGCCTATCACCTAGTGACATAGCAGTTGTCACGGTGAAATCACAAAGCAACACAATGCATTAATGTTTTGTGGCATCTTAGCTTATCAATACTCATGCTCTCACTAGGAACTCCTGGGGACACTCATCTGGGCCTTGTGAGCTTCCCACCGAAAGCTCCCCTTTCTAACCAATTTTATTTTTTTTTTATTTTTTTTCAATTTTTTTATTAAGGTATTATATGTGTACATATCTTACCATTGCCCTCCCCACACCCCCCTCCCATATATGCCCCCACCCCCCAGAGCTTTCTAACCAATTTTAAATTTAGACTGACCCTTTGGGTTTTTGTGATGATTACACTCTTCTTCAATAACTGTGCCAGGCCAGCTCAGCCAAGGGTTCGGTGAGCCTGAGGGAGGGTGGTGAAGGATTGAAGAAAAGACTGACAAAATAATATACTATAGCTGGGTCTTGGTGGGTCTCCAGTGCCTGGCTGAGGCCACAGAGAGAGATCCAGATGGCAAGATGAGCCTTTATAGCCAGAGGTAAACAAAGTAGTGGTCACCATAGTTACAATGTTCTTGTGAGTTTCACTTGTTCTGGCAGCACTTGCTGCACCTCCCACAGCCCATTAGCTACCCAGATAGGATCTAGGGGGCATCATAAGGTCAAGCTTAATTATGCTAAGAGGGCTGTGCCCTCTAAGCTGGGACTTGTTTGTGGCTTTGCCAATCGGTCAGTCTGAGGCTTAACCCTATAGCTGCTCCCCAAAAATAACCATTAAGAAACTTTGAAGGAAAAAGAGTTTATTACAAGAACCAAAAAAGGGTCTTGGGTCCTGTTTTTGTTGGGGTAGGAGGTGGGGACCTAAGATTTCAAAGGCTCACTCTTTATTGGTGAATTTAAAATGTGAGCAGGAATTCAATGACCAGAAAAAGAAAAACAAGTGGCCCCAATGGTCAGCTATCAAAATTAACCAAGATCTCTAAAACAAAGGAACCTCAGTGGGGGGAGGTGGAATGTATATTTATCTAGTCCAGTGTTTGGCAAAGTATTTATTTGCGATATCCTTCACTGAAGTGGGCGCCTTTTAAAAATGACTGCCTCAGAAATCAAAGCTAAACTCTGGCACTGGCATTACAAAAAGAAAATCAACTGTCAGGGCTTACAATACAATTTACTCAAGTTATTGCCTTGATGCTGGTGTACAGAAACCTACTGCATGACATTTGTATAAAAGTATAGCACAACAGAAATTACAGTAGGAGGCTATATTAAATGTGTAACAATGGGGAATTGTAACCCACCGTTCTTTTGACATTTTTCTGTAAATGCTGACTCTGACTAATATGTATTTTGTAGATAAGCAGCATGTTTGTATAAACATCCAAGGCACTAACTTCAGAAAATGCAGACTCCAACCTTCAGTCACCCCAGTTCCAGAGATTTGCGGACCTTCAAATGTAAAACCAGGATGACATAGAACCAGGATGATGAAGATCAGGATGAGGCACTAGACCATCACTTGACCAGTTTCAAGATCCTTATCAGAATGGACTGTGCTGGGCTGCAGGTAGAGAACTTTTCAACCCCCTCTCTTGATCCCTTTGTTCTTATAAAAACCTCTGCCTAAACTGAGATGTTGAGATGGGCTTTGGACAAGAGCTCCCCATCTTCTCAGGTGACCATCACTTGAAAAAACTCTTTCCTTTTTCACTAGCACCTGTCTCATAAGTTTGGCTTTTGTGAAACCAGGCAGCTGAACCTTGGTTTTGGTTGCAAGTGCACTCTATGATGTTTGCACAATAAAGAAATCACCTAAAAACACATTTCTCAGAACTATCCCTATTTTATGCAGTGCATGAGTGTATATTAAAGTTCTCTGACTTTATAACACCTCTTGGAAAAACAACCCTTAATCAGATTTCCCTCAACCATATTTTCCAGCTGGATAATTGTGACACATTCTAACTGAAATTTTATCTCTTTCTTACACCTTTCCTTAAACTCCTGATTATTTAACTGCTAAATCGGTGGATTTCTAAACCACTGTTACACATTTTTTTCATAGGATGATTTACTATGCATGTACACATATACGTATATATGTAAATATGTTATTTGTAGTACTTCTGAATTTTATAAACATTTGTGAAATCTAGTGGCAAGTTTTTCTTCTCTGCATCCCCATAAGTACAGAGCTCATAGCAAAACCTAGATAATTTTAGTTATTTAATGAATAAATAATAAATTCCAACTTGTGATTCAAATACTAGTAATCACAGAAAATAGCCATGATTAAAATGTGTAAATCTCCATGTAAATACAAACCTCATTATGGGTAAAATTGTGATTTTTTTAAAAAGAATTAGGTCATGATGATACTATACCCAGAGCTCATAGAGGGCAGAGCCTTTAACCAGTCTTTAAAAACTACAGTTTTTGTATTTTATGCAAGTGATAAGTATCTATTGAATAAATAGTTCGATGAATGAATGAACTTTCATTGTCTGTCCTAATGTTGACTAATGTTATTGACCAAAATATTGAGGAAAATCTTTTTAAATATATTATTTGACATAAACCTGAGATTTTCGGGAAATGGAATAGGGCCTTTCTTTCCCACTGGTTCTGTGAATATAATTGCCTGTGAATATGAAGAGTTGCCAGCCTATTACTTAGAGAGCAGGCTTAAGCCATACCAGTGTACAGGATAATTTGAAAGTTGTAGCAAGAAAATGCAGCACAGCATGTATGTTACTTCGTGTTCAATGGAGTATCATCAGAAATTCATCTAGCTTTCTACTTTAAAATATCTTTTTGGTTAATAGTGGAAACTTTCTGATCAGTATTTAAAACGAGAAAGACAAAAAGATAAAATTAGATGCCATCATTATTGATCATTTGGGGTTTAAAAAAGGAAGGCCACCTCAAGGGAGAAGAGAGGCCACAAGTTCATTTATATATTGCTTAACCATGGACAAACCTCCTCCTAAGAGCAACCCTACAAGATAGGAGAAGGAAGTCATAGGGTGATATATGTCTGGAAGCTTTGATTGGATCATTGAAATAGTATAATTATTAAAGCAGGGTTGGGACTCAAAGCTGGTAATATCTGATTGTTGTGTAAAATTAATCAAAAAATAAAACAACCCTTTTGACTGAGATCCTGTCTCTTAGAATTCTGAACCTTTCATTCACTGACTTGTAGATAGTACACACTTAATACTTTAGAGATCTGAATGGAAAAAGGGATGCTCCTTGATTATTGCTCAAAAATGCCCCCCAAATATTTTGAATTAAAATAGCTTTGTAAAGTCACTTTCATAACGATTAAGATGTATTATGCGCAGATAAAAAAATTAAGAGATAATAATTTAATTTTTGTTTTACCTTATTTGTCATAAGAATGACAACTTGAAGTTATAGAACACAATAAAAAAATATTCCATGCAAATATATCACCATAACCAAAGAAAAACATCATATCACATTAATTTTATTTTTTAAAAAATATGTTTTTATTGATTTTTTTTTAGCGAGAGAGGAAGGGAGAAAGAGATAGAAACATTGATTATAGAGAAACATTGATCAGCTGCCTCCTGCATGCCCCCTACTGGGCATCAAGCCCGCAACCTGGGCATATGCCTTGACCTGGAAATGAACCAGTGACCTCTTGGTGCATGGGATGATGCTCAATCCACTTAGCCACACCAGCCAGGCCACATCAATTTTCATATGCTGAGACAATGGAACCATTCTTGGCTCTATCTTTCAAGAAAAAAGTATCATTGCCTTATGTTGAGAGAAAATGGTGTGAGAACTCTGCTAGTAAAACCATCTCTTGCTACAACAAAGAAGCAAGTTAGCAAAGGCATTGTAAACCATTCTTTTATTAAAATCATTGTAATCTTCTGAAAATGTTTTGATTGATGTCTATACTATTTGTTTTAAAAAATAATTTTTAAATCATATAAAGTGCTAGCACCACAAGATATAAGTTTCTATAGAAACATTGCATATATTATTAACTGGATAAAGGCATTATATAATTTGGGTCTTGCATAAATTTTCAATATACAAACCACTATTATAGTGGAAATTTATTCTGTTTGAGAAAGGTTTTAGCTTTCAGCATGAAAAAATAATCGGCAACCCTGTTTATGCCCAGACTAATCCAAGTTCCTATGTTATCTATTTTGTTGTTCAGCTGTACTATTTTACACTCTATTGCCTGATGCATCTACCTAAATTTTATTATCTGAAAAATATTTGGTCACATTATGTGGTGTTTTTTTTATTGTTTCCATATATAATGAAAGAATGAGCATACCCCTGAAAAAGAAAAAAATAGGGGAGGGATAGTTAAATCCATTTACTTGCACATTGCTTCAGATTTAGCTAAGATATGTATTGTAAGTAACAAATGATGTAAACATATTTTATAAGCCTCTGGAACATCTGTACTCCAAGATTGCTTTTAATCTACCTCCTAAGATTTCTTAACAATCTCTGGAGAGCAAAAATATCTGTAAATATTGATCATAAAAGAAAAATCATGCATTTTATCAAAGAAAAATATGGCCAAAGTGGCAAAAAAATTCTAGTTGTTTAATCCTGAGATTTTTTACATGATTAATATATCAATATAAATATGGGTATGTATATATCTATATCTCTATATATTTTGTATCATTTAATTGAACATTATTTTATCTATTAATACAAATATTAGTGTATCTTCTATTGTATTAGAAAATAGTAAACAGTAAGTTATGGCAATCTCCCATTAAGAGATATACAGTGTTCATCATACATACAGACACTAAATATGGAAAACAAATAGAATGTTTGTAATTTTTATAACTTCAATCTTCCTGATTTATATATGATTTAAAATGTTATAAACACTTGAATGCACCATGTGCTCTCTTTCTTCTTATTCTTCAGATGTAATTTTTCTCTGCTTTGAATGCTATCCGACTCATATTTCAGATTCAATCTCTAGATCACTTTTCTCTCAAAAGACTTCCCTGTGGTCCAGATGGTGGAGCTCGGTGGCTGAGCGTCAACCTATGGACCAGGAGGTCATGGTTCAATTCCCTGTCGGGAATGCAGGAGGCAGTCAATCGATGATTCTCTCTCATCATTTATGTTTCTATCTCTCCCTCTCTGGCCCTCTTTGAAATCAATAAAAATATATTAAAAAAGAAAGACTTCCCTGTCCCTCCAGCTCAAATTGAGTGTCCTGTTAGGTACTCCTGGAACATCCATACTTCTCTGACATAATATTTATCAAATGTAAATTTTTTACTTGTTTCTCTTCTGCCACTATTGTTTCTCTCTGTTAAGGGAGCAGTTGAGTTTACCTTACTCACCTTTGTGACCTCTGACCCTACAAGAATACCTGAAATATAATGTATTTTAAATAAAATGTTTTTGACTAAAAGAGTATTAAAATCAGTATCTAGGAGATGTCTAGAACATATTACTTACTCAAGAAATATTTGTTTAAATATGCATTACTATCTTTAGAACTCCCACTCCTGCTACAACCATAATTTCACTTATGGTGTAAATTTAAAAGATTTATTTTATTTCAATTCCCATAAACTTTTATTCATAAGTCATCAATATGGACCAAAAATGGAAGAAGCAATATGGTATTGGATTGTATAATGGAAGAATCATCATAGATCTAAGCATGATACTAACCAAGGCTCAATTTTTGTAATAAGAAATGTATTGAAGAATCCTGAAAAAAATCACAGTGAAATTCTCACATGGCAGGATGGTATAAAATACCCTGCCTTGGCTCACACAAAGATTTCAGAAATTGCCCAACTGGTGTGGCTCAGTGGTTGAGCTTCAACCTATGAACCAGAAGGTCACGGTTCCATTCTCGGTCAGGGCACATGCCTGGGTTGCAGGCTCAACCCCTAGAGTGGGCTATACAGGAAGCAGTCAAGCAATGATTCTCTCTCATCATTGATGTTTATATCTCTCTCTCCCTCTCCCTTCCTCTCTGAAATTATTTTTTTTTTAAAAGATTTCAGAAATTGTTTTTCTTAAGCAGGTTGCAGGCTCAGGCTCAGTGACACGATAGGTTATTCTCACCTGGAGTTATTCTAGTTTACGAATTGTGCTTTTGGATATATTCCAGAGCTAAGATCCATGAGTGAACCTGTAATAGGATTGAAGTCTCACTTGAATTGTCAGAAGCTGACCCATTGCCAACCCACTGTTGAGTCTGGAATGAATAATTAGTCAGGCAACCTTCTAGTTTTAACACATTATACCCTCTGTAAATTATACTTAAGGTGATATAGTTCATTCTTTAAAATCCTATGAGCTTTTCAGCCTGAGGTTATAGAGTGTGTTTTCACATCGCCTTGAATGTCATTTTGTTGAGATTTACATTTTAAATTTCTTTTATAGCCAATTACTTAGGGATAGTATAAAAGGATTAATATTTTAAAGGATATATTAATGTGAACACAGGACATCAATTCTTAACTGTTTATAAAATTTCAGTTTTAAATATTAGTTACATATATTTGGAAGCTATGAATTGTTTTAATTATCATACCATGCAAAAAGTAATTTTTATCAATTGTCACTGGCATAATCAATGATATAATTACAGTGTTTTACTTCTTTGATTGCACAATTGGTTCACACAATGGTTATTTATTAAGTGCCTACTATGTTACAATAACTTCTTAATAGCAGCATTTAAGGACTTCAATCGTAAATTCACTTTCTCACTCTGTTATTTCAATTAATTCTATCTGATCAAGGAGTTCATCAATAAAATAAAATTTTAATTGTAAATTAAGTATATTATGATTCTTAATTTGAGTCTTTGTCACTCTGGGCATATCAATGCCATTCAAAGTAAAATTCAAATACTTGTAAAGTCATCATCTATATAATGAATGCTACAATTAAGTAAAGACAAGTAAAATATAGAGTGCTTAAAAACACATAATTAATAGATGTACTTCACAGTTCGATTCTACATATAATTTTTCTCTGTATAAAATTTGATTATATTAATCTATGCCATAATCTAAAACCAAGAATAAGGCAAAACTGTGCACAATATGTCAAAACAAGTTACAGTTTAACCTTACTCCTGAAGAACAGTGCCCATATTAATACAATAACAAATATAAGGCTGGTGCCCTAGTTGGTTTGGCTCAGTGGATAGAGCGTTGGCCTGCAGACTGAAGGGTCCGGAGTTTGATTCCAGACTAAGGGCACATGCCTGGGTTGTGGACTTGAGGCCCAGTGGGGGGCGTGTAGGAGGCAGCCCATAGATGATTCTCTCTCATCTTTGATGTATCTATCCCTCTCTCCCTCTCCCTTCTTCCCTGAAATCAATAAATATATATTTTTTAAAAAAAATAAGGCTGGTTAATTGAATCACAAATGATTGAATTTGTGACAGATTCAATATCACTTATCCAAGTCCTTAGAGAGAGAATTGCTTTACATGTCAATTGTGGACATCCACTAAAATATCATGTTTTCCTAATTTTATATCAGGCAACCTCCAACCTTCTCTGTAAGGAGACTTCTGGAAGGTTTCTATTATTTTGATGGACATGATTCCAAAAATAAAACCATTTCCCCAAATTAATTAATCATGTATAATTTTAAAACTCTATGTTTGTATACTATTTTATGGTCTAATTTTAATAGAGATAGAATTAGTTTCCTATTCTTTATCAGTTTGTGTGTTTTTTGTTTTCTTCCATGGAGTGCTATCCAACCGAAAACTCCAGAACATTACCTAGGACATGAGACATCAAATAAATGACTGTTACAAACCAGCCACTATCCCCTTACCCAACCCCCACCCCTGGTGTTCATTGATTAGATTAAATTCAATCTTTCTATTATATAAATAGTTCCCTTGTTGAAGGTATAGTATAATCTTCATTTTCATTAACAATGACTGTTCATCATTATAAAGATTTTATTGCCAGAACCTGTGGGATTAATAATAGCAGGTGCTTGAGAAGCTCACTATATTTATCAGTGGTTGTACAGTACTGGCAAATAGCAACCAAGTCTTTTTATGCTAGTCCCTTATTAGCTATAACTATTTCCTTAGATAACCATGAAAGTAATTTTTATGCTGATTATTAAATTTTACTCCTTAACTGCAATGGCTTAAAAAAAAAAAGGACAAAATAATGAATTCCACCAGATCTTACAGTAAGAATCCTAGTAATACATTTTTTAAATTATTAGGTAATTTTATTTGTGTTAGCTTTTATATATGGACTATCCAAAGCAAAAATGACTTAAGAAATTGTTTCAATTATTAGTGGGCTTAATATTTTGTTGACTGAATTTGACTAGGGATTGGAAAAATAATCAAAGTTAATAATTTAATGTATTTGTATTACCCTGGCATTCCAAAATGGGTGTACAATTCAGGGCTATAGTACAAAAGTCTTCAAATAGTATATCCAAGTTAAAAAAAATAGGGTGAAATGAATAAGGGATAAGAAAGATCATAAAAAGAGTTCTCCATTTTCTTATTTTTTTATATTGTCCCAAATTTATCTTTCCATGGTAATGGAGAGTATATTCAAAGCCATGCTATAGATAGATTGAGTGTAAAGCAATATTTTAAAAAATGGAATTAAAACCAGTGCCACCCTCTGCTTACAGAAAAGTATTATTTCTCACAATCGTGGAGATTATTCAAGTATTTCTTGTGTCCTGGAAGGGGCTGTGTAAATTGGGTTATTTTTTCCTCAAATGTTTGTTGTATTTCTCCAATGAAGCCAAATGGGATTGAAGTTTTCTTGGGAAAATAATTTTGATAATTTATTTAATAGTTATATTACTATCAATCTAGTTTTGATATTTTTTTTTGCAATTTGCCAACTTCATCTAAATTTCCCAGTTTATTGGCATAGAGTTTGTCTTCCCAAAATTCATATTGGAAAAGGAGGCCCAAATGTGACCCAGGTAAGTATTAAGAGATGGGGTCTTTAAAAGATGTTTAGCTGATGAGGGTGGAAAACTCATGAATAGGATTATTGACTTTATAAGAAGAGGCCAGAGAAAAGATAGCCATGTATGAACCAGGAAGCCAAAGCAGGTTCTCACTGGACACTGAATATCCTAGGGCCTTGAACTTGGACTTCCCTGTCTCTAGAAGTGTAAGAAGTAAATTTCTGTTGTTTATAAGCTACCTGTCTATAGTATTCTGTTTATAGCAGCCCAAATGGACTAAGAGTTGTTCATAGTATAATTTAATTATCTTGCTTAATGTCTACTGGATTTGTAAAAATACTGCCATCTTTATGTTTTACTAGAGGCCCAATGCACGAAATTTGTGCAAGAGCAGGCCTTCATAGCCCCAGCTTGCCTTGGCCCTCGCAGCCCCGGCTTCGTCCGAAAGGTCATCTGGACAGTCGTTCTGCTGTTCAGCTGTTTAATTGATTTGCATATTATGCTTTTATTATTATAGATGGTTATTCTGTCTTATTTTTTCATTTTTCTGATTAGCTTTCTGAGATAGTCAACTGATTTTGGTTTAATGTATGATGTCCCATTGTATATGATAATTTTCTTTATTCTGTTTGGGGTTTAGTGTTCTTGGCAATATCCTGTTGTTATTATGCTTTCATTACATCTTCATTATCAGTATAATTCATTTTCATTGAAATGCTATCTAATATCCATTATAATTTTGTTTTTGACTTGTGGGTAATTTTAAATTTAATTTATTTCAAACATGGTGGGTATTATTTCTTTATTTATTTCTAAGACAGATATATTGTGATAAAAAACACACAACTATATATGTTTTCATTTCCTTGAGATTCCTTGAGACTTGCTTCATGTATAAGGCCACCTTTTATATGGTAAGTTTTCAATGCATGCTTGAAAAGATTGTGTATTCTGCAATTTATCCTGAAATCAATAAGTAAATGAAAGGAAACCTAATTTTGAAAATGGAAAAAAAGTTTGAAAAAGCATTTCACACAAAAAAGAAGCCCAAAAAGCCAGTAAGTGTATAAAGTTTATGATTAAAGTATTATTCTTTGGGATGATACTAATGGAAAGTATATTGGGATTCTTCTAAAGTCTTAAACACCTATCTGCAGGGTGCCCAAGAATACAGCTCATTTCGAACACTGTCGATATGGAGATAGCATCAGACTTCACTGGTGAGGGCTTAACCCACAAGACTGCCTCTCCCCCAGATACACTTCAGATACCAGTTGAAATACCAGGCTACCTGTCCTTCGACTGACTAGCTATAAATCAGAGGTTCCCACTACCCTCGTCTTCCCTGGGTTCAATTAATTTGGTAGAGCAACTTATAGAACTCAGTTTACTTACTAGATTACAGTCCTATATAATAAAAGGCTAATATGCAAATCGCCCCCTAGGGAGTTCGACCTACAGGGGGTTCGACCACCCACTATGATGTGCGCTGACCACCAGGGGGCGGCACGGAATGAAGAAAGGCCTCAATCAGCCCTGATTGCTGGCCAGGCCTACGGACCCTACCTGTTCATGAATTTCATGCACCTGGCCTCTAGTCTATATAAAAGGCTAAGCAACATTTATGACCGGTCGCTATGACATGCACTGACTACCAGAGGGCAGACTCTCAACGCAGTATCTGCCCCCTGGTGGTCAGTGTGCTCCCACAGCTGACCAACCACCAGCGGTTCCTCCCCCCAGCTGGCCAGCCCTGATCAGCCCCTATCGGGACTGGGCGAGACAGCCCCTATTGGCCCAGATCACCAGCCAGGCAGAGGGACCCCACCCGCACACGAATTCGTGCACCAAGCCTCTAGTTGTATTATAAAAAGATATAACTGAGGAACAACCAGATGGAAAAGCTGCATAGGGCAATGAGTGGAGGAAAGGCACAGTTTCCATGCCTTCTCTGAATGCATACCACGCACCCCAAATCCCCACAGGTTCACCAACCTGGAAGTGCTCCAAGCCACATCCTTTAGGGTTTTTATAAAGGCTTCATTACATAGGCATGATTGATTAAATCATTTACCATTGGCAATTAAACTCAATCTCCAGCCCCTCTCCCCTCCATGGAGGTCCAGAGGTGGGACTAGAAGTTCCAACCCTCTAATCATAAGAGTGTCTCCACTTGCAACCAGCCCCCATCCTTAGCTGCTTTCCAATAGTCACCTCATTAACAGACCAAAAGACACTTCTTTGACTCTCATCACTTAGGGAATTTCAAGGGTTTTAGGAGCTCTGTAACAGAAACAGAGATGAAGACCTAATACATTTTTCTTATTATAAATCACAATATTTCGCTAGAGGACATTATGTTAAGTGAGATAAGCCAGGAATACATTACGTGCAGAGGAGAAGAGAGAGAGGGCAAGAGGAAACATGCATTTTTTAATTTAGGGGATGGAGACAGTCTTGCTAACTCCTGATTGGTCTTTTCAAATAATTTTGTTTTAGCAACAACCTTAGGATTGGTTTATATGCCTTACTGCCTTGTGATTGGTTATCTGCATGCTGCCTATTTTATTAACATCCATATATTTTAAAGCTTGTGCCTCCCCTGCATGCCCTTCTTTCCCTGCCCAGTTGGGGTGTCTTAGTAACTCCACCTAGTTTGGTTCCTGGTTTTACTTCCTCCTCCCATAGTCCTGACCCTATCCACCTAGCTTCCTTCTGTCTCCTCCCCATCTCTGTCCTTGCTACCATGGAAAAAAACCAATATTGTCTTCAGTAAAACCAATACAAAGGCCAGTGCCCAGAGTTTCTGGTTCATATTAAAGTCTTTTGGAGCCCATATAGTCTACCATGGGACCCAGGTGGCTACTAGACCCTCATGGTCATGTGTTTCCAGGTGGAAGACAACACCTGAACACATTGTCAAGACAGACAGAGAGAGAGAGAGAGAGAGAGAGAGAGAGAGAGAGAGAGAGATTCTTTGTTCTTTTTTCACTAGGGATTATAGCCAGGAGCTTTTTCAAAATAACTAATCTACTTCCCAAGCTTCTGATGGGTCCACGCCCTAGCCAATGATTCCTTTCCCAGGTTAGACTGACAGGCCTCTATAGACAAGCACCTTCCCTGCACTATTTTCACTTATATTATGCATATGTTTACCTCGCCGTGCCCACCCCTTACTCCCCGCCCCCTGCCCCCTGCCAGAAGAGAGGTCTGTCTGTTAAGCTGTAGCTTCCTGATGAAGCAAATATCTCATGCTCCCCAGCTAACCATGCCTAGCAATGTCTGACTCCATAACTATTTAACTTGTTAACACTGCCATAAGTTCACTTCTCTGAAATTGACTTGACTATGAAAACTATGTTTTCACAATAAAATTCTTCTCTTTACATAAGAATTACATATTGAGTCTTCTTTGCAATTCTTACCCATCCCTTGTCCTACTATGGAGCATTGCCTTAGGCCCTAAGGCTTAGTGTATGAAAATCTCCAGGGCACCAACAAAGGGAAAGCCTGCTTTAAACTTGAATCAAGGAAGCATCCTATATAATAAAAGGGCAATATGCAAATTGGTCCTAACAATGGAACGACTGGTCTCTATGACACGCACTGACCACCAGGGGGCAGATGCTTAATGCAGGAGCTGCCCCCTGGTGGTCAGTCCGCTCCCACAGGGGGAGCTCCACTCAGCCACAAGCCTGTCTGATGGCTGCGAGCGCAGCGGCGGTGGCAAGAGCCTCTCCCACATCCTCCACAGAGCTAAGGATGTCCAACTGTGACTTAGGCCCACTCCCCATCAGTTGGACATCCCTCAAGGGCTCCCAGGCTGCCAGAGGGTGCAGGCTGGGCTGAGGCACCCTTCCCCCCTCCCCCCAAGTGCACAAATTTTCGTGCACCGGGCCTCTAGTAAACATATAAAGTTCCCTGAATTTTCCTGGTTTCCACTTATATCAGTTATATGTCATCTGTTAGAAATTTGCTATTTTGCCCCATGACGAGATGTTCTGAATTCGGATAGTGTGATGTTAGAAGTAATGATGATATTTGCGTGCCTTTCTCTCCTCCATATTGTTAAGGAATATATCTCTTTTGAAGGAGTGTCTCATGAGAGAAAAGTAAAGAATGTTTTAGTAAGACATACTGAATGTTCAAAATGATGTTTTTCCATGTATATAAACATAAGCAACTCTTTTCAGCTTTTCTCAATATTTATCTCTAATGGTAAGTCATTAGCCAGAAAAGAAATTACTTCCCAATAGCCAAAGCAGTACTGGCTACTGATATTAATACTGTCATGTAGAACTGGAAGGTTCATATGAAACATTTTCAAGACACGCTGGATTAAATTCAAGGATAAAAGTTTTATCTGATTTTATTTAAATTTAGTATAGGCTTTTGATAATGAAGCTAAAAGCTATTTTATCAAATCATATTGTGAAATATTTATTCCCTTTACAAATTCAATTCTTATTTCACTTCGTAAAATGTTTAATATTTTCTTCCACCTATAAACAAAATATAAAATGTTAATTGTCAGGTATTAAATAATGAGGCTAATTCCTATTATATTTTATTTCAAAAGGAGTACAGTTTTTGTAAAAATTTTACTTTGTAATCATTCTAAATATATAAAATGTACTTATATTGTTTTGACCAATTGTATACTAATCATCATTGTAATGTTGGGGTGGCAAAACTTTCCTCTACCTTTCAAGGTATTTCTGGATGGTCTATTAATCAAATTGACATGATTTGAGTCCATTCTGCTTGCATGCACTGTCCCAAATAGGTCCATGAACGGGAGTTTGCAGTGGAGGAAGGAAGTAATTTATTATAGGACTAGAGGCTCAGTGCATGAAATTCGTGCAGAGGGGGGGAGTCCCCGCAGCCCAGCCTGTACCCTTTCCAATCAGGGGATGTCCAACTGCTGGTTGAGGCCTGATCCTGGTGATTGGGCCTAAACCAGCAGTCAGACATCCCTCTCACAATCCGGGACCACTGGCTCCTAACTGCTCACCTGCCTGCCTGCCTGATCACCCCTAACTGACCCCCTGCTGGCTTGGTCACCACTTACTGCCCCCCCTGCCAGCCTGGTCGCCCCCAACTGCCCCCCCACCAGCCTGGTTGCCCCTTACTGCACCCCTGCCAGCCTGGTTGCCCCCAACTGCCCCCCCTGCGGGCCTGGTCACCCCACACAGCCTGCTGCTCAGTCGTTTGGTCGCCCTTCACTAACCCCCCTGCCGGCCTGGTTGCCCCATACAGCCTGCTGCTCAGTCGTTTGGTCACCCTTCACTAACCCCCCCTGCCAGCCTGGTCACCCCATGCAGCCTGTTCAGTCATCCATTCGGTTGTGATGGTCGCTTAGGCTTTTATTATTATAGATTGGTGTCAATCAGAGAATGGCGAGTTAGTGATCTGAAAGACCTGACTCACCAATGGTGTGTAGGCTACAGATTACATGGGGTAAAATCACAAGACACCCCGAGTTAGGGGAGTCCTGTAGGGAGCTTATTGGTCACAGGTGAGGTAAAGGTAATCCATTATTTCTTTAGGTCTGGAGAACAGTTCAACGTCTGCTCTGGCATCCCTGTCTGGTTTCATGGACCAGTAGCCATGTTATGTAGGAAGTTAGACATGAACAGCTGCAGTAGGGCCTGCCCTGGGGTTCTGACAGGAGTTGGACCAACACTGCCTTCAGATCGCCTCTCTGTGGGTGGCCCAGCAGCCAGCAGACCACCAGTGGGCAGGTTCTGAGCCAGTAGGTTCTTGGCACAAGCTCAGAGAAAAATGACATGACCTCAATACAACCTTACTAAGGCCCTGGACTAATTATAATAAAATTTGCACTATGGTTTTGACACCATCCCACACCCCCACCCCCTGTAGGTTTTTCTATATGTAATATGGGTAAGGGCATGCGCAGGAGTAATATATAACCCTTTTCTATCAATCCCTGAATGCAAATAAAAGTCTCCACCCAGAAAATTCTTCACTTACACCATATAACCCAGGAATCTGGGGCCATTATCTCCCTCAACTGGCCCACTCCTTGCTTGCAGTGTATCTTCAATAAATCTCACTTTCCTTCATTTTCATCTTCATTGACCTTAAAATCTTTTCTGCATTGATGAGAAGAGCTGAGGTCCTAGCCGGTAACCCCAATAGGTAACATCTTTTTGGTGCTGCAACTCGGATTGCACAAACTGTAAATCCTCTGGCCATGAGGCCAGAGAAAGGGCTTCTTTACTCTTCCTTCTTGTCCAGGATTTGAAGGGCAAGGCAGTAATTCTATTGAAAAGGTGATAACTGCCTGCAAGTGGAAAACTAAAGTAACTATGAGCACATGGAGATGAACTGGCTCCAAAAATACAAGGCATTTCTTCCCGGCAGTCTGTGCAAGCAGACACTCTCAGGTGACGGAGGGTCATTGTGGAGGTGTCAGAGGGTCTCCCTCATGATGTGCAAGGGCCTCATAGGGACTCCAGAATACATTTGCAATGAACTCTGAACTGTCCAAGGGGTGCATATAAAGTTTGGTCACCCAGCACTCCAGGTCCTCACAGCCATAAGAGAAACCGTGACACGGACCTAAGAGGATCAAGAATGACCATCAGGTTTCAGACTCTGGGAGCCTCCTCCACAAGCAGCACATTCGATTTACCACATTGATCCCCAAGAATTCTTTTCTTTCTTTTTTTTTTTTTTTTGGATAAGCCTCGCCGGAGGATATTTTTTCATTGATTTTTAGAGAGAGTGGAAGGTTAGGGGGAGAGACAGAGAGAAACAGCAGTATGAGAGAGACACATTGATTGGTTGCCTCCTGCATGGGCCCTGACTAGAGTTGGGATCAAGCCTGTGACTGAGGTACATGCCCTTGACTGGAATCGAGTCTTCTACCCTTCAGTCCATGGTGGACACTCTATCCACTGAGCCAAACCGGCTAGTACTTGATCCCCCAAGAATTCTGCTTGCAGTAGTGACTCTCCCATGCCCACATTCTTGGCATATGATCCTATCATCCATGCATTGCTACAATTTAATATGCCTTGCCTGCCCAACCAGATGGCTGACCTACACTCTCACTTGTCTCTTTGCTACTATTGTATCCATGGACATTGTTGCATTTGTCTCTGGGTTCAAAACTGCACAGGAACTCAGTTAGACAGGAATCCATTTCTGGGACAGAAAATAGAACCTCCTCTTCTTACCTGAGCCCTACAACATTGTAGGGAACATCACTGGCCTAACTCTTTAAATTAGCACCAGATAACCTGTATCTAGAGATGGTTTATGCCCAACTCTTTGCAGGAAAGAATAGAGGATCTAATACTAAAGCTCTCCATCTGGCCTTTTAGAGCCTCCCAGTGGAGCCACTAAAGCGCATTCCCTCCATGAAGCAGCTATAGGCTACCTGGGAAACAGGACCCTTTCACTCCATCCTTACTAGATGACTAATTCCTCACCTCATAACCTTAAAATCCTTTTCTTGATATCTGGAATCAGCCGATAGAAGGGATAGGAGGTGCCTAATTTGTAACTATTGGACACATTTTGGAATAACCCCAGGGTCCTCATTACCTACTTTTCTACTCAGCCCTAGAAGCCTTCCACATCTGTTTAGGCATTGATGTTGAATGAAACCCTGAAGGATCTGGGCCTAGAATATTAATGGGCCATTTCTAAAATGGGAACTCTATCTGTCCTCCTCTAGCCAGACTTTCTGGGTAAATCTTTTTGTCTATCACCTGCAAAATCTCGCAGGGTTTAACGGGGTCAAGTCTCTACAGCATTTGGCTGGAAGTACTGTGGCAGAATTTCTACAGTGACATGGGTTGTGGCAGGCACAGTGTTCCCACAATCTGGACAATGTACAAACTCTCAGAGTAGGGGTGCACCCTGTCGGAGTTGATCCTAGAGGGGTCATCAGAAATGGCATGAACATCATCAAAGGAATAGGAGACACACAGAGTATAAGGTATTACACAGAAAGCCAAGGTATAAGACAATTAGGAAGTAAAGGGCACCCTAAAATGACCTCAAACCACCCATACTTTCATTTATGGGCTACTACCTTATTTACGCTAAGAAAGTTTTAGCAAAACTCCCCTCCATCTATAAAACCCCTTTACGCTATTATCTCCTCTGGACACGCTAGCTCTGATGAGTTGCCTTTTCTGCTCCTTTGCCCTGGTCCAGCAGACTTGCCTGCTTCCGGATTCCCAGGCATATCCCACCCCAACCAGGTCTGCAGATACATCTGACACCCTGTAAGGTTTCACTTCCTCTCTCTTGAGATTATGGTGTGAGTAGGCGGTACCCTTAATCTCTCATCATCCCTGCTAGACGTCTGAGACATTAGGCACTAGCCCTTGAGTCCTGGGACGCCAGGCTCCAGAATTTTGACCCTGCAATGCTGGGATCTCTAATTATTAAACCTGAAATGATGGTGCGATCGCGTGGTACCTCCGCCTCTCATCCCCTCTAAGCGGCTGTCAGATGCTAGCCCTCAAGTGCTGGGACTCCAGGCTCCAGAACTGACACCAGGCCACCAGAATCTCTAATTCCTAACATTTTCTTCCTTCCAGATGAGAAGTGACAATCTATACTGAACGGGAGTCCCCTGGCCTGTATCTTGGCTAACTGGGCACAATTTGACACCCAGACCATAAAAAAGAAAAAAAAAATAGATATATTTCTGTTGTAATTTGGTCTGGCCACAGTATAATAGGCTGAAGATACAGGTTGGGGAAGGCATCAACATAGGCATAGGGTTATCAGAGCAATTCCCGAGATCTGCCTTCATTTGTTTTCATTCTACAAGTGAGAAGGGTTTATGGACAAGGAGTCCATAAACCCATCCTTCCATTTATGGGCTACTACCTTATGGGGAGTCATGGCCTCAAATCAGGATGGGAAGTCATAGCCTCAAAACAGGAGCATTAATCACAACACCATCCTTCAATTGGATCTTTCTGCAAGCAACTGGGCCAAGGGTCAGAAATTCCTCGTGTCCAGACATTTTTTCTACTAAGAGAATAGGAGGCTCTGCTCCAGAAATGTAAATTGACTACCCTGACTGTATGACAGCCAAGCAAAGACCCTATCTCACAACCCTGTGCTAATGGCCCACAGAATTCCCCTAGCTGCACCCCCAATTCCATTGCCCAAACCTCTCTATCCGGCCCTGCCTCCATAACCAGAAAAAAAACACACCCCATCATTGGAGACTGAAAGGTCATGACAGCCTCTACCTACCTGTGCCAGGGTCTGACCCCTGGTGGAGGTGCCAGGAAGTGCAAGGCCCACTGCCTGTCCATAAACCCTTCTCACTTGTAGAATGAAAACAAATGAAGGCAGATCTCTGGAGTTACTCTGATAACCCCAATACCTATGTTGATGCCTTCCAACCTGTATCGTCAGCCTATGATTTTTTTTGGTCATTCTTTTTATTAATTTAGTAAATTTTTATTGTTCAGATTATTACAATTGTTTCTCCTTTCCCCCTCCCATATCTCCCCTCCACCCGGTTCCCACCACCCCCTCTGCCCTTACCTCCCCCCCACTGTCCTCATCCATAGGTGTATGATTTTTGTCCAGTCTCTTCCCGTACCCCACACACAGACACCCCTTTCCCCCTGAGAATTATCAATCCACTCCCATTCTATGCCCCTGATTCTATTATATTCACCAGTTTATTCTGTTCATCAGATTTTTAATTCACTTGACTTTTAGATTCACTTGTTGATAGATATGCATTTGTTTTTATCTTTTTTCTTCTTTTTCTTCTTTTTAAAGAATACCTTTCAGCATTTCATATAATACTGGTTTGGTGGTGATGAACTCCTTTAGCTTTTTCTTATCTGTGAAGCTCTTTATCTGCTCTTCAATTCTGAATGATACCTTTGCTGGGTAGAGTAATCTTGGTTGTAGGTTCTTCCTATTCATCACTTTGAATATTTCTTGCCACTCCCGTCTGGCCTGCATAGTTTCTGTTGAGAAATCAGCTGACAGTTGTATGGGTGCTTCCTTATAGGTAACTAACTGTTTTTCTCTTGCTGCTTGTAAGATTATCTCTTTGTCTTTTGCCCTTGGCATTTTAATTATGATGTGTCTTGGTGTGGTCCTCTTTGGATTCCTTTTGTTTGGGGTTCTGTGCGCTTCCTGGACTTGTAAGTCTATTTCTTTCACCAGGTGGGGGAAGTTTTCGGGCATTATTTCTTCAAATAGGTTTTCAGTGTCTTGCTCTCTCTCTTCTTCTGGCACCTCCATAATTCTGATGTTGGTACGCTTGAAGTTGTCCCAGAGGCTTCTTACACTATCTTCAAATTTCTGAATTCTCTTCTCTTCTTGCTTCTCTGGAGGAGTGTCCTTTGACTCTTTGTATTCCAAATCTTTGACTTGATTCTTGTGTTCCTCTAGTCTGCTGTTGGGTCTCTGTATAAGATTTTTAATTTCAGTCAGTGTATGTTTAATTTCTAGTTGGTCCTTTTTCATATCCTCGAGGGTCTCATTAAATTTATCGGAGTTTTCCAGGAAATTCTTGAAAAAGCTTATAACCGTGATTTTGAACTCTATGTCCAGTCATTTGTTCTCCTCCATTTCTTTCGTTTGTGATGTTTCCTTGTCTCCTCATTTTCACTGCTTCCCTGAGTTGGTAGGGTAGCTTTGTGTAATAGGTGTCCTATTGGTTCAATGGGTCAGCCTCCCAGTTACCTGAGGTGGACACTGTTGGTGCACCCCTTTGTGGACTGTGTGTACAGCCTTGTTGTAGTTAAGTCTTGATTGTTGTTGGTGTCACTGGGAGGAATTGACCTGCAGGCCAATTGGCTGTGAGGACCCGCTGTGTCTATAACGGAAGAATTGCTATGCTGGAGACACGTTTATGGGGCAGAACTTGTTACAGTGGGGGTTTGGTGCTCACTGAGTCTGCCTCTTGAATGTGTCCTTTATGAGAGTGGTTGAAATCTGGTGTCGTCTCACACCGAACACTAGATACACTAATTTCTGGATCTCCAACGGGGTGCAGGTCAGCTACTGTCTGAGACCACCCAGCAGGAGCTACAGCAAGAACTACAGTTTTCTCCTCTTTGCTTGGGGTTTGGCGATTTTGGAGCAGTCTGACTGGAACTGCAGTTTATTTGGTTAAGCTTCCACAGAACAGGCCATTTATATGCAAAAGCCGCTGTGTGGAGCCTGGGCGGGTTTGTAGAATGTGTGGGGCGGGGTCTCAGGGTAGGGTAGGGTCTCAAGGCATCACTAGGCTAGGGCATGGCAAACGGCGAGGCTGCCAGCCAGCCTTCTCTGCCTTTCCGCGTTTCCAAGTCCCCGCGTCCCACGTTCCAGCGTCCAGCGCAGTAAACAATGATTGCTGGACGCACCTCTGCAAAAAAAGTCACTCTCACTTTCTGACCCGATGGCCGACAGCCCAGCTTTTCCCCATAGGTGTCTGGGTCCCCCGCATGTCCCCAGAAACTGGATTTCAGAGTGATCGGGAGCTTGTCTCCCTTTGGGTTGAAAAAAAGCTGCGTTCCCAGTCGCCTGCCACTAGCCCGATTCGCGTGCCTCCATACCTCAGCTTTTCAGCATTTGTGCTCCTTTCTCTTTCCTTCTTAGTTGTAAAACTTCCACTCAGCCAGCTTTCCCATGGTTCTGGGTGGTAGACGTTTTGTCTTTTAGTTGTAGTTTTGAAATTGTTGTGCGAGGCGGCAGTTTAGTTGTTTACCTTTGCCGCCATCTTCAGCCTATGAATTAATGTGGAAGGATGTGAAGATAATCCTGGGCCAAACTTTGTCAGATACTGAACAACACAGGGTTGTCAGGGAGGCCTGAAATTTTTTTAAAAAGTATTTTTTATTGATTTCAGAGAGGAAGGGAGAGTGAGAGATAGAAACATCAATGATGAGAGAGAATCATTGATAGGCTGCCTCCTGCATGCCCCACACTGGGCATCGAGCCTGCCACCCAGGCATGTGCCCTGACTAGGAATCGAACCTGTGACCCTTCAGTCTGCAGGCCAGCGCTCTATCCACTGAGCCAACCAGCTAGGGCAAGGCCAAAAAGTTTACCAATATCCATCATCTGACTGATCCCACATACCCTATAGGAGAAATTGTTATACCCTCTACAGACCCTGAGTGGGATTATATTGGTACCAATCATGTATGGGAAAGGGATCACTGTCTGTTATGCATTAAGGCTGATCTTAAGAATGAACAACAGAAAGTCATTAGTTACTCTAATGTCTCCACAATCAGTCAGGGACAAGAGGAAACTCCTACAGCCTTCTTGGAAAGGCTGTAAGAAGCCCTCACAAAACATACAAATCTAGATTTACATTCATATGAGAACCAGACCATCTTAAAGGAAGGGTTTCTTACCCAATGTGCCTCAGACATTAGATACAAGCTTCAAAAGGTCATTCAAGAGCCTGGGGCCCTAGCTGGTTTGGCTCAATGGATAGAGCGTCAGCCTGCGGACTGAAGAGTCCCAGGTTTGATTCTGGCCAAGGGCACATGCCTGGGTTGTGGGGTTGATCCCCAGTAGGGGGCATGCAGGAGGCAGCCAATCATTGATTCTCTCTCCTCATTGATGTTTCTATCTCTCTCTCCCTCTTCCTTCCTCTCTAAAATCAATAAAATATATATTTTTAAAAAAGAGCCTGGGAAACCTCTGGATGAAATACTAACTACAGCCACTTCGGTCTGTTATAACTGTGACCAGGAGACAGAGGCCAAGGGTCAGGAGAAGGAAAGAAAGAAGCTAGCATGCCCAAATGTTAGCGGCTCCTTAAGGCCAAACCCCATCCAGAAGTACCCTGTTCCCAATGATGAAGGATGCCACCAAACGCAAAATCTGCCTCGGAGCAGGCCATTGGGCCAAGGAATGTCCTAACTGGGAAAAGCTTCCCAAGATGGCCTGCTACAAATGCAAGGGAACACCTCATTGGCCTGCCCTTTGTCCTTTGGACTGAAGGGCCTCTGGGTCAGAAATGGTCTCCTGACTGTAATTGGTCATCTAGGATTGCAGGAGGCCTCTCCAGTCTGCCCCAACACAAGAAATCTCCATCACTGGACTGGAGCCTAGAGTACAAATGGATGTGTCAGATAGGTCCACTGTCTTTTTTTTTTTGGCGGGGGGTGGGGGGGTGGGGGAGATGCTGGATCCACCTACTCTGTCCTGACTTCCTTATCCAGACCCTTCTCCTCTCGATTCTGCATTGTCCTGGGAGTCTCAGGTAAGCCTATGAATCTCAAAAAACCCACTCGTTTTCCAAATTGAAAAAAATACCCAAGAAAACCAGAAGCAAAGTTAGGAATACAAACTATCATTTCAAAGTTTCTACAACATGGGCTATTAGTTCCTACGAATTCTCCCTGTAATACTCCCATCCTACCAATCAAGAAAAAGGATGGATCATATTGCCTGGTGCAAGGACCTAAGAATTATAAACAAGGCCATAATGCCTCTATATCCCATAGTACTGAAATGGGAAATTTGGACTGGAAATGCATGGTGTTTCCCTGGGCAGGATGGTTTCCCAGGCTCTTTGTCCATTGGAGTCAAAGAACAAAACGACGGAAGGAAGATGATAGAGCAAAGGTGGAATTTTATTGAAGAACAAGTACAGACTCCCACGTGGGGAGGGGGAAGAGCCCCACTGAGTCCCCTTTTCCACAGTTTAGAAAGGCTGCAGTTTTTCGTGCCTTGATATCCCCTGATTGGTCACCATCCCCTTTGATTTGGTCACTATAGCAACTCCTGAGCTCGAGTCTCATGTGACATACGTGAGGTTCCCTCCTTCTTCTCCCTTATTGTTCTCCTACTCCCTCTGGGCTTTCTTCCTCCCTTTAGTCTATAAATGTGTACCTTGGTAGAAAATCAATGGTTCTTGGGAGGAATAGTTCCAAAAGTGTACCTTTTGCTACTCCCAGCTCCCTTATCATATGGAAATGTAACTTCTGCCACTCCCAGCTCCCTTGTCTTATGGAAATGTACCCTTTTGCAACTCTGTAGCCATGTGTGTTTTTTTACCATGGACCCCTTCATTCTTTAAAATTTTCTAAACCTGCCTGTTTCACCCCTAAAAATTCCTTTTTTACCACTAAAATCTCTTTTCAGTACCCAACCCATATGTCCTACTTGGAACCATTCCTCCCCAGAACTATTGGTTCTCTACCATGAATTTAAAAGACACTTTCTTTTAAATCCCTCCAGACCAGTGGTCGACAAACTGCGGCTCGCGAGCCACGGTTTGCCGCTCTGTTGACTAATGAGTTTGCCAACCACTGCTCTAGACCCTGCATTTCAATTTCATTTTACTTTTGAATGGAACTTCTCTAACAGAATCCATCAACAACTTATCCAGGAGTTCAGGGCCATTGTTTCTCTCAACTGGCTCACTCCTTGCTTGGAGTTTATCTTCAATAAATCCCATTTTGCTTTCCTTTCCTTTTTGTGTTGACCTTAAAATCTTTTCTGCATCGAGAAGAACTGAGGTCCCAGCTGGTAATGCCAATTGGTAACAGCCAGAAGCTCCTTCCATCTTAAGGATCAGGAGCTAAAACATCTTAGGTCAAGATGTTATCTTTGGCCTGCCAGATATCTGGATCTTATGACATTTAGTTTATTCTGGGCTCTAGTCTCCTGTGGCCTCAGGGGTTACTGATGTAGGAAATGGGCTTCTGTCATCCATCTGTAGCTGGTCGGCTTTTAATAGAATTTGATGAAAACGATTGCTGAATTTCCCCAGGGAAAACAGAGTATAGGGATGAGGGAAGAGGATATAGAAACAAAGAATTGTGGGCGTAGATCAGCATCATGATGGAAACCCCCGAGGCACCTGCCTCAGCTAGATAGGGGGAGGTGGAAGCAATTCGAAAAGGTCTCAGCCCAATTTTTAAAAATGGACCAATGGGAAACAGCCAGACCTAGGTGACCTATGAGGAAACAGATGACCCCATAGTACTCAGCCAATGAGGAACCAGAGGAGGGTCTGAATAAATAGGGTGTGTTCACTGCCCCAGGTGTGCCTGTACAACCAGACATCCTATCTCAATATTAAAAGCCTCATTTTGGCTATACTTCTGTCTCTGAGTCCTTTATTTGAATTCGGACAAGTGAACATTTCTCACACTGATTATCCAGAGGATAACCTAGGTCTATGAGGGGTGTAGAGAGAGAGAGAAAAAAAATATTTCTAAAGCTATCATCAAAAATCAAATAAAAATTCTGAGGACTCTTGGTTTCAGTAAGACAGATTAGCATGATACAAACAAATTAAAGTTTAATAACATGTACACACCCTGTACACATAGGAAAGACCCAGGAAAAGTGAGTAATTAGCCAAAATGGCAGAAGCCTCACTTTAAATACTACCTTCAGCTCAAGACAAAAGATGTTGGGGGTGGGGAGTGAGTTATGAGTTTACCAGGAAAAACCCAGTAAACAAGGGAACAATAGTAATTGTCTTCTCCACTGATAGTGAAGAAAACACCCTTACAGATGGAGATTTCCCTTACAATGTAAATGTCTTTACAGAGAGTAACTACTACTTTAACTACTACTTTGTTTTCATGTCTGCTGTTTCTTAAAATTAACCAGGCTAAAACAATCAATATTCCCAAAGAGGCATATTTTGGGCTGCTAAACTCAACTCCCTTTCAGTTACAAAAATAAATCCATAAGACATGTTTTAACCCTGTTAAAAAAAAAAGAGACAAACTTCTAAAATGGAGTCACTTTTGCTAAGCCAAGTCACCAGACCAAAATTTAATAACTAACCTAATTGTAGTTTTAGCCTGTTTCACCAATGTAATTTTAAACCACTCAATCAGGAATTTTCTTATCCAGACTAATGAGATTGTTGCAGATAAACTGCCAGGTGGCGTGGGAGAATTAATCAGCTGGGCACTCAAGAGGATATTTTCAGAAAAGTAGCCTATATTGCACTAGTGCCATGACTCAGGGGAGTCAGTCTCCAAATCCTGAGTGAGGGATATGGACGAAGATTTCCCTTTAGTTCCTTTGTTCCCCAAATATGGGTCAGGCTTCCGGATCCTTTGCAGGCATTGCAGCGCCCCCTCCCCCCCCCCATGAGTTGGGATGGGGGTAGTGAAACCACACCCAGAGGCTTGCCAGCACTGGCACCCGCCACTCTGGGGATTGTATGTGGTTCATAGCTTATGGCCTCTGTAAAATGGGAGTATTCCAGGAAACAGGTTCTGCAAGGCAGGACAGGCATCACAGATAAGAATGGAATTTGATAAGAATGGAGTTTATCAGCAAGCAAGAGTGTACGTCAGAAGGCAGGTTACTGGCACAGATTCAGATAGCTACCCCCCAAATGTCTTATTTTCCCCTTCAAGATAATCTGCCTGATAACACCCCTGATTTCCCATAAGGGAAGTTGTCCTTGCAGGAAATAATCCACTCTTTTAACTTCATAGTCCCACTTTCTTTCTGCCTATAAAAACCTTCCCATTTTGCACTACTCATCAAAGTATCCTTCTGTAACTGAACAATCAATGGGTCCATGCTGCCTGTCACTACTTGAGCCAATTCAGCAGAGACAGGATTGAATCACATATGAGTGTTTATTCCAATACTGCCGGCAGTGGGAGAGCAGCAGGTCATCCACAAAAAAATCTTCTCTGCACCCCACCATAAGCCAGCTGTTCATATTGGGTAGGAGGACAAAGATTATATGGGGAAGTAGGCAAAGGGTATGCCAAATGGGCAGTTTACAGGTAATGTGGGCTGGAGATTTGTAAAGGCCTGCAGGTATACAAAGAGCTGGGGGTTTTTCAAAGGGTTGGTGGCTCTGGTTTCTGCAACAAGGTTGTTAATATTTCCATGGCAATAGGCAGCTCCTGGATGGACAGGATGGGCCACATTTCCAGGTGAGCTCCCAGATCCCATGGGCAACTCCCAGCCAGGTTAGAATGTGCCTTCTTTAGTCAGAACAAAACAATAACAATTAACAGAGCATGATTAATATTTCTTGCAATTATAGCTGGTCCACAATATTCTACTTCTGCCCCTATCACTTCTAGTCACAAGTTGGGTTGCTGCCTGACTCGTGAACCACTTAATAAAGACAATTATATCTTAAAATTGAATTTTGTTTTTTTAATAACCCTTAAAACTTATGTCCACAGGCATAAAACATATTAAAATTTATATATATATATATATATATATATATATATATATATATATGTATACACTAGTAGCCCTGCACATGAATCCATGCACCAGTAGCTCTCTGCAGGGCCTGGCCGCTCCACTCCCGCTGCCCAGAGGCTCTCCGCAGTCCAGAGACCCATCCGAGGCTGGACGTGGAATGCTTGTCTCATCATTGCGGCTATGAAGCAAGCATTCCGCCAGGCCACTCATGCTGCCCACTCTCAGTGGCTGTCCCCCTGGGACTGGGGAACTCCGGTGGGGCTGAGAGGACTGGGCACCACCATCTTTGTGACGGAGTGATGGTTAATTTGCATATCACCCTTTTATTAGATAGGATATACACTGAGTGGCCAGATTATTATGATCTCTGAACACATAATAATCTGGCCACTCAGTGTATATCCTACTGGGGGTTGATCCCGCAACTGAGGCATGTGCCCTGGACCAGAATCAAACCTGGGACCCTTCAGTCTGCAGGCTGACACTCTATCCACTGAGCCAAACCAGCTAGGGCAGGGGTATATAGTTTAAAAAATTCTTATAGGGAAGATGTGAGCAAATATATTTGATATTACATCCTTAAGAAATATTTTTCTCTGTTCAAATTTCTCTATCAGTGTGACTCTATTGACATTCACCCTTCCTGCAATACCTCATGTTATCTAAGAGACAGTTCCTTGTTCTCTAGCACTATCACAAATAGCCAGTGGGGAGAGAGTAGTAAGCAAAAAACCCTAGGCACCCACCCTCATAGTCCTTACATTCTAGGAAAGGAAATTGAGATGAACACAATGACTACTTACATAAAAATAAAATTGTAATTGAAGCATATGCTATGAATTGTGCGTAAACAGAGCCTTGAAGTGAGGAATGAGGGAAAGGAATCTTGAAAGAGTGCGCTGAGATCTGAAGGAATTCAGTCCTTCAGAGATTTATTTTTCTCTGTCATTTTTTAGATTTATTTAATTAGTTAAAATATATTTTTATTGATTTCAGAGAGGGAGAGAGGCACGTTCCCTGACTGGGAATAGAATCTTTGACCTCCTGGTTCATGGGTTGGCACTCAACCACTGAGCCACACCAGCCAGTCTCTATCATTTTAAAAGCCTCTTGGATGAGAGGGAAGATAGATATATGTGTAAAATGAAGAAGACACTATTTGTTTAGAATTTTATTGTATATTTTTTGCTGGACAATTCTACTTCAAAGACTTCAGTCACATTTGTGACTAAGGTAGAATAACAGTGACTGGATTCATACTCTCATCTGAAACATCCAAAACAGATAACAGTTGCAATACACACTGAACATCAGTCAACAAAGTACAGAGCTTCTTTTTTTTTCTTTTTTTCTTTTTCCAAACAGGAAGGTAGAGGAAGACAGAGATAGAAACATCAATGATGAGAGAGACTCATTGATCGGCTGCCTCCTGCATGCCCCACACTGGGGACTGAGACCACAACCCGGGCATGTGCCTTAACCAAGAATTGAACCATGACTTCCTGGTTCATAGGTCGACACTCAACCACTGAGCCACACCAGCTGGTCCAAGATTCTTGAGAGGGGACATCAACAGGGTGAGGCTTAGAATTGCCCAAGCTTACTCCTGGCCATAGAGTTTCCAGGCACTTCCCCGGTGTATCTCTGGGATGGAGTTGACAGTCCAGGGAGACCATGGTGGCCATTTTTCTCAGGAAAGAAAACTGGAGAGAGCTGCACAGAGAACTCCAGATATCTTCAGAAGGTCCCCCTCAAGTGCTCAGCTTATTATTGATCAGCAGATTCACATGAGAATACACTGCCCAAGACTGGGAAAAGAACCACTAAGAAGAATTCATCCATGTAATGTTTGTGATGGCTCTTAAGTTCTTGGTGTCTCATAGCCTACCTCCTAGACTCTCCGGACTAGAGGCCCAACTTTCTTTTGGGGAGCTTTTTCGGGCCAAGTCCTTGCTTAGATGGCTTCAAGCTATTTTCTATTTCTCTCATTGCATATTCACATACCAGTTTGTGGAAAACACACTCACAGCCCTGCTCATTCTGTAGGTGGAAGTGCAATTTGTTCTAAATATGACCTTTTTTCTCTCTGGATAATTCCACAGCCTCTTTAGAATTCTTGGGTATGAGTCAAACACCAGCTCACTGTGTTCCCCAAACTCCAGTGGACATTTTTCAAAATCTTCAGCTGGTTTCCTTAAATAAAGTCCCTCTCAGTAAACTAGCAATGAAAAGTACTTTCATCCTCTACTTCCAAGAGATAAATGTAATGATGAAATAAGGAAGTATTAGAGTCCTATTGCAAATATTTCCAAAGAAATTTTCTCTTTACTTAGCTTCAATTTAAACTCCTTTATAATGTCTCAAGTGTGGCCTGTAGGTCACAAACCATTTTTCATATAACTTCCTTATATGAACTGCATAAATGGACTAGAACTTCATTTTGACAATTATTGTTCTGCTGTCACATATAAGGACTTCAGCTGAAACTGAGACAAAAATATCATTTAAAATGATCTTACATATGTGCATATTATGCTATAAGTGTAATTATTATAGCTAAAATATTGGTGTAATCCTAGTGGTGTAATTCTAGTCACTCCACTGTATTACATTAATGAATTTATGTTTAGAAAATAGAATTCCTCACAATGCTGATTTCCTGTCCAAAAACAGGGCATGTGAAAAAAAAGTGAATAAATAAAAACAAAATCAGGGCATGTGATTATTAAAGGATTTTCTTAAAAACTAGTGGCCCAGTGCACGAAATTAGTGCACATTAAAAGGGGATTAATTAGAGGAAATATTGCTATTTGCCCTTTCTCTATAATAGAAGTGTCAGAGATGAAAGGAAATTAGTAAAATGTATATGAAAATCTTCCTCCTGTCAGAGTCGGGGGCGCACCGTGGGACCCAGAGTCAAGTCTCCACCCACCTGTGGCACCTCAAAAGTGCATGAGACTCAGACCCAGACGGCCCCACCCCCATTGGGCGAGATCCACACCCAGCCGGCCCCACACTTGTCAAGATATATGTGGCGGGGGCGCACAGCCTCAGGTCCCCTGGCCTGGAGCTGCGGCAGGGGGTGTGTCCTGAGGTCCCCCATCAAGCCCCGCCTGGTGAGGGTGTGTGGCCTGAGGTCCCTTGTCAAGCCCCACCAGGCGGGGGGGGGGGGTGCAGCCTCAGGTCCCCTGCCCTGGCCCAGCACCACACAGCCTCAGGTCCCTGCTGATTGCTTGTTAAGGCTCATTACAGGAACTCAGCCTCTGCTGTGGGCGCAGCCATCTTGTGTTATGGAAACCCCTACCCCCACTGTGGGCGCCACCATCTTTGTTGCAACATGATGGTCAATTTGCATATTCCCTCTTTATTAGATTAGATACTATGGGTCCAGTGCACGAATTTGTGCACCTTGAAAGGAACTGTGGGCTGTGAGGCTGTGGTGGGCAAAGGGGAGGGTCTCATCCCATCTTCCGTGTCCCCGCCTGGCCCCTCTTGCCTTGGCCCTGGTCCCCTGACTGCCGGCAGCCCTGCTCCCATTGCCACTGCTCCCACACGCTGATGGTGCCAGCCCTGCTTGCACCCAATGATGGCAAAGAGCGATTGGGGCTGGTGCCAGCAGTGGGTGCAAGTGGGGCCTGCACCGTCAACGTATACGAGTGGCGGCTACTGCCCTGATCTCCCCTCAGGAGCAGGGGAAGTTGGAGAAGCCCTCAGGGGCAATTGGGGATGGCAGCTGCCATTTGCACCCACTGACGTCGCTGAGTGATCAGGACTGGTGCCGAATAGCAGTAGCAGGTGTGAGTGCCGAGTGGGACTGAGGCACGTGGGAGCAAAGAATTTTCAGTAACTACCAGAGGCTCACTCCACCTTGGTCTGGTGCCCCCACTCACCTGCTCCACCATCCATCGTGGCCGACACCTGCCATGTTCTGCACACCACACCTGGTGGTCAGCGCACGTCATAGCGTTCAGTTGTTTGGTTGTTCCGCCATTCGGTCTAATTGCATATTAGGGTTTTATATATAGACTAGAGGCCCAGTGCATAAAATTCGTGCACGGGGGTGTGTGTCCCTCAGCCCAGCCTGCACCCTATCCAATCTGGGACCCCTTGAGGGATGTCTGACTGTCTGTTTAGGCCCGATCCTGGTAGGAGTGGGCCTAAACGGACAATCGGACATCCCTCTCACAATCCAGGATTGCTGGCTACCAACTGCTCATTTGCCTGCCTTCCTGATTGCCCCTAACCGCTTCTGCCTGCCAGCCTGATCACCCCCTAACCACTCCCCTGTCAGCCTGAGTGATGCCTAACTGCTCCCTTGCCAGACTGTTTTCCCCTAACTGCCCTCCCCTGCAGGCATGTCACCCCTAACTGCCCTCCCCTGAAGGCCTGGTCACCCCTAACTGCCCTCCCTTGCAGGCCTGGTCCCCCACAACTGCTCTCCCCTGCAGGTCTGGGTCCCTCCAACTGCCCTTTCCTGCAGGCCTGGTCACCCCCAACTTCCCTCCCCTGAAGGCTTGATCGCCCCCAGCTGCCCTCCCTTGCAGGCCTAGTCCCTCCCAACTGTCCTCCCCTGCTGGCCATGTTGTGGTGTACATCTTGTGTCGACATGGGAGCAGCCATCTTTGACCACATGGGGCAGCCATCTTGTGTGTTGGAGTGATAGTCAATTTGCATATTACTCTTTTATTAGATAGGATTATTAAAGGATTTTATGTCCTAAGAAATTTTAATGCCTTCTTCATATAAGTTTTATACATTTTTATAATATTTATTACTAGGCATTTAATTTTAAGTAGCTACTGTGCCTATTTTTTTGATAAAGGAAAGTAATGTGTTGTCATTTGCTAATTATATAATCAACACCCTTATTGAATTCTCTTTTTGTTTTTCAGATTATTTGGATATTCACAATATGCAATAATAAAACCTGAAAAGAGAATATGTCCTACCTCTTCCCAATATTTATAGCTCTCATTTCTTACTCTTTCTGATCTAATTCCATAGGCTAAGAGTGACAGTTCAATCAAAAATAATGGTTGATAATTGGCATCTTTATCTTGTTCTTTTTTAAAAATATACTTTTATTGATTTCAGAGAAGAAGGGAGAGAGGGATAGAAACAACAATGATGAGAGAGAATCATTGATCGAGCCGGAAATCCGAGCATGTGCCTTGATTGGGAATTTTATCATGATCTCTTGATTCATAGGTCGACACTCAACCACTGAGCCATACCAGGAGGGCTCTTTATCTTGTTCTTGACTAAAATAGATATTGTTTTAGAGATTCAATGTTAAATATAATTCTGATTTTCATATATACATATAGAACACATCTTACATTAACACACACACATATACTCGCACCAGTACATAAAATGGAATGTTATTCAAAACATAGTTCAACATCTACCCAACAGACTCTGACCACTATCAAGGAGCACTGAGCAACCAGTCAAATTGTACACCTTGTATGCTGTACCAGTAGGAACTGGTTACATATCAGTTCTATGGATACACGCTACAAACAGTTAAGAAAGCAATAACTTTCTACCAGACCTGGGTGTTAAATTTTATATTTTTTAGCCTTCTGTGTGATGAATAGTTTTCCTTACTCATAATATCAATATGAAAATATGTCTTTATTCTGTGGAATAATGTTCATGATCCATTGATAGACTACAATTGGTGATATTCTATTAATGAACTTGCTTCACTATGAATTAAATTATTTGGGAGAGAAGGGCTCTCCTTATCCGTTGTTGTTTTTCCTAGTAAAATTCCAGGCCAATATTTGAAGTGTTTTGAAACGTCTTTTGTCTGTGTGTGTCCTGAAACAGTTAGAATAGCATTGGAGTTGATTTTTTTCTTTGAAAATTAAACAGAATTCACCTGTAATATTCTCATAATATTTCAAAAACAACAACAAACCAACCAGAAAACCCAATGTAAATCAGTTTATATTATGAAGGAAATGTTTTCTCTGTTTACTCAATAATCCAAAATTAAAGTTTCAGATGCAGCTTGATTTAGGGATTAAATATTGTAGATAGATTTCTCTCTATAAAATTATCTGCCTTGTTTCATTGATGCTGGTTACTCCTGCAGAAAGTTTTTTCCCTTGTTATAAAAGTATGGCTGCCACCAGTATCCAAAAACAATACATTTCTCATTTGAAACTGGCAGCAAAGATAATCGTTTCAAGTAGTTCTCATGGAAAAAAATAGTATAATTCCTAGAAACTTATACATTTCATTAGTTTTATCTTTGTTGTATATTTATCCATGTATCAATGGCAGATGTCAAGGAATACACTTATACACTTGAGGCTAATGATGGAGTGGTGTCAGTCTCACTCAAACAGCTTGGCTAAGAATTAGGAATTAAATTTCTAATATTTTCAAGAAAAAGAGGGAGAATGGAAAAGACAAAGAGAAAATATCTATTAATGGTACATAATAAAGTATATGTTTTATGTACATACACATGTAGCTCTAATATGAATTTTTTATGAGTACATATAAAATTCATGAACCACCAAATTCACGTACATGGAAATGATGAGGATGAGCACCTTAGCAAAATGTAGGAATCATAGCTCTTAGATGTCAGGTAATGGTAAAAGGAGATTTTAATTTTGCTAGTTGGTATTTTTATAGGGATACTATATTCATTTATTAAATGTAATTTTATAAATTTCAAAGCATAGGTAGGAAAAAGAGAAAAGAATATTTGCTAATTTTCTTACATCTAAGTTAAATATCTTAAAAAAGAAAATATAAAGAAGTTACTGCAAATCATTGCCTATAGTCCAATTTCAGGGTATCAATATGGGGTTACATATCAGTATACTCTGCTATAATATTTTACTTGAGAAATAATAATTAAATCACAATATTTTTTGATAAAAGGCAAAATTTCTATAATATCACATTAACTAAATATAAAATACTCATCAATATCCCGAGATGTTTTTAAATTTTACCTACATTTTTATTTATAGCATAAGCATTATTCTATAGATAAATACCTTGAGACTTTGAGATGTTATAAGAATAATTTGAAGCTTGATATGTGGATAGTACTTTGATAATGACACAAACTTAGCCATTCCCCTGCAATATACTTTTCACCTATGGCTCACATATTAATAAAAATAAGCAAAGCTGGGAAGAAACCAAGATGGCAACCTAGGTAAACACCTAAATTGCTACCTCGCACAACAATATCAAAACTACAACTAAAAGACAAAACACACCATCCAGAACCACAGGAAAGCTGACTGAGTGGAAATTTTACAACTAGAAGGAAAGAGGAAAGCACATTGAGACTCAGAGGAGCTGCAAAAGGCTGAGGGACAGAGACGCGCGCGCGGAGAGGATGAGAAGCTGACTGCATGGGTGGCTGAGTGTGCAGCTGGCTTTCTAAAGTGGGAGGGAGACGGAAGCTCCCGACTGCGCTGAACTCCAGTCCCGGGTGAGACTCTGGGAAACCAGACTCATTCGGAGGAAATCTGGACTGTCAGGAAAAGAGAAAGCACACTGAGACTCAGGGGAGCTGCGAAAGGCAGAGGTCCAGAGGCGCGCGTGCGCAGAGAGGACTCACTGCTGAGTGTATGGGCGGCCGAGTGCGCGGCTGGCTTTCTAAAGAGGGAGGGAGATGGAAGCTCCTGATTGCGCTGAACTCCAGTTCTGGCGAGTTTCTGGGAACCCAGACTCATTCGGGGAGAAACTGGACTGTCTGGCAGCAGGCGAAACTCGAGGGCGTCTTTCTCTCAGAGGTGCCTGCAGTGATTACTAAGGGTCACTAAGACCCAGGGGCCTAATAGGGCAGGGCTGATGGGAAGCCAAGGCTATCTACTCCGCCCTGAGACTCCGTCCCATCCAAGCTGAGCACACAGGCTTTTGCAATTTTGCAAGTCTTGTCTCATAAGGGTGTCTCCAGCACAGAAGTTCTCCCAGCGTACACACAGCTGATCCTCACAGCCAATTGGCCTGGAGGTCAATTCCTCCCAGTGATACCAACAATAATCAAGACTTAACTACAACAAGGCTGTACACACAGTCCACAAAGGGGGGCACCAAGAGTTTCCACCTCAGGTAACTGGGGAGGCTGAGCCACTGGGCCCTATAGGACACCTACCACACAAAGCTACTCTACCAACTCAGGGAAGCAACGAAAATGCAGAGACAAAGAAACAGATCACAAATGAAAGAAATGGAGGAAAGCAAATGACTGGATATAGAGTTCAAAACCACGATTATAAGGTCTTTCAAGAATTTCCTAGAAAAGGCCGATAAATTTAGTGAGACCCTCGAGGATATGAAAAAGGACCAACTAGAAATTAAACATACACTGACTGAAATAAAAAATATTATACAGAGACCTAACATCAGACTAGAGGACCGCAAGAATCAAGTCAAAGATTTGAAATACAAAGGAGCAAAAAACACCCAACTGGAAAAGCAAAAAGAAAAAAGAATCCAAAAATTTGAAGATAGTCTAAGGAGCCTCTGGGACAACCTCAAGTGTACCAACATCAGAATTATGGGGGTGCCAGAAGAAGAGAGAGAGCAAGATACTGAAAACCTATTTGAAGAAATAATGACCGAAAACTTCCCCCACCTGGTGAAAGAAATAGATTTACAAGACCAGGAAGTGCACAGAACCCCAAACAAAAGTAATCTAAAGAAGACCACACCAAGACACATCATAATTAAAATGCCAAGAGCAAAAGACAAAGAGAGAATATTAAAAGCAGCAAGAGAAAAACAGTTAATTACCTACAAGGGAGCACCCATACAATTGTCAGCTGATTTCTCAACAGAAACTATGCAGGCCAGATGGGAGTGGCAAGAAATATTCAAAGTGATGAATAGCAAGAACCTACAACCAAGATTACTCTACCCAGCAAAGTTGTCATTCAGAATTGAAGGGCAGATAAAGAGCTTCACAGATAAGAAAAAGCTAAAGGAGTTCATCACCACCAAACCAGTATTATATGAAATGCTGAAAGGTATTCTTTAAGAAGAGGAAGAAGAAGAAAAAGGTAAAGATAAAAATTATGAACAACAAATACATGTCTATCAACAAGTGAATCTAAAAATCAAGTGAATAAAAAATCTGATGAACAGAATAAACTGGTGAATATAATAGAATCAGGGGCATAGAAAGAGAGTGGACTGACAATTCTCAGGGGGAAAGGTGTGTGGGGGTGCGTGAAGAGACTGGACAAAAATTGTACACCTATGGATGAGGACAGTGGTGGGGAGGTAAAGGCAGAGGGTGGGGTGGGAACCGGGTGGAGGGGAGCTATGGGGGGAAAGAATGGGAACAATTGTAATAATCTGAACAATAAAGATTTATATAATTAAAACAAACAAACAAACAAACAAAAAAAGATAAGCAAAGTCATCAGGCATAATACTATTAATACAAATGTATTTATATAAAGGAATTTGTAACTACATGAGGTGATTATTATGGTTGATAATCAATTCATTTTATATATCCTATCTAATAAAAGAGCAATATGCAAATTGACTGTCACTCCCACACACAAGATGGCTGCCCCCATGTGGTCAAAGGTGGCTGTCCCAATGTGGATACAAGATGGTTGCCACAAGATGGCTGGCAGGGGAGGGCAGTTGTGGGTGATCAGGCCAGCAGGGGAGGGCAGTTGAGAGGGACCAGGCCTGCAAGGGAGGGCAGTTGGGGGCGATCAGGCCTTCAGGGGAGGGCAGTTGGGAGGGACCAGGCCTGCAAGGGAGGGCAGTTGGGGGCGATCAGGCCTTCAGGGGAGGGCAGTTGGGAGGGACGCAGGCCTGCAGGGGAAGGTAGTTGGGGGGAACCCAGGTCTGCAGGGGAGGGCATTTGCGGGGGACCCAGGCCTACAGGGGAGGGCAGTTGGGGGTGATCAGTCCTGCAGGGGAGGGCATTTAGGGGCAATCGGGCCAGCAGGGGAGCAGTTAGGCATCAATCAGGCTGGCAGGGGTGTGGTTAGGGGGTGATCAGGCTGGCAGTCAGAAGCAGTTATGGGAAATCAGGCAGGCAGGCAGGGACACGGTTGGGAGCCAGCAGTTCTGGATTGTGAAAGGGATCCCATATTGGAGAGTGTGCAGGCTGGGATTAGGGACACCCCATCATGCACAAATTTCATGCACCGGGCCATAGGGGGGTGTCCCTCAGCCCAGCCTGCACTCTCTCTAATCTGGACCCCTCGGGGGATTTATGACTGCTGGTTTAAACTGGCAGTCGGACATCCCCCTCACAATCTGGGACTGCTGTCTCCTAACTGCTCACCTGCCTGCCTGCCTGATTGCCCCTAACCATTTCTGCCTCCCATCCTGATCACCCCTAACCACTCCCCTGCTGGCCTGATTAACACCTAACTGCTCCCCTGCAGCCTGATCTTGCCCCTAACTGCCCTCCCGTGCCGGCCTGATTTCCCCCAACTTACCTCCCCTGCAGGCCTGGTTCCCCCCAACTGCCCTTCCCTGCAGGACTGGTTGCCCCCAACTGCCCTCCCCTGCCAGCCTGATCTTGCCCCCAACTGTCCTCCTCTGCTGGCCAATTTGGCTCTAATTGGTTGGTTTCTATGCCAGTCATTGTCAAAAGCTCCACCTCCTAGGCAGCCATTGACTCCTCACACTTGACCCAGATTTGGTTCTGATTGGTTGGTTTCTATGCCAGTCAGCATCTCTGGGCCTATCAAAGGGGCCTGATAAGAAAGGTGGGGCTGATCAGCAGCCGTGGTGGAGGCCTGTAGAGAAATGGAGGTGCGGCTGCTGGCCAGGCCTGGAAAGAAAGAGAGAGGCAAGTGCTAATCAACAGCTGCCACAGAGGCTACGGATCAGACCCTGCTTCTCTCTTCAGGCCTCTCTCCGGGACTGATTCGCAGCCCCCTCAGCAGTCAGTGCTGTGTCACCGTGCCTGCAGCCATGACAACCCAGCACTGACTACAGGACTTCCTTCTGGTTGTTCAAGCCTCCAGTCATTTTGGATGTGATGGACCCAGGGTTTTCATATATTAGGATACTAGTGGCTCAGTGCATGAAATTCGTAAACATTAAAAGGGAATTAATTAGAAGTAATATTTTAATACTGCTATTTGCCCTTTCTCTATAATAGAAGTGTTTCATTGATGAAAGAAAATTAGTAAAATGTATATGAAAATCTTCCTCCTGTCAGAGTCTGGGGCACACCGCGGGAATCAGAGTGAAGTCCCTGTCCACCCACATGCACCTCAAAATCATGCAAGACCGAGACCTGGCTGGCCCCACCCCCATTGGGTGAGATCCAGACCTGGCTGGCCCCACCCACATCAAACCCCGCCAGGTAGGGGGTGCGGCCTCAAGACCCCCAGCCCAATGCCAGGCGGAGGGTGCAGCCTTAGGTCCCCCGTCAAGAACCACTGGGTGGGGGGGCACAGCCTCGGGGTCCACCTCAAGCCCTGCTGGGTGAGGGGCGCAGCCTCAGGTCCCCCGTCTAGCCTCGTTGGGTGGGGAACACAGCCGCAGGTCTCCCAGCCCAGTTCTGGGCACGGGGCACAGACTCAGGTCTCCCGGCACACCCTCAGGTCCCACAGCCCGGCGCTGGGGTAAGGGGCGCAGCCAAGGTGGGGCATTTTCTCAGGTCCCCTGCCCCGGGGAAGGGGTTTCAGCCTGAGGTCCCCTGTAAGCCCTGCTGGGCCAGGGGCACAGCCTCAGGTCCCCCGCCCTGGCCCAGCCTCATAAAGCCTCAGATCCCTGCTGATCTCTCATTACGGCTTGTTACAGTAACCCCGCCTCCACTGTGGGCACAGCCATCTTGTGTTATGGGAACCCTGTCTCCATTGTGGGCACAGCCATCTTGTGATGGCATGACGGATTGAGGGTCAATTTGCATATTACCTCTTTAAAAAAAAATATATATATATGTATATATATCAAATCATTATGTTGTACACCTTGAACTAATTCCATGTTATATGCCAATTATATCTCAAAAACCAGGAAAATTTTAACAAAAATGTATTTATCTAAAAGAAATGGATGTATCACATAGTATGATTTTTCTTCATAACATGTAATCTATTATATGTACATTAAAAAGGATATTTATACTTAGAATCATTATAAATCATTTAACATTTCATTATATTTAAAGAACAATACTCAAATCTGAAAAAAATATGAATAGCTTCTTTTTTACACAATATCTTATTTTTGGCATGAAATAAATCTACAGTTCTTTGATATTTCACAATCTTTGGGAATACACTAAAAATTCTGTGTGTTCTCCACTGGCAAATGTGATAGACTAAAGCACTCTTCAGATTTTTTAGTATCTTTGAAAATGTGTACATCAGAAACATCCCAATATTATTGTATGGCTTATCTGGCTCCTCATATGTCCTTCTTTTCTATAGGGTTGCCTTAGTAACTGTCCAACAAAAGTAATTTTTTGTAGTTTTCTGCAAATACTTCATACATAATTGCTCAGTTTAGTCATCACAGTGGGGATCAGAAATTATCTAACTCAAATTGGGATTGCTTCTGATTCCTATAGTTTAGAGACCAAAAGCCTTCTAGTAAAAACCTTAAAAGTGTCAGATATAATAAAACGGCAAGCACATGCAATGCTATAGAGGGAAGATGGATATAAAATGATTTCCTTTATTATTCCAGGGAAGGAAAGACTGATTACATTTAGTCTTCATGCCTGGCTGGTGTGGCTCAGTTGGTTGAGCATCATCCAGGGCACTGAAAGGTTGCCAGTTTGATTCCTGGTCAGGGCACATGCCTGGGTTGCCAGATGAAACCGTGGTAGAGGGTTTGCAGGAGATGCCGATTGATGTTTTGCTCTCACATCGATGTTTCTCTCTCTCCCTCTCCCTTCCTCTCTCTCTAAAAATCAATAAAAATATTAAAAATAAATTTATTCTTCATAAAATGAAGTGTCTGTGTTACACTTTAAAGGTAACTAGCTACCAGATTAGATTAGAAAGAATACCTTCTAAAGCAATAAAGGGGTAAAGGGAAAGAGACACCCAAACAATCCAATAGAAAGATAAAAAGGAATACAAATTGATGAAAATCTAATGGCTAAGAAATGTCCTATATACTCAAGATGTGGAATATATTTAATTTCAAGTGTTATATAATTGGACATAATCTCTATTTCAAGACCACATTCTTCAATGGAGCTGAAACTTAATCTCTGCAAATTAATTAGGCCTCTGTTCTCAACATTTTTTTCAGATTAGCAACAAAATTTTAGCATGGAGAATGTCTGAGGAGAAGTGGTGATATGAACCTCCATTGTCAATGTCAAAGTATTCCACCACATATATAAAGCACTTAGTATGGTGCCTGGCACCAAATGAAAGTTAGCTATTTTATCTCTCTTGACTTCTGAGGCAAGAGTGAAAATGTCACTAGCTATCTCTTTGGTAGCTCCTGTGGTGAGTGTGATGACAGTGGTTTGCAGAGTTCTATGCTCTGTTTTTGTGGAGGAGAATTCAAGCAGTGTTAGCTTAACCTGACCTTTGGAAGCATGGGTAAAGCAAAAACAGGGGCATTGTTACTACTTATGTGCATTGATTGTTCATAAACCTGACATATTGACTTCAGATTTCTATTTTATTATTAAAAAATCTATATGGTGGGTACATATAATGGTTTTAATGTTTAAAGTACTTTTACTATACATTTTAAGACACATTGTACTTAGGAGAAATAACTCAGTTTATGGAGTCAGACAAACATATCTGAATAGAGTCTCACTAGTATCCTATATAATAAAAGCCTAATATGCTAAGTGTCTGGTCGTACATTCAACCAACCAAAGCATAATATTCTAATGATATGCTAAGGCCACTCAAGTGGTCACTATGATGTGCACTGGGGGCAGACAGTGGACCGGTTGACCAGTCACTATGACATGCACTGACCACCAGGGACAGATGCTCCAACTGGTAGGTTAGCTTGCTGCTGGGGTTCAGCTGATTGGAACTGAGCGAGACAGGTCAGACACGCCCTGGAGCCCTCTCTCAGCCCCTCCCCCTGGCCAGCCCCACACCTGATTGGCCCCCAACACCCCGATTGGGGGCGGGGCCAGCCGGCCAACCACCTGTGGCCCCTTCCCCCGGCCAGCACCACCCCAAATGCACTCCCATCGGGGTGGGCTAGCCAGACCCCACCTGTGCACAAATTCGTACACCAGGCCTCTAGTTAGTTATATAATTCTGGGAACACCCTTCTGTGTGCCTCTGTTTCTTTTGTAAAATAAAGTCAGAATAATACTGTGTTAGTTCAGGTTCTCCAAGAAGCAGACCTCCTGGGAGGATTTAGCATGCAAGAATTTTCTTAGGTAAAATGACAGCGAGAAGCAATGGAGCACAGGCTGGAGGATGTTGGATGCGTCATCAGATCATGTCACACTTTGAAGAATAAAGAGAATGATAGAAGCATCCCAGATCACCATGCAGTCTAAGGAATGCCCCAGAAGGCCTTCGGAAAGTCCTCAAGTCAGTCTCCAGTCAGAAGAGTCTCTCATCTCCAAGGAACGAGCCTACATTAGTACCCCTGCCATGCCAACTGCTGGCTGGGAACAGTCCCTAGGAAGCATGACTGGGGAGAAAGCAAGGCAATGATTGAAGAGCACAGTGGCTACGACCATTAATTTTACTCAATTATTCTCCCTTTCTACAAGGTGCATTCTCATGGCCACCATATCTACCTTGAAGATTTATTGTGAAATTAGAAATAATGTAGGTACATTGCTTAGGAAAGTGTGCTTGCCACATAATACATGTTCAATAAAAAATAGCTATCATCATATCTCAATTGTGAACTCTTTATCATAATAATTCTGTGATATTCATAAAGTACATATTTCATCCTCACAAAACTTCTTCCTATTAGGTGTTTGTATTAGTTTGCTAAGGCTACCATTCCAAAGTACCACAAGCTGGGTGGCTTAAACAACATACATTTGTTTTCTAATAGTTCTGGAGGCTAAAATCCCAGATGAAGGTGTTGGAAGAGTTGGTATCTTCTGAGGCCTTTCTCCTTGGCTTATAGAGGACCATATTGTCTCTGTCTTCACTTGGTCTTCCTTCTGTGTATATGTGTGTTCACATTTCTTCTTCTTCTAAAGAAGCCAGTCATACTGGAGTTAGGTTTACCCTAATGACCTAATTTTAACTTAATTATATCTTTTAAGACCTTCTCTTCAAACACAGTCCCATATAAGGTAGTGAGAATTAGGACTTCAACATATGAATTTGGGAGGACATAAGAATAGTATTGTTAGGCATACATTAGAGATAAGAAAACAGATTTAGATGTGTCAAATAAGAAGCCATGGTCCAGCTGGCATGGCTCAGTGGTTGAGCCTAGACATATAAACCAGGAGGTCACAGTTTGATTCCCAGTCAGGATATATGCCTAGATTGTGGGCTCTATCCCCAGTGTGGGGCATGCAGGAGGCAGCTGATCCATGATTCTCTCTCATCATTGATGTTTCTATCTCTCTCCCTCTCCCTTCTTCTCTAAAAAAAAAAAAAAGCAGCAGCTGCTGCCATGGTTATACTTATCATTATAACCAACACAGAAACTGGATCTCTATAATTCCAAACAAAGTCTATTCTGTTTTTATGAAAGTATATTATACACCTGACCCTTGTATATACTTGGCCCTTTTAGGTAGAGGCTGAAAATAGAAGGTGACTTGGCCTAGTGCAGTGGTCGGCAAACGGCGGCTCGCGAGCCACATGCAGCTCTTTGGCCCCTTGAGTGTGGCTCTTCCACAAAATACCACGGCCTGTCCGAGTCTATTTTGAAGAAGTGGTGTTAGAAGAAGTTTAAATTGAAAAAAATTTGGCTCTTTTTTTCAATCATTGTACTGTTGATATTTGGCTCTGTTGACTAATGAGTTTGCCGACCACTGGCCTAGTGGATGTGGACCCAATATCCACAAAGTAAGAGAAGCCCTTGAATCAATCTCCACACATCTTTAAACTAGGTTCACAAAAGCAGGTGATTTTAGCCCCTTGAGGGATATTTAACTTCTTCTGGAAACACTTTTGGTTGTCACAGTTGGGGATGTGCTGTTGGCATCTTGAGGGTATATGTCAGGAATGCAGCTAAATACCCCATAATGCATACAACAGCCTCCTGCCACAATTAATTATCTGGCCTAAAATGTCAACAATGATGGGGTTGAGAGGCCCTACATCAGAGTAAGGCAATTTGGTCATTAAATCAGGACAGAAAATTGTATAGATCTCCTTTGAAAATTTAGGGCGCGATGCATAGATGTAGACTTGTCTGTCAAGCAGAACTGAACTCGTTATTTTTTAATTTATCATGTTGCTATCAATTTAATCCAGAATATAAGATTATTGCTTTATGAGCATAACTTGTGATATAAATGCTTATACCTGACTTTATCCCTATTTCTTGGAAATGATAATACTGTTGCTAATGATAATAGTTTTAAAAAGCTACTTATTTAGTACTATGTTCTTAGTAATTTACATATAGTTTCTAATTTTTAAGACAAGATGGAGAAATTCTGGCTAGAGGAGAAAATAAGTAAGTTGCTAAGGTAATGAAACTGGTGTCAGAGCCTGCATTGTTCTCAAGGGCTGTTTGAATATGAAGCTTTTGGTTTATCTGTTACATCACCCTCCCCTTGTTGATGTGTTTAGGAAGTCACTGAGTCATAAAAATACCCAAAGTCATGTATTAAAAGTCAAAACCTTATCAAATCCAAGACATCTCTTCAGAAATGCTCATCCAAATGTTTTTGTAAATACAGGGCCATTCCAAACTTTCTTCTTTTCATAAATAAACCACTTCAGGGTACTCTTAAAATTAACTTTTAAAAAACGTAGAGGGCCAAAACCGGTTTGGCTCAGTGGATAGAGCGTCGGCCTGCGGACTAAAGGGTCCCAGGTTCGACTCTGGTCAAGGGCATGTACCTTAGTTGCGGGCACATCCCCAGTAGGGCGTGTGCAAGAGGCAGCTGATCGATGTTTCTCTCGCATCGATGCTTCTAACTCTCTATCCCTCTCTCTTCCTCTCTGTAAAAGATCAATAAAATATATTTTAAAAAATAAAAATAATAAAAAACATAGAGGAAATTAAACATTTTTTACATTGTCTTTTCTCACATACAACATCTAGAGAGATTGAACATTTTGCTCAATTTTTCACTCAGTGTGCAGACAGTAAGGATTGCTATTCTGTGTTTTGTTGCCCTCTTAAATGTTCCCTTAATAGTAGGTTATGCCATGTGATGGGCAATTTGGCTTTGTACCATTTTGCTTGTCATGTTGTTTTCCTAGCATTAAGTAGCTGAGACTAGAAAAGGGCTCATAGAGGTTACACAGCTCAATAGAATGCCTGTCCTTTTTTCTTTTGTTGTTGTTTTTTTTTCAACTTTCCATTACACTTATGCCCTCCTTTGTCTTGCCTTACAAATTCATTGTGGACAACACAATAAAAATGCAAAAATTCATTTTTCCTCCTACAATGCTCATTTTTTATGCCTGATTAAAACTAGCTGAAGGGAAGAGAATAAGCAGAAAGAGTGTAAGAAAAATTGTTCTTCTCTGTCTAAATGTAAATAGCTGCTCTGTTAAGGAAGTGGGGCTATTCCCACCGAAACAAAGAGTGAAGTCTATTTTCTTCAAAACAAAACTCTGTGAATACATGCAAATGTTTGTGCTATGGATAACATTCCCCATGACAATCTAGCCAGAAGGAAAATATGAAATGCTTTTTAAACAAACTGCCTTTTTTTTTGACAGACACTCACGAAGTCACTTGACTTCGAATAATCCCATTACATTTAACTTAGCATGATGTGAGAGATGTGAAAATGCAGTTCCCCTACTGTGTCATGTCCTCAGTAATGTCTGATGACATCTCCTGAGGTCACGTCCACACTTTAGCAGACTCTGTATCCGGTGAAATGATTGATGTTTTTAGGAATACGCTCTTTTTGTAGCTCTTAAATAACAGTCTCTTAGTTTTGCATGAGATGTGTCACCTTTTGGCACAATAATACATTTGAAATGGTCTTATTTTTGTAATTACAGGGTCACTTTTTAATTCCTGAATTTTATAGTTCAGTATGAATATTATCACTAAATTGTACAAAAGAATTTTAATGGTATTTTTAATATAAAAAAAATCTGTCTTCTGGAAAACTATACTTTATATATACACAGACAGCCCATCTTATTCAATGAATAACATTGAAATTAACCCGAAAATCTTCAAAACAGAAGAAACTGTTTCAATTTAAGCTAATCCAGGGTAAGTGGACCCAGTTAAATTGCTCCTGTAAAAAAATAAAACCTCAACTCTTTGCTACTATTTTTTAGAAATTCATTTGCATTAACTCTTTAAGAAAGCACCTTTCATATTACATGTTGTTTGTTTATAGAAAAACAAACTTCATATACTGTATGTGGAATTTGACATCTAAGTAACCTTTTCTTGGCCCAAAATGGTTTCTAGATATTAAGTGCCACTTCATTTAGCGCTATTTTTGTATATTAGCCTTTGTAAATTACATTTTAAAACTTACCTGCTGCTCTTGTCACACACAGTTTTATTAAGGAATCAGGAAATGACTTCCAAGTTTAAAGCATTCTGTTCTACTACTCCCAAGATCCTGAAGAACACCATTTTAGAATATTACGGAACTGGCTTTTTATACCGCTTATCAATATAAACAAAGACACATTAACAACTGAATATTTTGAAACCAGCTTCCCTTTTTATTATGAAAATACACACTGAAAGTTACTTCTCTTCAATTACCCATAAAGCTGAATTTCTGTTAAATCTTCATAGAAATGTAAATAGCTTAACTTTTTCTTTATTGCAGTTGACTTCATTTCCATGAAAACATAAACATTAATTTTTGTTTCAAAGCAGGCAATTAAATAAAAGAAAAGCATAGTCAATTATTTTGGGCAAGTAATGTTACAGGTTGTGCAACTGTACTGCTAACAGTTGTTTCTAATATACACTGGTGGAACAAAACTTTATTGATATTATATTATCAACCTGTTCTCCCATCCGCTCCAAACATAGACTTTTCTTGCTAAGAAATTATTCATGTTCTGGTTAGTTATTTTTTTAAGATGATGGGAAGCTTGGTTTTTACAGAACTAACCCTTTCTAGATGATAATACTAAGCATCGTTGTCACAAATTGCATAATTGTAAGCTCACATGAGAAAGTTTTAGATTCAGAATTTTTAGCTAATAGATGTTTAAATAATTTTAGTAATGTAGACTTTGATAATGTTGCGAGTCTATCATAATGATTTTATGGATTAAGATGTGGTCTTTTCCTCAACGCTGTTTCATCTTCCTTATCTTCTTCTTCTTCATCATCTGAATAATCCACTAATCTCATTGGGTTATCGGTTCCATTGGCATCCCCAGAAGAATGGGCATAAGTAAATTTGAGGTCACCAGAAGATGTTCTTTTAGGAAGATTCACCTTGTCTTCATTTTCTGTTGTTTTTTCGGTCTCCATAGATGTATCACAATCATCTTGAAAATCACTTTCCAGTGGTTTCATACCTGATTCTCCTTCCTCTATATTTTCTTTATCTTCTTTACAAGATACTTCATTCTTCTCCAAGTCTCTGGCCCTGGACAATAACATTTTACTATTCTGCAGAGAATTCAGACTCTTTTGACTCTTTCGCTCTTTCTCTTGTTCATATTTAATCTTCAAATTTTTGAATGTCTGAACATATTCAATCCATTCAAGTGTTTTATAAAACTTTTCAACTACATGTGCAAGCAGAGACTTGATATTTTCCTCTCTTATATATTCAAACAGTTCAATAACAGCTGAATTCAACATATTGTATCGAGTTCCATTAGTCAGAAAGGCATTTACAACCGGCTCAAATAAATTTCCCTTGATGATGTAACGATTATAAACTTCATCTTTAAGGCCAATTATCCTTCTCATAAGGCGAAGAGCACATAAGACCAAGAAAGTGTGTCTCGACTTCATCAAGATCAAGACATTTCTCAGCAAGTCTTTTCGCAAAATATAGTATTTTATGTAATATGTGTGATGTTGCACACAAAAAGTTAGCAGCTCTAAAATTATGCCAAGCAGCTGTGCTGTTTGATAATCATGGAGGCAATATTTGTTGTTTATGTCATCTCCAAGTATATGATCCTCTTCAAATGTATCTTCTGATGTAGTGGCCCAAAGTGGTACTATTATGTTATGCATACATTGTTTATAAAAGAAATTTAGAAATTTACTTCTTTCACATTTCTGTGGCATCGCTATCATGTTGTCTGGATCAAGTATAAAACGAAGAAGTCCCATTATATGTAAAGCACCTGCTTGCTCAGGATCAGTATCACAGATCATTTGTTTAATGACTAAATTAATGAGAAGGCTACCTTTTTCATTCTGCTGGTCTTCTTCTAGTATGAATTCTCGGATCACAGATGGACTATGCTCCACCAGATAAGCAAATATGTCAATAGCAGATGACTTTATTTGAAAATCATCTAGGCTCATTATAACTTTAATAGTGGGAAGAATTCCCATTTGTGTCAAAGTTTTGAATAGTGCATCCTTGCTTCGAGGCTTCAATATCTGAGCAAATGCACCAAATTCCTTGAGAAAAAATAACAATTCGTGTCGCTTATCATTATCAATAGTCTTGTCCTTTAACTGTTCAAATATCTGAGGCAAAAACTTGTCATCTGACTGAAGCATGTGGATTATCTCCATCTTGTTGAGGAAAATAAAAGTTTTAAGAGCAGTAAGACAATTCTCTTCCAATACCGATGGTGTAGGGAGAAGAATGTCTTGAATATACTGTACCCTGTATGTCTGATGTATTCTTTGTCTAAGTTTACAGGTTGTTATCGGTATAACTTCCTTGAAATTTGCATTTTGGGTCAAGAATTCCCTATGTTTTTTTGGCTGATCCAAAGCAGGGTCATATTCAAGGCATCCTATCACACTCATGATGCACTCATCAGAAAACAAGATCTCAAGCAGAGCTGTCTTGTCGAGGAAAAATATTCCTTTAATAATTGTATGCAAATGGTATAAGCCTTCAGTGTATCCCACGTTCTCACAGGATTGTAACAGCTGCAGTAGTTTTTTAATATAGGTCTCATTTTCTAAGACCAGGGCCAGCCTTCTCCTACGGAGAGGTGAATTGAAAGCTGAGGTAACTAAGTTAGCGATCTGTTTAAGTTTACTGAGTTCACAGTTAGGCAGTTCATCCAAATCCTCGGTTTCTAGCGTTTCATCAATTTCTTCTTCTAAATCATCTAAAAGGTCCTGTGTGACGTTGACAGAGGGGTCTTTACCTTGAACCCGGCAAATGGCTTCCCAGGTCTCATGACAACCTTCCGAGTCTCGGAAACTCAACGCCATTCCGTGGTTCTCAGCTTCGGACCAAACAATTAATGTGTCTTTTTGTTTCTGATAGGGCGTATCTGGGAGTACCTCGGACTCCAGGATCTGCGAGTCGCTGGATTCCGACCTAACTACCAGAAACACGCCCTGGGATTCTGAGGGAACTGAGGTGACGTTCCCTGAGCCTAGATAATCCCATTGTTTGTTCTCATTCAAGGCATAAAGCTTTACCCGGTGACTGGGGTTGTCCGCCATGGCGAACTTGGGGGTCTTTACCTTAGCACTGCTCTCGGAGGCGAAGTTTTCCGAGATACGTACACCCGGAACTGACCCGAGGTGTAGCTGCTATGGCTGCTACGGTGGCCGAGAGGGCTTCTCGCGATAATCGCGGCAGAAAAGATGGCGGCGAAGTCGGGGTCACAGCGGCCTGGGCGTAGTGAGCGTCAAAGCGGCGCTGGCGGCTCCTGAGGTCAGTAGGGTTCCCCGGAGTCCCACCACATCTCACTTCCTTCTCACTACTCCCTGCCTCCATTTTGCTCCCCCATACTTTCTTAATATGCGCTTCAAAAGGGAGGCTCTCTCAGCCGTCTTACCGCTGCCTAGGAAAGCCTCGGTTTGGGCAGGATTCTAATGATTCTCCCAGGATTCCACTCAAAGGAACGTTGTATACGTATCAATGCACAATGCCACCCGGCTTACAAATGGAGGCTTAGGAATTGGAGCCAAGCACACTGCTCTTCCCTTGATAGGTTTTGTACCCCCTACTCCCCCAAGAACCATTTTCATTCATCAGGTGTCTGGAGGTGGAGCCTTGGGACCTTAAACAAAAGAAAGCTTAATCATTCATGTCCTTACCAAGTCCACTCCTGACATTTTATGTCAAGAAAAGCCCCCCCCCCCCAAAAAAAAAAAAGAAGCAGGAGCAAGTGAGCTATGCGCCATTAACAATAGCCACAGATGTGCAGTAGGGTCTTATTCATGAGGCTTGACTTAAACCTATATCACTCACTTATCTATTCTCCAGGAGGATATTGTTCCAAGAGGGACTTGGCAACTCTTTCAGCTCTTACTCTGAAGGTCTCTCTTTTGGTGCAGTGGGAACATTTTTTTCTCAATTTTCTGTAATCTATAACCATATTCCTCATTCCTAGGAAAGAAATGGGCCAGAGGGAAACAGTAAAAAAAAAAAAAAAAAAAGCTAAGAGTAAATATTGAGTATCACAGAGCAATTGTTTTATTTTTTTTAAGGTTTTTTAAGAGAAAGGAAGAGAGAGGAACATTAATCAGTTGCCTCCTGTATGTACTGAGACCAGGGATCAAACCTGCAACCTGCATATGTGCCCTGACCAGAAATTGACCTGGTGATCTTTCGGTGCATGGTAGGATGCTCAACCAACTTAGCCACACCAGCTAAGGCCAATTGTTCTATTTCTTACTAAATATGCTAATAATAACAACCACAACCAAGTAATAGCACTTGAGCATTTATTATTATAATTATAATAATAAAAGAGCATCAAGTTCGCATTTCTTATTGCTATTTCTGCAGTAGATTCTTTCAGTAATAATATAATTGAACAAATATACTTGAATGCTTATATGTTCAAGACACTGTGACAAGGACTTTCATATATTTTTATTTAATTTTCATAATAACCATAATATAGGGATATTAAGCACCCTTTTAATATCAGGAAACAAATTTAGAGAAGTTAAAGTAAGTAGCCAAAGGTCACACTGCTAATAAGTTGAAAAACTTTGGTTTGAACACATCTTTCTGATTCCAAATTTTTTTTTCTCAGCCACTGAACTATGCTGTCTCATTCTTTTCTTGGCCTTCATTACACTTTATTTCACATTCCTTCTATCTATATAATTTGTAATCAACAAAATTATCAAGAGAAGATGAAAGTCACGCACTTCCTCCTTTAGATTCACATCTGTGTGTAGCCAACTGAAAAATAGAAACTTGTCGATGGCAACTCTGTTAAATATAATTTTAATAGTAACCAAGTTGATTTTTGATGTCACAGCAACTTCTGCAGTTTTCTTAAAAAAAAAAAAAATTCCCACCAAAAAACTTTAACCCTGTTATTGCAAGGGAAAAACTGAGAATTGGGCCACATCAAGTTTATTTAGGCTTAAAGAGTCCTGTTTGTAACAATAACTTCATTTTACATAGCATTGAAGGTATGTGACAATTCTTAACTAGACACAGAAAAACTCTTTCACATACCTTTCTTGCAATGTCACCTTCAGGAGTTTATAGTACAGGAATATTCCCTGGACAGGACAGCTGGGACACTTGGGGATTGAATGCAAATACCATCATTTCATGAGAAAATTCAAATCAATGCTAGGAGTTTCTGACTTATAGACATTTACAAATTCTAAATAATACATAGACATAAGGATTAATAAATGACTAATGCTAGAAGCCAGTTCCACCATGTCAGCAGGGCTGAATCATCTGGAAATGGCTGAGGGAATTTCCCTAAACCTGAAAAGGATGCATAAATGATTGCTTGCTGCCAGACAGCTGGGGGCATCTTAAGCTACATGTTATTGCCTCCTACTGGCCAAACACCTGAACAGCCAAAGGCAGTTCCTCCAATCTGGCAATGGATTCTGTATACCAAACCTTACCCTTTGATGTGTATATCTACCTTGCCTTAGGACAAATTGTGTTAATAAAAAGCAAGGAGTCCAGAGAGACAGGAGAACGTGGTTTCTTTAGCCAAGCTCCTCTGGCCTCCCCAAATGCCTTCCAAAATTATGTTTAGTCTCTGGACTCTTTATTAATTTACACACAGTGCCTTCTCAAGATTCCTGAACCCTTCAAGATGCTGGATACTAAGACCCCCAGCATACTAATACAAAAATTTATATATGTGCTAGTTTGAAACGCCTGTCTTATTTCAACAAGAGAAAATATGCAAATATATGATAACAATAATGACATGCATATTCATGTCCAATTTTTTTCTCTGCTGTGATTATATAAAAGTTTCTTTCAGAATCAATTATAATGCTTGTCAGTTGTCTGAATCTGCTCTCAGGTTTTATTCTCTGAGAGGTAGTCAGCACAAATCTATGTGTTGTCACAATTTTATCACAGGGAGTCTCCCTTAGGCCAGTGAAGGTCCCATTATCTTAACTAGGTTAACTGGAATCTCTTTACAGTCTAAAAGAGCCTCAAGTTCGCATTTCTTATTGCTATTTCTGCAGTAGATTCTTTCAGTTTCTGTCTTACTTGGTTTGGGAATTAGAACAATGCTCTTTTTTGCTTCAGTAGTTCTACCTACCTAAGGTTATCATTTTGTTTTGTTTTTGCTTTGTTGTTTTTCAGAGAGCAAGGTAATAGGAATTTTAAAATGTCACATTCCTGGAGCTGTGTAAGTCCCTTTTGTAGGCATTATTTCTTTTTTATTTAATCCTCATACAATAATGGCTTGAGGAAGATATTATTACTATCATATCATAGAGGAAAAACTTGAAACTCCAAAACTGAATTGAGCATTTGGTTCAAACCTCTGCAGAAAGTGATGATGCTAGGATTTCAAAGTAGGCCTGTAGCATTCCAACTTGATGTTCCTAATGTGCCATGCTTTTTCATAGATTACACATAGATTGTTATAACAGGTGTTTAAAACAATATGATTTTTATCCTATTCATTGCTATTTGAAGGAAAATCTTTGAGGCTAGTTCAAAATCAAAATGGCTAGGTTTACTCTTTTTTTGAAAATATATTTTTTATTGATTTCAGAAAGGAAGGGTGAGGAAGAGAAAGAAACATCAATGCTGAGAGAGAATCATTGATCGGCTGCCTCCTTCATGCTCCCTACTGGAGATCGAGCCCACAACCTGGGCATGTGCCCTGTCCGGAAATTGAACCTTGACCTCCTGGTTCATAGGTCGACACTTAGCCACTGAGCCATGCAGGCCGAGCTCTAAATGTCTTTTAAAAAAAATAACAAAGATGATTTTATTGATTTCAGAGAGAGGAAAGGAGAGGGAGAAAGAGATAGAAACATCAATCAGAGAGAAACATTAATCAGCTGCCTCCTGCACACACCCTACCAGGGATTGTGCCTGCAACCAGGGCATGTGCTCTGACAGGGAATTGAATCAGTGACTTCCTGGTGCTTGGGACAACGCTCAACCAACTGAGCCACACCAGCCAGGCTAAATGTCTTTTCAAAAAAAAATTCTGTATTTTTTCCCCACTCTGAACTGATAAAATATCTTTGTAAACATAGGTTTTATAGCCCTTTGTTTTTTTCATTATTCAATGGGATGATTCTTTATAATAATTACATTAGGGAGCTTGCCATTAATTTTTCAAGTTATATCTCTTTTAATGCAGTTGTATATGAAAAAGCCCTTTTTAAATTTTCCATTTGAGATTATCTAATTAATACCTTTCTTCTCTCTCCTACACATACAAGCACATGACATCCATAGCTAGAATTGGATTCCTTAAACAGGCTTCATTATCTTGAGTAACTATTCTTTTTGCTTTGAAGATCTCCAGGTAAATAGATATAACAACTTTCATGGATAGTATTTTCTAATATCATTCTCTTAGTACTAATAGGACACATTTTTTGCCTTTCTCTAAAATAAAGCTTCCAGTTTTAATTTCTTCCTATTCTCCGTTCAATGACAGGCAGAGAATGAAGGCTCATACAGTATAAGCTACATCATTTTCCTTCATCTGCAGGTAAGTGCCAATCTTCTCCAGGCCAAACACTCCTGATCTTACCATTGCACTTATAATTTTATTTGTACTAGTAACTGATTGTTAATCTGACTTCTTTTTGTTGCATTTCCTCTATTCACAACAAATTCTAGTTGCATATCTCAAAGAGAAATATCATTCCAACATTTAGCAATTCTAAATATCTTTAAAGAAAGGCTTCATTGTTCTATAATTATACTTTCTTAATTATCTAATCTCCATGTCAAGTGTACTTCCGTTGCCTGTGGCAATATAAGCCTGTGTTTCTCTTTAATTCAACAATGGAAATGAGAGGAAGAATATGTCTGTTTTGCAGTATTCTTGAAGTCGCTCTGAGCACATACTTACAGGAGTCTTTGCCATTTATTAAGAATAATCAGTAAAGGAAAGCAAAGAAAAATGATAAGGCATATCCATTCCCTAGGGTTCTAATGTTCAGGCTCAATGGTAGTCACCAGGGTATTTTAACACCTAAGGCCTCTGACAATAAATCTGTCCCTTAGGTCTTTTCAGTTATTTCAGGGAAGTGTCAGTAGCTCAGGGTAGAAGAAGCAATTATCCCTACACAGAATATAGTTCAAGGAAAGAAAGGGAGAAACCTAGTTAGTGATACAAGGTACTGAAAGAAGAAAACTTATAAAGAAAATAAAGCAGCACATTGAAAAAAGTACAGTGATATACACTGAATGGCCAGATTATTATGATCTCTGAACACATAATAATTTGGTCACTCAGTGTATATCCTATATAATAAAAGGTTAATATGCAAATTGTCCCCTCTACCAACCACCTATGTCCCCTCCCCTGGCCAGGCTGGCCGGACCCCACCCATGCACGAATTCATGCAATGGGCCTCTAATCCTAGCTAATAAAAGAGTAATATGCAAATTGACCATCACTTCAACACACAAGATGGCTGTCCCCATGTGGTCAAAGATGGCTGCCCCCATGTGGACACAAGATGGCTGCCACAAGATGGCCAGCAGGGGAGGGCAGTTGGGAGGGACCAGGCCTGCAAGGGAGGGCAGTTGGGGGGGACCAGGCCTGCAGGGGAGGGCAGTTAGGGGTTACCAGGCCTTCAGGGGAGGGCAGTTAGGATTACCAGGCCAGCAGGGGAGGGCAGTTAGGGGCAATCAGGCTTCCAAGGGAGCAGTTAGGCATAAATCAGGCTGGCAGGGTAGTGGATAGGGGGTGATCAGGCTGGTAGGATGAAGCAGTTAGGGGCAATCAGGAAGACAGGTAGGCGAGCAGTTGGGAGCCAGAAGTCCTGGATTGTGAGAGGGATCTCCGACTGCCCATTTAGGCCGGATTCTACTGGGATCGGGCCTAAACGGGCAGTTGGACATCCCTCGAGGGGTCCCAGATTGGAGAGGGTGCAGGCTGGGCTGAGGGACACCCCCCACCATGCATGAATTTCGTGCACCAGGCCTCTAGTGTGTGTGTGTGTGTGTGTGTGTGTGTATCTATACACACACACACACACACACACACACTGAATGGCCAGATTATTATGCGTTCAGAGATCATAATAATCTGGCCACTCAGTGTATATTTATTACTTGTTTTATATTCAAAAGATAAGTGTAGATAAAGTAACATATAGCTATATTCATCTCTATCTACATTTGCATCCATATTCATACCTCACTCTCATATGCACACATATGGAAACAGACCTGGTGATAAAGAGCTCAAACACAAAAATGCATACCTCAACTTGAAGCCATGGCTCTGCCAGGCATTAATCATGTTACATGGACAAAGTACCGACTGAAAGGAATTTTAGAGACAGGAAAGTAGTTTTAGGGAAAGGGGGTCCAGGGAAAGGAATGCATATGTGATGGGTGGAGACAGCTCCTAGACAGATTGTTTATTTTCCATTCACAGAGGATGGAGGAATGTTACAAGATAAGGGGAAGAAGAAGAGGGGGGCACCGGGTGGGCTTTGAAACTGATACCATGCAGGAGAGTGACCAATTAGGAAAGCACGGGGGACATAAATTAAGGAAGGATCCAATTAGAAAGGGTCATGAAGAGACAAAGAGCTATCTGAGACAAACTCAGAGGACTGATTTTTTTTCCATTAGAGCATCTTTTCTCCATTTGGAGACCCCTCCCCAGAGACTTTCCCTGTGGGGACCCCCACCGCAGAGGGAGTTTGTGTGTGCTTACAATAAATTTCTACATTTTTGCGTAAAAATATTTTAGTCTGCGAATTTTATTCTTCAAATTTTTTAGGACAAGAACTCACAAGGAGAGTCCACTCACCAAACTCCGCATGTCACTACTATGTCTGGGCTTCAATTCCTGTATCTCTAAAGTGGAACCATTTTACCTGCCTCATCTGGCTGTTACGGGACTTAAAAAGGTAACAGGCATAAAACATCTAGACTGGTGCCCAGTGAAGTTATTATTTAAACATGTTGGTCCATTTAAAAATCATATACCTGGGGAGGGGGTGGGAGTGGAGAGGAGGGGGTCAATGTGGGGAAAAAGGGGGACATCTCTAATATCTATAACAAAGATAAATTTAAAAATAAAATATTAAAAAAATAATATACCTGAACAACAAAAATGTGTTCTTTAACACATTTCATTCTTTTTTAAGGGGAATGTGTCCAAGAAACTGAAGGCTTCTTGTTGTTGGGTGAGTGGCTAGGTGTTAAATGCTGATTTAGCAAGGCTTGGATATGCTTACTATAAGGATGGAGTGAATATTCAAAGACCTGAGGGGGTTGCATAAGAGATATGAAATCCCTCTCCCCACTTCCCTGGCCTGAGCACTACCTCAGGTGAAGTCAGCCAAAGAGTACCTCAAAAAAAGGAACCTCAGGATTGACTTCCTGCCTGGGAGGCTTTGGAGGAGGGGCTGGTCCAAAGAGGATCTTGGAGTGAGATGGTGAGTGCTGTGTAATAAGAGTCCTCCCCAGGAGCCCATGGTGCTCCAGGTAATCTTGCCCATTCTCAATGCCCTTGCTTTTAATTGGTTTTCCTGTGAAAATAGGTCAAGTTGTCCAGTTTCACTTACAGCTTGAGTCCAAAGCAGAGTCAATCTGTGCAGTCTCAACCTTTTCGTGGGTTACTACTTAAACAAAAGGATTTCAAATTGCTGAGAACTTCCGTTAGGGATAAGTATTTTACCCTGAGTAGTGAACTTTCCTACAGTGGCATTTTGATAATCAAAGTCAAATTTCCCAAATCATGTATAGTTTCTTCAGTTAACAATTTACTTTTCAAATTTTCTAAATTTTGCTAGATTTTTCCAGTCAATTTATATTTATATTTGAAGATATTTATACATCTGTTATAAAGAAAAATAACATTCATCTTCAAGGGGCTAGCAGTTTTGCAAAATACATTTTCCCCTCATGAATGTTAAAGAGCACAGCTCAGGAGCTAAGCAGTCATATTAGATTCAGAATATTCAGAGGATTAATTCTGGATTTATTTTAGATTGTCAGTCTGTCACTTGGGTAAGTCACCTAACTCCACTTTTTTGCCTCAGTTTCCTTTATGATGTGATTAGAATAATAATAAGACTACTTTTCTGAGACTGGATGTGGGAAATGAAGTTTAAAATATTTTTGCACCAAAATTTTGCTATAGCAGTGCTGAAAATATCAGAGAACTGGATTTCATGCTCAACTAACAAAATGAATTGCAGTAATGTTTAAATGCAAACCAACATGCTGTCAATGATTAGACATTTAAAACTGGAATTGATATTTATGAAAGTTAAATGAAGTTATTTCAAGTATCCAATGAGTATTGTGTGCTTCCTATGAGCCAGAGAATTTGCTGATGACTCAAAGGTGAATGCTAAGATGAATGCTCACCCTTAGTTTTAATTTTCAGTCTTGAAAGGAAGACAATTAAACACCTGTAATATAAGCCATTATAGGAGCACACAAAGCAACCTAGACATATCAGGGAAGTCTTCCAAGAGAAAATAACGATTAAGTTGTATCTTGAAATAAAATCAGGATTACAGATGTGTGTGTGTACAAAAGGAGAAGGAACCACTAATAAAAAGAAAAGAAAAGCAGGTACTAGGTTTTGAAAATCATGTAAACTAATTCAACTTGAAAGGATGAGCCTGGCCATTCCTATCTATATTACAATTGTGTGGAGATGGAGAAGGAAAGCAAGCCAGGAATATTAATAAAGAATGTTGGGAAATCTTAGTGAGAGATGGTTTTGATTGGGACTACAATTTTAGCAAAGGGTAAGGAGAAGTTATTCAAGAGACATTTAAAGGTTTTAATTAACAGAACTTCCTGATTGATTAGAATAAGGGAGATCAGGGCAAGTGGAGACACAATCCTATATAATAAAAACCTAATATGCTAAGTGTCCAGTAATCTGATTGTCCATTCAACCAATCAAAGCATAATATGCTAATGATATGCTAAGGCCACTCAACCGCTTGCTATGAGGTGCACTGACCACCAGAGGCCAGACAGTAAACCAGTCAACCAGTCTCTATGATGTGCACTGACCACCAGGGGGCAGATGCCCCGACCGGTAGGTTAGCTTGCTGCTGGGGTCTGGCCGATTGGGACTGAGTGAGACGGGCTGGATAGTCCCTGGAGCCTGCCCATGCTGCCTCCCCGGCTGGCCAACCTCCCGCCCTGATCGTGCACCGGTGGGGTCCCTCAGCCTGGGCTGTGCCTTCTCGCAATCCAGGACCCCTCAGGGGATATTGGAGAGCCGAATTCAGCCTGATCCCGCAGGCCAGGCTTTGGGACCCCACTGGTGCAGGAATTCTTGCACCTGGCCCCTAGTAAAAAAATAATTACCAACTTGGTAGATGGTGATGTATCTCAATTAGAAAGATTAGTGGGTTTAGGTGGAAAGATAGTTTAGTTTGGACCAATTGAGGTTGAGGTACTTATAAGACAGAATATCACAGTAATAGTACTGTGATATGATATAATTATTTAATCTTTTCATTCTATTTATATGGATGTGACACAGTGATATTCTGCAGAGAGCCTTTGGAGGGACTTTAGAAATGATGAACTGAACTAAATATTTGCAGGCCAGAGAGCTGTTCCATCAGAAAAGTTCAAGTTAACTCTCAAGGCTAAAGAGAGAAGTGTCTGCATATTCATAAAGAATCACTGCAATATTGGCAAGTGAGATTATATTTATCTCTTGGCCTCTCTTTTCTCTTACTTAAAACATTGCTTTTCTTCTTTTTTTTTGTTTGTTTAATTCCTGCCAAATGCTATCAGTATATCAAGAGATAAAACTGTGATTCATAAGTTGTGAATGGCCAAGTTGAGAATTGCTGCCCTCCTCTCTCTTCCACTGTTACACCCAAGGACAAGTTGAAAGTCGGCAACTCATTGAAAGACTGATGATACATTCTGTGCTTTTTCCTCACCCTTAAATTCCTGGAAGTAATGGTGAACAAGAGCTGTAATTATTTTACCAGCTCTTATTCCTTTACTTTCCTGAAGGACATAAGCCGCTTTCCTTGAGTAGATTTAAAATAGCATTTTTATTGGTCTGGAGTTGTCTGGAATTTGCACTTTCTTGTTCTGACAAGGAGTGTTGAACAGAAATGATTCTAGGCAAAACGGGGAAAGAATAAGCTTCAGTTTGTGTATTTTAGTTGCCCCACTGGACTTTATTTTGACCTTTTTCTGTGCAGTTGTTTGCCCAGTACACTATTGCTACCCAGTGCTCTCTTTGAACCATCATTTTGCCATTTAAACCTCAAGATACTACATTTTAGGCTATAGAAGGGAGGATGTCAATGGGCTTTTGCTAATTAGCAAAGTTAAATGAGCCCATGTACAGTTATTCAAATACAAGTAACAAGCCTAAAAATGTTTCACATTTTTAACTTAGTAAGCCTTCTGCAATAAATCTGTCCATTCTTTTTAGAATGAACATGCCGAAAATGTGGATTATTAGCTCATCACATAAGTGGCCTGGTTGCAATGACTCCATTGATTTGAGTTCAATCTCAACTATGATTTTCGACAAATATTTAGTCTCCTGTGTCCAATTCTGCTTTGTAATTATTTTATTTGGGGATAGGTATTTTTAGACTTGATATCCCGGAAAGCAGTGCCTTTCTCAGTTACATACAGAGGTTTAAATATTGTTAACACTGTGCCTCCAGGTAAGGCAAAAATTTCGAATTAAAAAATACTAGTAAGCGCCCCCCCCCCCTCTTTTTTGAGTAGTAGCAGTTGTAATTATAAGGGAGGTACAAAATTAAAGATCATTTTGAAAATGTAAATTTCCTCTGCTTGTTATTAAATTATATACAAGCTAGAGAGTGGATTCATGCGTTAGTAAATCCTTTTTATTTGCCTGCTGAGAAGAGAAAGTTGTCTTTTGCTAGAGCCATTTAATTCTTTAAAAGTAATGAAATATCTGAAGGCATCTCTACTTAGTTTTAAGAGAAATAAATATAGGGTGTCTCACCCATAAAGAGTTAGGATTACATTTGTTTCCTTTGTGTGAAAGATACATAATTTATAAGCTAATGAGTTGTAAAGGTCTTCTCATAAGTTGAATCATATTATCACTCCCAGGATGTGAGTAATCAAATGAGTAAGATAGTCAAACTATTCTGTAGTAACTCATTCAAGTTTATTTTACCTTAATGTATAAAACAAAATTCCTTCTTTTTAAATGTGTCATGAAAAGAATGTCCAGATAGAGAGAAGGTTGGAGTTAGTAGAGTAAAAATGGAGAGAACTCATAGATGGCATTCATATAATTATCTTTCGATGAAGAGAAAATTCAATTGTTAAAAAATTAGGAATAAAATTATTGACTGTTTAATGGCTAAAATATAACTACCATTAGATAACTTATTTTTTTTCAATAAGCTTATTTTCTTTTGCTTTTATGGCTTCATCCTTATGGTACAGAACCTTCTCTAATGACTCCCAATGATCCTGCTTCCTGGTATTTACACTTTTGTGTAAACCCTTCATTTGTGTACAATAAGCATGTCAAACTCGCGGCCCGCAGGCCCCATGTGGCCCACAACAAATATTTTTGCAGTCCAGCCAATATAACTGTATGTAAGAAACATTTTAATAAAAATGTTGTGACTTAATTATTACAACATCCTGTTATACATCATTATTAATAATGAACTACAACATTGGCTAATGACTGATTACTATAATCGTGTTGCATTCATTTCCCTTACGCGCCTTACGCGCAGGTGCACCATTTCTCTCCACTAATACCAGCAGCGAATATTTTAGCAGCCGATTGCCACGTCATTAGTCTTGGACTGACTTGTTTGGTGTGTGGAACAGGAAATATTTTGCTTTCGGAGAACAAGAAAAATAGGTTTATTTGCAGTACGCTTATTTGTGTAGTTATTCAGTGTCTGGTTAAGAAGGCTAAAAGGCTAATCCTATAACACTTTAAGTTAAACTTTCCCAACATTTAGAGACTTCCCAGAGAAGTAGAACCAAACTGTATAACTGTATTGTCAACCTAAAGCATAGTAACCTCTATTTTGTAAAATGGCTATTTGAAATTCTCTGCCTTTTAGATGGTCCCTTATTCTGTGAGTAAACTCTGCTATTTTTAGATGGTCCCTTATTCTGTAAATTAACTTTACTTTTTAGCTGCTTGAATAATAGGGAAGATAAGCTTAGCTGTCTGACCTCGTAGACTAGTCATCTAATGTAAGGTCCAGAAAAACGCTTATTTGGGAGACAAAGGGCTGGAAAGATATAAAAATGGAAAGCTTCCTCCATGTTTTTAATCAGAATTGGAGAGACATCTTTCTCTAAGCCCACCAGCGTAATAAAGTGTAATTCCATTTCTCTAGGCATTGCTTGGTTTTTCTCCAGTCTTCTGTAATATGGTAAGTTAATGTTCAAGAAAAAATATTAATTTTTATTAAAATGTTCTATTATTTTGTGTTAACAATGACTCATTTATTTCAGCCCTTTATCTTCAGAATGTGTCTATAGAAATAAACCTACGTTTCTATGAAAATTGAGCTTTTTTTTTTTTGTGGCCCACATAAACTTAAACTTTGTTTATTTGGCCCGTGTTAGCCTTTGAGTTTGACATGCTTGGTGTACAGGCTCAACTTAGTGACTTACTTCTAAAGAACAGAATATGGGAAAAGTGAGGTAACTTCACTTCCAAGATGAAGCTATAAAAGACTGTGACTTCTGTCTTGCTTACTCTCTCTCTCTCTCATTCTGGTCCTCTGTCTTTTCTTTCTTGCTTGTTCTGATGAAATAAGATGTCATCTGAACAGGGCTTTGTGGTAAGAAACTAAAGGTAACTTCTGACCAGCAGCCAGCAAGAAATTGAAGCCCTCTGGCCAACAGCCCTCAAGGAACTGCATTCGGATACAACCATGTAAGTAAGCTTGAAAGCAGATCCTTCCCCAATGTAGCTTTCACAGGACATCATAACACTGTCCAGCACCTTCTTGAACATAGTGGTCCCTGAGCCAGAGGACACATGTACTAGTAAACTGCACCTGGCTTCTTGGCCCAAGGGCCAGTGAACTAAAAATTCTGTGTTGTTCTAAGGCAGTAATTTTTGGAATAATTTGCTATGGAGAAATATGTAACTAATTAAGTCCCAAATAAATATGCATTGCTATACTGCATTTTATGTATTTGTATTTCTATTGTGTATAAATTTATCAAAGCTCATTGACATCTGTTATGTAAATTAAGTCTTTATAAATATGGAACATGTATATAATCCCAGAAGCCATTTTAAAATTGGGCTGTTTTCATGCTGAACTTTGTCACCAAAGAAAGAGAAAACATTATTTTGAATTTGATGGACAAGTAATTTCTCTATCCAGTATAATTTTAATCTGTGGTCCTGAAAATCATGGTAGATCATTATAAGCATTTTGAATGGGAAAATTTTTCTATGCAAGAAGTTTAGCCTGGCCAGTGTGGCTCAGTGGATGAGCATTGCCCATGAATCAGGAGATCATGGTTTGATTCCCAGTCAGGGCACATGCCTGGTTGTGGGCTCAATCCCCAGTAGGGGGCATGCAAGAGACAGCCAATTGATTATTCTCATCATTGATGTTTCTATCTCGCTTTCCCTCTCCCTTCCTCTCTTTGAAACAATAAAAACATATTTTAAAAAAGAAGTTTATATTACCTGATATTGGGAAAACAAAAATGCACCCAAACATTTCCACATCCACCTGGAGAGTGTCTATCATATTGTTTCTGGATTAGAAGTACAAGAAATTCCTGGATGAGTTTCAGTTTGTCTATGAGCCCTCTCCCCCCAAATCAATGTCAAATACTGTGTGCTTGTGTGCATTTTTCCAGTGAAAGGGGCATGACTTTCTTAAGATACTAAAAAAGGCTCATGATCTTCATATATGTTTAGAGCGATTATAAGACACCACAGATTAATTTTGTTATGGTGGTTGAAAGATTGTTTTAAATACCACAAGAGTTAGTTGATTAATTAAATCAGTTTTATATTTATTCAACACCTTTACTGAGGACCATGCTAGGCATTAGAATTACATCACTAAAAAGACATGAGTGATTCCTCTTCTGAGGAGCTTACACTTTAATGGGAAATCAGACATTAATCATGAAGAGTTTTGGGAAGACAAATTAGAAAATGTTTGGAAGCATATGACTAGGTGTGCCAGTTATTTGCCTGTTTGCACTCAGATCCACTCTCTTCCCTTCCTTGTTCGGTTTTATATTACAAGGGCTAATCCTGAAAACACTGTGCAGGCTCCTCTACCATCTGGTGTCTTTATGGGTTTGACTAGGCAGAAGTTTGGACATGGATACTTCTCTCTCTTTTCTCTAGGAGGATCTCTCAGCAGTGGCTCTGTTTCCTCCTTGGGTATAGCTCCAACTGGGCAGCTTCTGCCTCTGTGCTTCAAGTATCCATTTGGTGGCTCCAACTCATGATACCTGGTAACTATTTCTTCCCTAGACACCAGCTCTAATCATGTTGGCAACATCCTACAGCTGTGAATCCATGGGTACCTCATCTTCTGTTTGTTCTGTCAGTTAATCTAAATAACACTTTTATAACTTGTATCTTATATAAAATTCCATCTGTTGACCTACCCGGTATGGGTTCTATTTTCTAACTGGTCCCTGATTGCTACACTAGGGCACTGAACCTGGTTAGGGAAGACATGTGTCAGGGAGTCTTTCCTTGAAGCTGTTAGATTTGAGCTGAAGTATGAAATGTGAGTATGTATTCACAAAGTTAAAATGGGGAAAGACAGACAGGAGAACATTCCAGGAAGAGTATGTGCTTTTAATTTTCCAAAACTTGAAGGTCTGTGTTATAGATGTTTGGAGAGCAATGTGGAAGCATGTTATGAAATAAAATATGTAAAATACTAAATTTTGCAAGGCTTTAGTCAATTTTAACTATTTTGGTCTTTATCACAACAGTGATAAAAAGCCTTTCATGGGTTTTTGAACAAGTGGTTTTGAGCAGTGAGGTGACATGTTCAAATGTGTATTTTTAAATTTGTGTGTTTTCTAAATGTGTATGTAAAGGTTTAATAGGTGGAGAATAAATTAGGAAGGAGTATAAGGAGATGCTAGGGCAAAAGGTGAAATATTATTATAATAAAGAGGTGATGTTAGTTTGGGCAATGTTGGATAAAATCCTAAAGCTATTCAAAGTACTTAGTGATACTTTGGATAAGGGGGTGAATCACATGAGATAATGGAGGTGGCATAATTGATTCTCCTTGGCAAAATGTGAATAATGATACTGTTGACTGGGTTAGACAAACTAGAGAAAGAATTTTGGGAAGAAAAGTTTATTTTGGATATCTTGACTTTGAATGTCTTTGGGAAAATAATAGAAACATTTATTTGTTAGGTTGGCAGTATTGGATTTATCATTAATAATCCCATTAATTGCAATTATTTACTTTCTTTTGCTCTGTTGGGTGGCCAACTAGCAAAGAGTTGATCTGGACATATAGATATACCATCTGTGATTGTTATTAGGTGACTTTGTTAATTGTGATCTTGGTAAGTTAAGCATTTCTATTATAAAATATTTTAAATAACTTAGCTTAGAAAGTGTAGTTTTCTATAAGCATATATTATTCATTTTAGTGCTTCTATGTCCCATATCCCTTGACATATACTAGATGCTTAATAAAGTTTATGAAATTTGAATCTAATGATGTTTTTCTAAATGACACCTACTTTGTCCCTTTCCTGACTACCATTGTTAATTTTATGAATTTTAGAAAGCAACAACTCTTTTAGTTTGTTGTGATAAACATGGACCAATCTGAAAATTTGGGCGTGAGGAAAAATCAGAATGTCACATATTTTCTACATTTCAGAGGTAAGTCCATGGAAATAATCCTAATTCCAAACTCCAGTGCTCAGAAAATATAAATTGCTTTAAGTTCAATGAAAAAGAGCTAATTACCTCTACTTGTATACATTTCTTGGCATAATTTTCTTTTATCTGTATTCTTTCTTCATAACTCATCCTTAGACATGGTATTTCAATATTTTTCAAAGTATGTGGAATGAAAATGTGTATATCTGTTTGAGTCAAGTCACTAGAGACATTCAACAACTTCAACCATACCAGGAGAAAAAATCTGATTTTTCAACTTGGCTATACATGGCACTTTGAGAATACTCCTTAAAAAAAATCTGTAAATATTTTAAGTGAACTATCTTATTTTAGGCTTTTGTAGAATGTAAGTAGAAAGAACCTGTGGAGAAAATGTGGAGGGCAACTTCCCTTGACTGCAAGTTATTAGATTAATTCACATGTCAGTTTCATTTCATTAACATTTTAAACTCTTTTCTTTATGTCAGGAAAAACATCAGTCAAAATCACATACATAATCTGCTATTTTGAGATGACCACTCTACCTTTACAATAGCGTCTCATTTATGTTTTAAGTATGCCTCCTGTACCTGAAAGGGTAATTCTAAACTGTTTTGTTTTTAATTTATTTGTCTGAGTATATTTTTGGTGTCTTCATTCTGTGTATTATGATTTTATTAAATCAGTGATAACACAGCATTCCAAGTAGCTATCTTCTCTTATCTGGGAGCTGTTTTTCCTTTTTTTTTTTTAAGCTGCTCTTTCAAAGATATATTTTTTTATATATCAGCGAGGAAGGGAGAGGGAGAGGAAGAGAAAGATAGAAATGCCAATGATGAAAAACACAAAAGAAAAAAAAAAAGAAAAGAAACAGCAATGATGAGAGAGAATCATTGTTTGATTGCCCCACACTCAGAATTTAGCCAGCAACCTGGGAAAGTGCCCTGACTGAGAATCAGACTGATCTCCTGATTCATAGTAGGTCAACAGTCAACCACTGAGCTACACTGGCTGGGCTCAAAGATAATTTAAGACAACATTACATTGACCCAGACCTCTTCACTTACAGATTTACATTAAACATTTTATATATGTTTAACATGAATTTTGGTAAAAATTTATGTGAGTAATGCAAAGTTATTTCAATAAGAGATAGTGTTCTACCTCAAACAAAAGAGAATACACTGTTTGTTCAAACATCTGTACATAGGCTTTGGATTTTTCACAATCCAAAATATGGAACATGGACTTGGAATGTTAACCATTTATTAATACAAGACATGATGAAAAGGTGATTTTTCAAGTAGTAAATGCATAAAGGTTATTTAACTTTTTGTTAAATACTGTGTAACTGGTGCTGGGAAAGAAAACCAGATTAATTGAATGGCTTAATTTGCAAGATTATAATAAAACCATTTAAGAAATACTTTGGGCCTGGCCAGTGTGGCTCAGTGGTTGAGCGTTGAACTATGAACCAGGAAGTCATGGTTCGATTCCCAGTCAGGGTACATGCCTGGGTTGTGGGCTCGATCCTACACATCCCCAGTGGAGGGCATGCAGGAGGCAGCTGGTCAATGATTCTCTCATCATTGATGTTTCTGTCTCTTTCTCTCTCTCCCTTTTTCTTTGAAATCAATAAAAACATATTTAAAAAAAGAAATATTTTGGTATTAAATTACACTACATCAAATTATGTCACTTAATATAAAAATCAGGTCCTTTATCCAGATTTGAATATATTTATTTCCACTTTACTCTTGTCTACTTGGCTTTGTTAGGTTTAAAGTATGAGAAAGTGTTATTGTACACAGTCATGGTTTGAGTGTTGAAATGGAAGGTATGGCTAGTTGTAAGCAATAACAGTCTACTTCCTTCCCCCTGAGCTTCCCACTCCTATTCGTATACCATTTTTCTTCTTCGTTTTCTGATTGAGTGATTTTTCTACCCTGTCTTCTAATTCACTGATCCATGCCTCGGCTTCCCCTAATCTGCTGTGTATTCCTTCCAATGTATTTTTTTATTACTGCTATATCATTCTTCATTTTCAACTGGTCATTTTTTATATTTTCTATATCTTTTCTCATGTTGTTGAGCATCCTTTTCCTAGCCCTGGGTCCAGAAGCAGATCTGGCAAAGACTCAAAGTCTCCAGAGGTCTGCCTCTGCCTTCAGGCTGATTGTTATTCCCTGTCTCTTAATGAGCCTCTGACTATAGACCTCACCAAGGGGTAAATTCCACAGGGTGAGTCAAGAGGTTTTCCAACAGGATTGGTTAACGGCTCTTCCCCCTACCCCCCACCCCAGGCAACAGCTACTTCAGTCTTAAAGGTCTGTTTGAGAAATATCTCCTCTGCAGTATGTGGGAAAGACTCAGAAACTGGGCAGCTGCCTTCTGAACTCTAACCTCCGAGTCCCCAACCTTGGATTCTCCTTACACAACTCTAGTCCACTCTGCCTTCCCTCTGTTGGAGTCCACGAAATTTTGTGCATTGGCCCTTTAAGAGGGCGCCTGCATCTCCAGCCATCTTTCCTTGGCAGACAGCTACCCTGTTGCTTTTCACAGCCAGGTGTTATGTGGGTACCCTTCTCAGTTCTGGTGCTCTCTGAAGGGGGGCCCAGCTTGGGGTTTAGACCCCAGAGATCTCAGTGGGAATCCCCCACAGTTGACATATTCCTCCAGAACTTCAGCTGCTGTCTGTGGGAGCCCAGCCAGCACTCTTGCACCTCTGCATTTCCTACCAGTCTCTATGTGGTCTTCACTTTACATCCTTGGTTATATGAGTTCTCTCCAGCCAGTCTTCAGTTCATTTTTCAGGATAGTTTTCTATATTTTAGTTGTTATTCTTGTCTGGTCCTGGGAGAGTGTCAATGTAGCTTCCACTTAATCTGCCACCATTTTGGAAAGTATTTTTATATTTTAAACAAGTCCCTTTTATTTTGTGGAAAAAATAGTATTATATTAGCCACACAGGCTACTGAGTGTGCATTATATATAAAAGCACTTCTAAAAAATCTTAAGTTGTTCTGAACTGTGTATTGAAAGGAGAAAAATAACAGCAGATACTCAAACAAGGCACCAAGTATGAACCAAAGCATAATAATCACAAAGTTATGAACACAAAAACAGTGAAAAATATAATCCACCATAAAAGGAAACCAGAAGGAATTTGAATCATCTCTTTATAAAGAGAACTGAAATGCAGATATAACATGATTTTGAGGAGAGTTAGTTTACTTCAAGTGTTTTAAGTTATGAGCACTAAGAATTTTCATGATTTGAGAAAAGAATTAAAATGTTTATGCAGAACCTACAATGAAAATGATCAGACAGTACGTAATTTCCTTAAGAACCAAGTCTGTTAGTGATACTGTATATAGTTTGTGTGTGTGTGTGTGTGTGTGTGTGTGTGTGTGTGTGTGTGTGTTTTCATGAGATTATGCAGACATAAGCTAGTCTCAGTCTTGAGGTTAGAACTGGAAAGATAAAGTTGTCAAGAGCTTTATTAAATAAAACTCTGAATGTATAATATCTGAATGTATTAAAATGTTTGTATGCATGTTGATATTATCAAAAGTTCCACATATTCTAATAAAATTAATTTTATGGCTTTTGGGTATGGGTGAACTACAGTGAAGGGTGGCTGGTATAGAAAACACAATCACAGTAAGGGTATGCTATTGGCCTCTGCTCAAAATCAAGTTATAGCTGCATTTCAGTTCTCTTTATAAAGAGCTGACTCAAGCTCCCAATGGTTTCCTTTTTACAGTGTTTTTTTTTTTCACAGTTTTTGCATTCATACCTGTCTGATCATTTTGCCTTTATTCAGATTTGGTGCCTTGCTTGAGTTTCTGCTGTTCTTTTCTTTAGCTAAATTAATTCCTGGGTAGTTGATATAAAAGCTAATTAGTGTTGAAGTTCAGTATCTTTTTGTATTAGAGCCATCTGTTTTGGTTTTATCATCATCTGGGATCTGAAGAATAAAATAAAAATAATAAAAATATTTATTATTCTAAGTATGATTAAGAATACAAAGGAATAAGTTGATAAAACAGTTTAAATCAATAAAGCATTTTACAGGTTAATCTTTGAGTTATACTAAATTTAGCCTAACATGTACAATGTGTGCAATGTTAAATGATAATTGTGACACAAAAAATACTTAATCAAATTTTACTGCTAATCAGGAATACCTGTATTAAGCATTATCTCATATCATAATATTTGATGTTACTATAGAATATGTGCCTAATTATTTTTTAAAAAATAATATATTCTATTAAGATGCATGTGTGGACACTGATATAAGACCTCCATTATCTTCATTAAATCTAGTAGAAAGTCTTCATCAATAACAATCTAGACTATTATAATAATATTGTACTATGTTCACTATAGTTTTCTTCTTAATAATAAATGAATGAAGGAGACACAAAGTAAAAAATATTATTCCAATATTGGAAATAAAAGTAGTAAATATGAATGAGTTTCATAACAAAGTAATTTCTATCTTTAAATTTCAGTGTTTTCTCAATTTCATTTTCCGGTTCTTCATTAGTATACAGAAATGCAATTATTTTATAACTTTATTGAGGTATAATTTATATACCATAAATTCTCCAATTTTAAGTGTGCAATTCAATGACTTTTTTATTGAGGTATAATTCATATAACATAAGACTTATTTTCATAAATAAGTTTAAGTTGTGAAGCCTTCACTAAAATATAACTTTTTAATGTAATCATAATTACTTTTTTTCATGTGCCTTTTGTTTATTTGTATATCTTCTTGGATGAAATGTCTATCGGATCTTTTGCCCACATTTAATCAAGTTGTGTTCTTCTAGAGTTGAAAGGGTAATTTATGTATTCTGAATACAATTCCCTTATCTGATATAAGATTAGCAAGTATTTTTCCCAGGTTGTGACTTATATGTGACTCTCAATTCTGTTCCATTAATCTATATGTCTCTACTGTGGTCAGCACTACACTATCTAGATAAGTGCAGATTTCTGAGAAGTTTTATAGTCAGAATAAATTCTCTAAATTCCTTCTAATTTTCAAGATTATTTTGGTTGTGCTGGGTCCGTTAGCTTGCCATATAAAATTTGTCAATTTCTGCAAAACAGGCAAGTGATATTTTGGTAACAATGAGGTTGAATCTTTAGATCTGTTAAGATTGTTGACATCTAATCAATAATTTGAATCTATTTACATGGAATGACTCTAATTATTTAGATGCTCTTTAGTTTCTTTCAATAATGTTTTGTAGTTTTCAGTGTACAAGTCTTACCGTACTTTTTTTATTTTGTATTAATTACTCTCTTCTGATCCATGCTGTAGATATGCTAATGGCTTCTCAATTTTTATTTCTTTTTTAAATTTTTATTTCTTTTTTTGTTTATTGGTTTTTAGAGGGGGGAGAGAAAGAAGAGAGAGAGAGAGAGAGAGAGAGAGAGAGAGAGAGAGAGAGAGAGACTGATTTGTTGTTCTATTTATTTATGCATTCATTGGTGGTTTCTTGTATGTACCCTGATTAGGATTGAACACAACCTTGCTATATCGGGACGATGCTCTAACCAACTGAGCTATCTGGCCAGGGCCTAATTTTTCTGATTCTACATTTCTTGTAAAGAGAAATGGAATTGATTTTTAGAAATTTTATTGAGGTATAATTCATATAGCATAAGACTCACCGTTAAGTATAAAATTCTACACATTTTAATAAATCTATTTTTTAATAATACTAGCATAGCAAGGAGAAACCTTGGACCTGCTTCCAGTCACTTCTCTTTCCCACTGACACCTGATGCAAGCACTAATCCACTATATATTTTCTTTCTCTAGACATTTTATATCCAATATATGATTTCCAAAAGTGTTCTGGGTCAGTGACTTATTACTGCTCTTTCTTAATATTGATATTCATTGTCCAAAATGTTCTAGTTTTGAAATGCAAATTCATTTCTTTTTTGTGTGTATGATTTTGGTGTTGTATCTAAGCAATTATTGCATATTTCTGGGCCACAAAGATGTACTACTCCAATGTCTTCTAATGGTTTTAAAGTTTTCACTTTTACTTATAAGTTTATTATCATCATTCATCGATTGTTTTTGGGTGAGGGGGTTGAATTATGGTTCTTTAATCATCCTTCCCATGGTGATGTGGCTTAATTTCAACATCTTTTATGGATAAAACTATCATTTCTGAATTTAATCATTTGGCAACTTTGCCAAATGTCAGTTATTGAAAAATACATACATTTATTTTGGACTGGAAATTCCATTCAATTAGCCTATATTTATATCCTATTACCAGTATCACTTTCTATAATTTTGAAATCAGAAAGTTTTCATCCTACCCTTTGTTCTTTTTTTTCAAGATTTTTTAGCCTGTTCTGGAACATTTATATTAATATATGAATTTTAGTTTCATTTAAATTTACATTTCCTGCTGGTTAGTTTTTGTGGATCTTTTCATGTGTCTTGATTGTTAATATAACTGCTTATTTTGAAAGGTCTCTCAAAATTTTTGCCTCTATTTAAATTGGGTTATTTATGTTCCTCTTCTTAAGCAAAAATGGTCCTTATATGTTCTGGAATCACATTATTTGTTATATTATTTTATTTATTTATTTATTTATTTATTTATTTATTTACTTACTTACTTACTTTTAAATATGTTTTTATTGCTTTCAGAGAGGAAGGGAGAGGGAGAGAGAGATAGAAACATCAATGATGAGAGAATCATTGATTGGCTGCCTCCTGCACATTCCCCACTGGGGATTGAGCCCACAACCCCAGCATGTGCCCCAACTGGGAACTGAACCATGTCCTGGTTCATAGGTCGATGCTCCACCACTGAGCCATACCAGTCAAGCTGTTATATGATTTTAAAATAAGTTTCTAGTTGGTTCTTGTCTTTGCTGTTTATTGATGGGGGCTTTAGGTTTGCGATGGTTTTAAATTTTCTAAATTCTAGTCCAATTTGCCTTCCCTGCATCTCCGTATACATGTTAGACGATCCATTTATGCAAAAACTCTTTGGTATTTTGACAATAATGACCTTGAGTTTGTATATCTATTTGGGAATATTATTAACAAGTGACTCTTCAAATCCATGAATCTGGACTGTTTATGCATTTATATAATCTTTTGTTACTTTCTGTTATGTTTTATAGTTTTCAGTGTACAAATATTGCTCATCTAAAATTAATTTTATAATAAATCATTTTCTTTCATGGTATTAACAATGGCAATGTGTTCTCAATTTCAATTTCAGATTATACATTGCTATTATATAGAAATGCAATTGATGTTTTAAAATGAGGTTGTTTACATAATATTTACCCATGTTACATTTATAATTCCATGATTTCTTTGTAGATATACCAAGATTTTAAATCCTCAGCAAAATCTAAATTTTAGAAATTATATTATTGCATAGAGAAAGCTTGAGCCTATTTGCTATCTCTCCTCCTTTTTACCTGTAAGTCTGGGCAACCACTAATCTATCTCTATCGCTTTGCCTTTTCTCAACAATTCTTATAAATAGAAATCATGCCATGTGTGGTCTTTTGTTTCTGGCTTCTTTCATGTAGCAATTATCACAAGGTTGTTTCTTCCTAGTATAGAATCATATGCCTTTGTATGTATGCAAAACCTTTTGGTTAGCTATTCACTCACTGAAGGACATTTCATTTTCCCACTTTTTGGTTATATGTATAATGCTTCTACACAGCTTTACCTACCAGTTTGGATAGACCTATGTTTCACTTTTATTCTGTGGAAACTTAGTTGTACAATTGCCAAATACTATGGTAAGTCAATGTTTAACAGCTGAAGATACTGGAAAACTGCTTCTCAAAGTGGCTGCAACTGTTTTTAATCACAACAGAAAGGCTTGAGAGTTTCCACTTATAAAAAGGAATGATCTGTTGATGTACGCAACAACTTGGATGCATATCTAGAGCATTGTGTTGAGTGAAAAAAAGTCAATGTAAAAAGTTATATGCTATAAGATGCCATTTCTAAAGTTTTGAGAAGACAATGTGCTAGAAATGGACCTAGATCAGTGGTTTCTAGGTGTTTGGCGGGATAGGAAAAGCTTCTAGACTCTAGAGGGAGATAGATGTGGATATGAAAACTCCAAATAAGTGAACCTTGGGGTGATGGTTTCATTCTGTATCTTGACTTTGTTAGTAGATGCACGAACCTGCACATTTAATAAAATCGTGTAGAGCTAAAAACACTCACACAGGCCCTGGCTGATTTGGCTCAGTGGATAGAGCATTGACGCATGGATTGAAGGGTCCCTGGTTAGATTCCAGTCAAGGGCACATACCTGGGTTGCAGGCTCGATCCCCAGTTGCAGGGCCCTGTGCAGGAGGCAACCAATCAATATGTCTCTCTCACATTGATGTTTCTCTCTCTTCTCTCTCCCCTTCCCTTTCACTCTCTCTGAAAATTAATGGAAAAATGCCCTCAGTTAAGGATAAAAAAATAATAACACTCACACAGGAATACAAATAAGACTACATATTATAACAGTCAATATTCTAATATCCCAGTGGTGGTATTGTACTACAGTTTGTGTGTTTGCTAAAAACCTCATAACAGAATTTACTATATTAACCATTGCCAAGTGTCCATTTCAGTGGTATTAAGTATATTCACATTGTTATGCAACCGATTTCCAAAACTTTTCATCTTGCAAAACTGAAACTCTATACCCATTATACAACAAGTTATGAGCACTAAGGCATAAAGGTCAAGGGTCAGGTGGATCTGCACAGAGGTGGGGCTGTCTAGCTATTGAAGGAGTCTGAAAGAAAAGGATCTGGTAGGTTTTTGGACCCTGGTGAGAATGGGGTTAGGTGGGAGACAAGAGGGAAGAGCTAGGAATGAAGGCACAGGAGCTAGGAATATACCATAAATATGTGAAATAGCATGTCCAGCCACAGGTCTGAGGCTTTGGCTGCAACTCCCTTCAGAGACTGAGATGTATTGACTGCACCAAGTCTGGTTTGGGGAGGACTACTTTCCCTCATGAGGCCTGTCTGCTAAAGCCATTGTAATTGCCTATGGTCAGGCCTGAAAAATCCCTCATAGGTTATCTAGGAGTTGGACTCTTCAACAAATTATCCACTTGCTCTCTGAATTTCACACATCTTGTGAAATTTGCCTACGGCTTACAAGACACTTGCCTTACTTATTATTGATTCTTAACAAATCCTGTGAGCTTCACCTATATTACCTAAGCTCCTTGCTTAACTTATTCTCTATGCTTAACACTTTGTATGAGTTTCATCTATTCCATTTGTTTCCTTGCCCTCTATAGCAGATTTGAATGTTCTCAATACAGAAAACTGACGTTGCCCATGTATTTATTTTCTACATTTTTTACGTGAAAAATTGTTCAAGAGAGAAAGTGGAAATTGAACTCTAAAAATAAGGGGGAAAGCTGATATAGTAACTCAATGTCATTAAGATATCAGTTTTCTAAAAAAAAAAAAAAAGATATCAGTTTTCTGCCCTGACTGGTTTGGCTCAGTGGATAGAGCATTGGCCTGCAGACTGAAGGGACCCAGGTTCGATTCCAGGCAAGGGCATGTACCTTGGTTGCAGGCATATCCCTAGTAGGGGGTATGCAGGAGGCAGCTGACCGATGTTTCTTCTCTCGTCAATGTTTCTAACTCTCTATCCCTCTCCCCTCATCTCTGTAAAAAAATCAATAAAATACTTTTTTTAAAAAAGATATCAGTTTTCTTATAGCTTCTTGAATCACCATCCTGATTGAGTTTTGTCCTTCTCATTTCAAGATGGCTATTGTATTTCCAAACATTACATACTTGTCCATGAAGAGGAGAAAGAAAAAATTTGTACTCTTTTTGGTGAAGCAAATATTTCCAAAATATTTTCATATTCTGCTCCATTAGTCAGAAAAGTCCATGCTGGAAATCTTTGGTGGAGTGGCTACTCAAACCTTTTCCCATTTTCAAGCTGGATTGTTAATTTTCTTAGTATTGAGTTTGGAGAAGTCTTTAGATATTCTTCTTTTATTGAGATACTAGAGGCCCAATGCACAAAATTTGTGTAAGGAGTTCGGCCCTCACAGCCCTGGCTTCATCTGGAATGTCGTCTGGAAGGTTGTTCGGCTGTCCAGTCTAATTTGCATAATACGCTTTTATTATTATAGATAATTGACATATAACATTGTGTAAGTTTGAGGTATACAACATGTTGGTTTTATACATTTACATATTTGTCAGATATGTGAGTTCCCAATCTTCTTCCAAGTTTGTGGTTTGCCTTTTAATCTCCTTAGCAGTGTATTTCACAAGGCAAAAAAAATAAAAATAAAAAATAAAAAATCGGTAATGTTCAAGTTATTCATTTTCTTTATAGATTGAGATTTTGGTGTCATGTTTTCAAACGCTTTGCTTAATCCTAGGTCATGAATATTTTTAACTAGGTTCTCTTCTAATGCTTTGATAGTTTTGCATTTTACATTTAAGTCTGTAATCTATTTTGAGTTAATTTTTATATAAGTTGTGATATTTAGGTTGAGTTTCTTTTTTTTTTTGACTAATGAAGTGTAATTATTCATGCACTGCTTGTTGAAAAGACTACCCTTCTTCCATTGAATTGTTTTTACATCTTGGAGAAAAAAATCAATTTGTGTGGGTCTATTTTTTGCTTCTTTCTTGCATTACATTGATCTATGTGTCTCTGTCAATATCACACTGTAGCTATATAACAATTCTTATAATCAAATACCATGATTCCTCCTTTTTAAAATTGTTCTAGTTCACATTAGCTTATTTATTCAGCTCCAATAAAAGTGTTTGTAGGTTGCCTACACTGCCATTACATAGCATTATATACATGTATAGACCACTCATTGCTAGCTTTACCTAAAAGAACATACTAAACACTTAAAAGGATGGAAATATAATTTTCTTTTCTTTATAGCTTTAGAATTCAAAAGCAAAAAAGAATGTTATGGTTGAATTTTCTTACTTATGTTAAAAATGAGGAAACATAGACCTAGCGATTGTGTTTATGAACCTGAATTTTCTGGCTTTATTATGTAAGCTGCAGTAATTAATGTGCAACATCCAGTACATTTGGTTGTGAGAAAATAATTTTTTGCAACATGGAAACACATAAATCAAATGCAAATGACCATAAAGTATTTTAAAAAGTTTATTAACCTAAATGATTTTGTTACTTTTTAGATCAATCTAATCCATCCACAATTCTAGCATTTTATTGGCACAAGCATTACTAGTATAGTGGAAGTTCACTTACCTTGGAGTCAGAAGAAAGACCTATGTTTAAACCAAATATATGCCATTTACTAACTTTGTGATTTTAGATATAGCTCTTAAATCTTATCAAATTTAGATTTCTCTTCTATACAAATGATATAATCACTAACTCATAAAGTCAGAAGTAATATGTGGTGTGTGTGTGTGTGTGTGTGTGTGTGTGTGTGCGTGCGCATGTGCATGCACACGCACACACCCAAGCATGTGTGTTGTTCATTAAAATGCCTGGCAAACAGTAGGACATATGTACTTATTTTTCTTTTAACGAGTCATATGTTCATGAGCCAGTAAGTCCATGGAAAATGAAATGAAGGGCAGATATGAGGGTGAAGTAGGTAGACATCTTTCTCTGGCACTGTGTTATCACCCAGAATATTTATAGCATCCCTGATTAGAATATTTTATTCTAATGAATAGAACATGGCAAAATGATTGGATATCACATGTGATTAGATGGCAAAAGTCTGTGCTTTCTATTGTGCTGCAACTCTTTTTTGTTGTTGTTGTCACTCTCTTTTGCCCTCTTAGTTGATGATAAAGCAATCTGCTATGTTGTGAGATGCTCTGTCAAGTAGACCCACATTGCAAGAAACCAAAGGAGACCTCTAGCCAATAGCTCATGAGGACCTAAGGTGTTTTTTTTTTGTATTTTTAATTACTTTATTGATTAAGGTATCACATATTTGTCATCAAGCCCCCCCCCATTCCCATCCCAACCCCCCCCCCCATACACATGCCCCCATCCCCCTGTTGTCCGTGATCACTGGTTAGGCTCATATGCAAGCACACAAGTCCTTTGGTTGATCTATCTCCCTTGTCCCCACCCTCCCCTACCTTCCCTCTGAGGTCTGACAGTCTGATCAATACTGTTCTTGTTCTTCAGTCTATGTTGTTCATCTTTTCCCCTAGATGAGTGAGCTCATGTGATACTAGGAATACACTTATAGGAACTGAAAATGAGACAAGCAATAATGGTTATGCTGAGAGGCAAATGAATCAGTCTATAGTGAGTTTCTTTACAATAGTCCACAGGAAACTCAATGATGCCAAACACCACATGAATAAAGTAGGAAGCAGATCCTTCCCAGTTGAGCCTGTAGATAAATGAAGCCTTGGGAGAAACCCAAAGCCAGAGGACCCAGATAAAACATGTTTGATTCCTGATTCACAGTAACTATGAGATAATTAATGTTGGTTTAAGCCACTAAGTTTTGGGGAAATTTGTTACACAGCAATCAATAACTCATGCAAATAAGTTATTCATACTTTTTAAGACTGTTTTATTCTGGTGATATGCTTGGGCTAGAACCCTGTATCAAAAGGAAATGTGACCTTGAAGCACTTACCAAAACACTAATGGTGAAGCCTTAATCTTGGTAATAATAGGAAAATATAGGTTGGCTCAACTTTTCTTTACTAAGTCTTAGTTTGTCAAGATTTAAGCAAATAGCAATGAGAAAAAAAATCATGTTTATTACTCAAGACAAAGACAAATCATGTTATCACAGAATTTATGAAACAGTGAAAATGCTTTCATTCTCACTTCAAATCTTTGTTAAGAAAGAGAACATACCCATGTTAAAATATTTACAGAGTGAAAATTGAGAGTTTCACACAACTCTCTATTCCAAAAAACAACTTCGTGTACTCTATGGCCTATGAAAAGATAAGTGTGGAGGTTTGTTTGTTTGTTTTCTTTTTTGGTTTCATTTTGTTTCTTTGCAATGAAGATTTTAAAAACAGTGTTAGATCCCTAGGACTGCTGAAAGGAAGTACAATAATCTTGGTGGCTTAAAACAACAGGAAGTTATTCTCTTAAGTTCTGGAGGGTAGAAGTTTGAGATCAATCTCTTGGCAGAGCCTGACTCCCTAAGAAGCCTCGGGGAGAGGATCCTTCCTTTTCTCTTCCAGCCTCTGGTAGCCCCAGGTGTCCCCTGGTTTGCGACATGACTTCTATTTGTGCCTCCATCTTCACTTAAGTGTCTTTTCTTGTGAGTCTGTTTTCAGATGGCATTCTCCTGTCTGTGGGTGTATGAAATTTCCCTCTTCTTATAAGTACACTAGTCATATAGGATTTATTTTAAAATATATTTTTATTAATTTCAGAGAAGAAGGGAGAAGGAGAGATAGAAACATCCATGATGAGAGAGAATCATTGATTGGCTGCCTCCTGCACACCCCACACTGAGGCCGAGCCCACAACCTGGGCATGCACCCCAACAGGGAATCGAACCATGACCCCCTCCCTGGTTCACAGGTCGACGCCCAACCACTGAGCAACGCCAGCCGGGCTAGTCATATTGGATTAAGACTCACCCCAATAATCTCATTGTAACTTGATTACATCTGCAAAGACCTGTTTCCAAATAAGGTCACATTCCAGGTTCCTGGAGTTAGAACTTCAGCATATCTTGTCTCTTGTCGGGGAACACAGTTCAACCAATAGCAAATAGTATTCCTTTCCTTTGTCTTGTAGTCTTTTTTTCACATTTGTCTTTGGCTTTCTTATTTCATTAAAATGTTTATGCTGATCAAATAAATTGTTCTTGTTTAATGTCCCACACATTTCTGTAATATAACTGTCTACTATACCACTTTCCCTGTAATATTTTAATTGTTGTACCCTTCAAGAGATTATGGTCAATTTTGTAGCAGGGTTTTCTTTACATAATTCAGTAAAATAATATATTTATCTGAAATTAGCATTTAAAAAAGCTTATCTGTTAAATGAGAATATGATTTCCTTTATTATACCTGGTCTTAACATCCCAAATTTTATTATAATTTTAGGCATTCTATGTGTTGTGAGTTTCTCAATCACAGATTATGTTAATATAAGGTGGTTGGATTGTCAGCCAGATATTTTCCTATCATCCACAAGTCGATTGATATTACACCCCATCTAGAGGGTGGGAGAATAAAATTATATTATCCCAAAGGAGCAAACTATAAAAGTAGCCTGAGTGGCGGGCATGCAGGAGGCAGCCTATCAGTGGTTCTCTCTCATAATTGATGTTTCTATCTCTCTCCCTTCCTCTCTGAAATCAATTGAAATGTATTTTTTAAAAAGTAGTCTGTATGCATTAACCAAATATATATACTTACAGATTGTGTTCTACTCACTTAATTAGAAGTAGCATTGTTAATTGAAAGATTATAGACTTTAGAGTCCGACAAACTTGGATTTCAACACTTGCTTTACCACATGCTAGTACTTCTCCTAAATATTCATTTCTTTCATCAATGAAGTGGGATAACAGAACCTAAAGATATGTTCTGAAGATTAAATATGAAGGTATTAATACAATGCTCTTGATAAAATGATAAAATGTCCTTAATTCCTAGCAATTATATTTAATAAAATTCAGACACCACCCCCCCAAAAAGCCAGTCAGGGCTTCTGTTTTTCCTATGTAAAATGAATATAGTCTCACCCACCAACCCCAACCCCTCCATGAGTGGAGCAACCACACCCCTCCCCCGCCAACTCCTCAATGAAGCGCCCAGCTTGCCTCAACCCTTCTGTGAGCAGAGCGACTGGCCTCCCATACCTACCATAGTGGCGAGTGGTGTGTCCTGCCCTTCCCCTCCACCAGCAGAGCAGCACCTGGCCACAGACTTGCCATAGCGCCCCGGTGCACCTACCTCAAAGAGAGGACCCAAATGAAATCAGAATGAAAGTGGTGAAATAACAACTGACACCACAGAAATACAAATAATAGCAATCAAATACTATGAACAACTATGTGCCAACAAGCTGGACAATGTGGACAAAATGGACAAATTCCTAGAAAAATACAACCTTTCAAAACTGAATCAGGAAGAAGCAGAAAACCTGAATATGTCAATAGCAATTGATGAAATTGAAGCAGTAATCAAAAACCTCCCAGCAAACAAAAGCCTTGGCCTCTGTGGCTTCACAGGAGAGTTTTACCAAACATTCAAAGAAGAACACCTATCCTCCTCAAACTATTCTCTCTCATCATTGATATTTCTATCTCTCTTTCCCTCTCCCTCTCTGAAATCAATAAAATATATATATATTTAAAGAAGGGATACTGGACAGGCAGCAACACAGCGTGCACAACAATGTTATGGTGATCTGGTGATTCATAACACCATTTCTAGTGCCCCTATCACACCATCTTTAGAACATGCGTGATCACACTAGATGAGACTGGATTGGCACAGAACACTTCAGTTTAGGAAATTCAGTAGCTCTGAGAGCTCTTTAACTTTTGTACCTTGCTAGCCATGTAGCTCCTTCAGGGTAAAAAAGGTAGCTCCACTCTCTGGTGCAACTGCATCTCATCACTATTAGTTACACATCACTTGATAAACCGCCTTGACAATGAAGGTACTTGGTCTGATTCATAGTGCCCAGGAGACGTTCTTGGATCTCATATACAACCATAAATTCCTGGAGCTAGTGTTGCAAGGAAAATTGGACTAGGTTCAAATCCTCAGGCATTTTTGAAGATAGGATGGCCACAAAACCCACTGCAATATCAGGAATAGCTGTTCCAATAGAACAATAATTCATAAGTTTTTTTCTACTAGGTATCATATGGTAGATACAACATTCTGCCTTTAGTTACAGTGACTTTTCGCTGGCCTTTAGAGGGTCAGGTTGGAGACAGAGATGATATAAGAAACTCAGAACCTGAGATTTGAAACATCTCCCTTAGCCCTGAGATTTTAACAGCATGTCATGCCCCTCCCCTTCCCCCTGTGGTTTTCACCTCCCTTTCCTTAGTTGAATATTATTGAATGAGATTCAGTCTTTAACTTTGTACCAATGATTAATTTGTAAGGATTTGTATAAAGCTGCTGCCTGCTTGAAAACCCCTTTCAACTCTGAGCATAGATATTGCTGTAAATCTGGGATATGAGAACATTTGTCAGCCAACCTGACATTTCCCAACTTCTGAACCGAGACTAAAATTCTATACAAATATTCTTGTAAATGAAATTTTAAAAAGAAAAGCAATTACAGGTTGTCTAAAAAGTATTGTGTTTTAGAAAATTTAAGGTTTATTTTATGCCATTTCTGTGAATGTTCACTGATTTCTTCCCATTCTGTGTGAGGATAGATGTAAATTTCTAAATGAAATAAAAATCAAATTTAAAAAAGAAAATCAAATAAACCACCATGATACGCTTAATTGTTTTGTTCCTTTACTTACAGCAAAGTGTGTAAGACATTAAGACTTGGCTTTAATTATAGTTTTTAAAAAAATATATTTTTATTGATTTTAGAGAGGAAGGGAGAAGGAGAGAGAGATAGAAATATCAATGATGAGAAAGAATGACCAATCAGCCGCCTCCTGCACGCTCCCCCACTTGGGATTGAGCCCACAACCAGGGGATGTGCCCTTGACAGGAATCGAACTCGGGACCCTTCAGTCTGCAAGCCGAAGCTCTATCCACTGAGCCAAACCAGCCAGGGCTTTAATTATAGTTTTGAACATCAACGAAGAGAGTTTGTGCAACATGATAGGTAGAGCACAAAGTAAATATGTACACAGTATACATATTGACTATGGAAGTCATAATCATATCTATAAAGAAAAGATTCTTCAGTTATAGAATGAGGATGCGATGGTTCACAAATAAATAACGAGGCACATTTTTTCCCCCTTTAATTCCTCAGGAAAAGCCTGCTTAATTAAAGATATTTATTACAACTTGATCAAAAAATTCAAATTCTGTGTCTGACATAGCTACTCTATCTAGGCCTTGTGGGTCTGAAGATTTTGACTTGTTAATGAAGTCATCAAAGGAATAGGCTAAGTCTTTAGTTCAAACTGTTTGTTCCAAGATGCTCTGCAAAATGTGCTCCAGGCTTTTCCAAGGCGACTCTTTCATTATTTTTTCTCTCTTAACTTTAAACTAAAGCCTACTTGTCATGCTTAATTAAACATTTAAATCAAATTAATGATTTTGTAACCAGACTTGTGTGTAGGATGTAAATTTCAAAATTAGCAATGGGGCATTAATTGAAGAGACAAATTGTTCTTTATAGAATATGATCCTCTTTATTTGCCTTCAAAAATACAATATATATAGAGTCCTGGCTGGTTTGGTTCAGTGCTTAGAGTGTCGGCCCATGGACCAATGGGTCATGGGTTCAATTTCTGGTTAAGGGAATATACTTTGGTTGCAGGTGCGATCTCCAGCCTCAGTTAGGGCTCGAGCGGGAGGCAACCAATTGATGTGTCTCTCTCATCTCTCTCTCTCTCTCTTTCTTTCTTTCTCTCTCTCTTTTCCCCCCTCCCTCCCTTCCTCCTTCCTCCCTTTTACTCTCTCTAAAAGAAAAAAGAAAAAACAAACACTGAGAAAATATCCTCAGGTGAGGATTTTAAAAAAACCAAACCAACCACAATATATAGAAGCTAGGAATGGACATGAAAAGTGTCCAAATTTATACACAGGTTAAAAATGAGAGATATCCCACCATGCTTAGCAAAGAGGAACAACTGATATGTGTGTATGTGTGTATGCGTGTGTATGTGTATTTATACTCAAACTCCTTTCATGAAATTAGGATTTTCTTTTTTTTGTCCATCCATTCTCTACTTCTATGTAAACCATAAACATACTTATGTAAGAAAATGCCTGATGAATTCTTCATACTGATTCTTACTATCTTAGAACATCAAGAATGATTATTGTCAAAGAAAGTCTAATGTTGAAAAATGACATCCATCTGCTCAATTTTTTTATTGGCCTACTGATAATTCACTTTGAGATAATCTGGGTCAGAACCTCTTACTCTGCACTGAAAAGCAAATTATGCAAATAGGGTAACTGATTCACATAATGTTACACTTTGGGAGTACTAACTCTCTTAGTTACAAAGGAGGACCAGAAGTCAAAGTAATATATACAGTCAGCCCTCCATATCTGTGGATTCCACATCCATGGATTCAACCAACCATGGATCAAAAATATTCAGGGAAAAAAATGTTGCTGATGTGTATTATATAATTAGACCTATTATGGTTGTGTCTATGTTGAATATGTTCAGACTTATTTTTTGTCATTGTTCCCTAAACAATACAGTATAACAATTATTTACATAGAACTTACATTGTATTAGGTATTTTATGTAATCTAGAGATGATTTAAAGTATACGGGAGGATGTATGTAGGTCAGCAATTTTCAACCTTTTTCATCTCATGGCACACATAAACTAATTACTAAAAATTCTGTGACACATCAAAAATATATTTTTTGATGATCTGACAAAAAAGGTATAACTTTGATTCATTTACATTGGATGGCTATTGTGTTGGCTGTTGTCATTTTTTTAATTTGACAATCTTAGGCAAAAGAGGTCAATGCCCCTGGCTAATTAGTCAGGTATTGCATATTTTAAAAATCCTTGCAGCACACCAGTTGAAAGTCGCTGGTATAGGTTATATGCAGATACTAAGCCACTTTATATAAGGGACTTGAACATCTGCAGATTTTGGTATCTGTGTGTTGGGGGGTGGGGGTGTCCTGGAACCAATCCCCGTGGACAACTGTGCTCTGTGTCTTTAATTTGATTTTCTTTATTATTATGTCAAGCAATGTTTTCGTGTCCTCATAGATAATACTTAAAAGATTCAACTGCTAAAAATACTCCAGATCTTGTAACCGACAAGTGAAAAAATATATGCAGGAGCTAGTACAAGTTTCTGCATGTGTCTTGTAGAGTATCATACAATACAGTTTTTAAATGTCAATTACTGTCATTTTACATTAAAGAAAAAGCTTGCAAATGAAGACTTAATCTCTTTATTGTTGACAGCCTGTGGGTGGGAAGCTATGTAATTTAACCACCTTAAATAATTCCCAGAGCAGTTTCCCTTTGCAAAGGTAAATTGACTTAATTCTCTTATCCTTAGAATCACCAGAATTCTCTCTTATACACAGATTGAAATTTGTCACGTGTGCATTCAGACAGCTGTTCATATTTCCAAGCACAAGTGGAATATAAGTTCGACTGTATACAATCTTAGTTAGCACTTATGAAATATTTTTAGTAAATTGAATAAAATAGAAGAATTGCATGCTGTAATGTGTGAGAGGAAAGATGAATTACCAATTCTTTAATAAAGGTAATGTGGTGGAATGATAAAAAGTTTCTAAACCTAAACTCTATGTTCTAGACCCCTTATACAACATCTGAAATGGAGAAAAAGTTCTAGATCCGCCACTTGATTGCTCAGTAATTGTAGGGTACGTCATTTTTAAATTTTATACCTAAGCTTATGTATCCAAAATGGGAAAATGGTGATAATTTTACCTGTTCAAGCTGTTTAATAGACAGTGTGGGTGATAAACATTAGAGATACTGAATGTGAAAGCAATTTGACAACAGTGAGGTGAGCACAAAAATAAGGCTTAAAAGAAGATTTGTGAATAAGTATATTATGATGTTTTCATTACCTTCATTAGAATATTAAACTTTTAAAAATCAAATTGTTAGCTCTAGAGCATATTAAAATATTGATGTTAGATAAAAATATTAAGTTCCTATATTTATATAAAATTTGTTTTTATAAAAAATTCATGTTTCTTGTATAGTACATGAGCTAAGACTTTTACACATTTATTTTTTACATATTTAATTTTACTTTTTATATTTTAATAGTTGACAAAAACAATAGAAAAATAATATTTCATTGACACATGAAAATGTTATAAATTTAAATGAAGTTTTATTGGAACACACACAAAATAAATAATTTTTCCTTGTAGTTTGTATTTTTTTTTATTTTATTGGTTTTGTTATATTCACTTGAAAAATGCTATCATTATAGAGAGCAACCAAAGGACTTGTATGCATGCATATTAGCATAACCAATGGACACAGACAGTGGGGTGGTGGGGGCTTGCCCAGGATGGGAATGGCTGTGGGGGGGGGGTCAATCAGGGAAAAAGGAGACATATGTAAAGCTTTAGACAATAATTTTTTTTAAATGCTATCATTATAGAATAACTAGAGGCCTGGTGCACAGATTTGTGCACCAGTGGGATCCCTCAGCCTGGCCTGCACCCTCTTGCAATCCGGGACTCCTCAGGGGATATAAGAGAGCTGGTTTCTGCAAGATCCATGCAGGCCAGACTGAGGGACCCCACCGGTGCATGGATCTGTGTACTGGGCCTCTAGTATGCATATAAAATCTTTGGTTAATCTCTTCCCGCCCTCCCCACTGCCCCCTTCCCTCTGAGATTCATCAGTCTGTTCCATGTTTCCATGTCTGTGTGTTGAGCATCTGCCCCCTGGTGGTCAGTGTGCATCATAGCTACAGTCTGAATAGTCAAATGGTAAAACAGTCGCTTAGGCTTTTATCTATACAGATAACACAACTGTTTAAAACATAAATTTCAAGCAACTTGACCATTTTATTCCCCAAAAGAAAAATTAAACTTATTTAATACATGGATGAGCAAAAGTAGGCTTACAGTTGTGAGTAAGCAAACCAGTTTATTCTTGTATTATTATTTATTAATTACTGCATTCTTTTCTATATGCAACTGTAGACCTTCCTTTGCCTACCCCTGTGTAATTAGTGTTTGCTTCTACGTTCTTTCTTTAAAATACATTTTTATTTATTTCAGAGAGGAAGGGAGAGGAAGAGAGAGATACAAACATCAATGATGAGAATCATCAATCAGCTGCATCATGCACGCCCCCTACTGGGGATCAATCCTGCAACACAGACATGTGCCTTGACCAGGAATCGAACCATGACCTCTTGGTTCATAGGTCGATGCTCAATCACTGTGCCACACTGGCCAGGCTGCTTTTACTTTCTTAAATATATTTTTTTAAAGGAGACAACTTCATTTTTTTCCCTAATCCTCACCTGAGGATGTATTTATTGATTTTAGAGAGAGGGGAAGGATGAGTGAGAAGAGAGAGAGAGAGAGAGAGAGAGAGAGAGAGGGAGAGAGAGAGAGAGAAAGACATCCATGTGAGAGAGAAACATCTATTGGTTACCTCCCATATGTACCTGACTGGGTATAAAACCCAAAACCTAGGTATGTGTCTTAACCAAGAATTGAACTTGCAGAATTTCAGTGTATGGGACAATGTTCCAGTCCACTGAGCCACACTGGCCAGGGCAGGAGGCATTTCATTTTAGGGCCTAATTTTGGGAGGAAATGAAAGACACAGAACATGAATATTAAATCCAAATATTTGATATTTAATAGATTTATATTTAGAATTACATCGAAACATTTAAAAAGATGGAGAGAACATTAATGTAATGAGTGGCAAGTGCAGAATGAAATGATTCTTGTCAATTAATATTAGTGAAATTTGGACATTTCATAAGGCTTATGTTTAGGTATGGATTTTTAAAATTTTTTATCAAATGTCTCCTGTTTTCCATTAATACTGCTGTGTAAAATGCCTTTTAAGTTTAAAGAAAGAATCATTTATTTTATCTTCAAATAATAATGAGCACAAATTATTAGTAAAATAGATAGGTCCATTTCTGCTCTTGTGAGTGTGTAATTAGTTGCATCTAACAGATATATTAGATAAATACCTCTTGTTTTGATAAAGTCAAATGGTGAAAAATCGTGTCAATAACTGAATATATCTCTTTTCTAAAAATCTACACCAAGAACCAGAGATGACAAGAATTATGTCATCCTCTTCCAAAGACTTTAATCCAATTATGTTTTACTCTCAAAGTCTGATTACTTTCTAATATGTATATTTTTAAGGATATATAGAGTTGGGTGTTTGTTTGTCTTTTAGGAGAAATATAAAGCAATTATTCCCCTGGGGAAAAGAAAGAAATAACTTTTTATCTGACTATTTTCACAATATATCATTATGATTGCCAGTATAAGTATAAAGTTCTGACACATAAATTCAAGTCTTTCATGGAGATCTAACAATAATAATTGTAAACTTAATTTTATTCTACTCATTCATTCCATTAAATACACATAAATTTATTTTTGAAAAGATTGAAAGTGAACTAAATACATCCCCTTATATAATCCTTGGATGGCCTTCACCACTGTATGACATTGAGCAAATGAGCTGTCTAAATTTTTGCCTTATTCCAAGTTTCAAATAATTTCTCTGACACCAGAATTCTTTCAAAACACATCTTCTAAAAGAGATTTGGATGTACGAAGCAAAAGTCTACTGTGTCAGTTAAGAAGCCACATTCAACTTCAATTTTCAATCTTCCTGCTTTGCCGTACTTCTGCAGGAATAGCTTATGTTTGCGCACATCGCTGTCTCTTCCAAGCTATTTCATTCTCTGTTGCTTAACCTGAAGTCCTGAAGTTAAGCTTTAATCTCCATAAAACACTTCAACAGAAGAAAAAAGAAAGGACATTTCAATAGCTGTAAAGAAAACTTTGGAGAACACAGTGGAATGTAGAAATGCATGATTCCACTATTTCGAGATTTTTGGTGAAGTTTTATAAATATATTCACAGGATAAACTATGAAATTATGTATGAATCCAAAATTATCATCTCACAATTACAGGAAATGAAAAACTTGTATCTCTTTTTTGACATATTGCTAGACATATGTTTCCCACTTTTCAAAATCCTTGTCATAGGGGAAATCTGTCATAAGAGTAAAATTTTAGAATTGGAAAATACATCTCTATTTATTGGAATGGGGGGGGGAAAGGCCCGATAAATTAAACGTTTGCCTTTTTTTTCTAAATAAAATGGAATGATGTTGCTATTGATACATGAAGGATAACAAATTTCAGGACATCTCGTTGGAAAGACTTGTTTTGTTAAAAGGATACCATATCTTTGGGATATTTTTATGCAAATTTGCCAAATAAACCCTTCCTCTGCTTTCCCATCCCCTCCAGAGGCCTTTACCCCATTGTTGTCTGGGTCCATGGGTTATGTATAAACGTCTATAAGTTCTTTGGTGATCTCTTCCTCCCGGCCCCCTTCCTTCTGAGAATCCTCATTCTGTTGCATGCTTCCATTTCCACGTCTCTGGATCTATTTTGTTTGTCAGATTATTTTGTTCATTAGATTCCACATATATGTGAGATCATGTGATACTTGTCTTTCTTGGACTGGCTTATTTCTCTTAGCATGATAACACTCCAGGTCCCTCCATGCTGTCTCAAAGGGTAAGAGATCCTTCTTTTTAACTGCTGCATAGTATTCCATGGTGTAAATGTACCACAGCTTTTTATCCACTCATCTGTTGATGGGCACTTAGGCAGTTTCCAGATCTTAGTTATTATAATTTGTGCTGCTATGAACATAGGGGTGCATATTTTCTTTCTGATTGGTCTTTCAGATTCCTTAGGATATATTCCTAGAAGTGGGATCACAGAGTTAAATAGGAGTCCCATTTTCAATTTTTTGAGGAACCTCCATACTGTTTTACATAATGGCTACAACAGTCTGCATTCCCACCAACAGTGTAGTAGGATTCCCTTTTCTCCACATCATCTCCAATACTTGTCGTTTGTTGTTGATAGCTATTTTGACAGGTGTGAGGTGATGCCTCATTGTCATTATAATTTGCATCTCTCTGATGATCAGTGATGCTAAGCATTTTTTTCATGTGTCTCTTGGCCATCTGTATGTCCACTTGTTCCCCCATACAGTGGGCTCCCTTTTCATTTTGTTGATATTTTCTTTTGCTCTGCAGAAGCTTTTTATTTTTACGTAGTCTTGTTTATTTTCTCCTTTGTTTCCCTTGCCTTAGGAGATGTATGGGCAAACATATTGCTTCAAGAGATGTATAAGATTTTGCTGCCTATGGTTTCTTTTAGGGTTTTTATGGTTTCATGACTTACATTTAAGTATTTTATCCATTTTGAGTTTATTCTTGTGTATGGTGTAAGTTGGTGGTCAAGTTTCTTTTCCCTTTTTTTTTGCATTACCTGTCCAATTTTCCCAACTACATTTATTGAAGAGACTGTCTTTATTCCTTTGTATGCTCTTGCCTCCTTTATCAAATATTAATTGAGCCAGGCTCGATTGATTTCAGTGGCTTTGTAGTATAACTTGCTATCCAGTATTGTGATCCCTCCAACTTTGTTCTTATTTCTCAAGATTGCTGTGGCTATTTGAAATTTTTTTTTATTCCATAAAAAATTGTGGAGTACTTACTCTATATCTGTGAAATATGCCTTGGTATTTTAATAGAGATTGCATTGAATCTATAGATTGCTTTGTGTAGTATAGACATTTTAATGATGTTAATTCTACCAATCCATGAACACATGAACACGGTATATTCTTCTACTCTACCATAGCCAGAGCCATTTCAAGGAAACAGCCTGAAGAGAGCAAGGTGTTGTTGAGACTGTCTGGACAGTATTATGTGACTAAACCAGTTAACACCTCCATATAAACTTTTAAGACTCTGGGGTCGGGACAGAAATCAGCTTGAATTGTGGTTGCCCAAAACAAGCCTCATATGTAAGTGCCTTTGCTTGTTAAAACTGCCACCCTCCAATCTGGAATGACCTGCCTCTGTAGTCTCTCCTAGCCCTCCTTGTATGGAGACCACTTTTAAATTTTAACTAGGAAGCTCCCAATTTTGTACCAACAGAAAGATTTACTATTAAATTCAAATTGTAATACTGGATTGGGTCCTGGACCAGACTCAATCCTATATAATAAAAGAGTAATATGCAAATCGAATGAACAGCAGAACGACCAGTTGTTATGATGTGCACTGACCACCAGGGGGCAGACGCTCAATGCGGGAGCTGCCCCCTGGTGGTCAGTGCACTCCAATAGGGGGAGTGCCACTCAACCAGAAGCTGGGCTCACAACTCGCAAGCACAGAGGTGGTGGCGGAAGCCTCTCCCACCTCCACAGCAGCGCTAAGGATGTCCGACTGACAGCTTAAGGGAGTGGGCCTAAGCTATCAGTCAGACATCCCCCAAGGGCTCCCAGACTGTGAGAGGGCACAGGCTGAGCTGAGGGACCTACCCCACAGTGCACAAATTTCATGCACTGGGCCTCTAGTATTCTATAATGGACACTAGGGTTAATTGACATCATTAGAAAAAAAGTTTTTTTCTTTTTTTACATTAATATTTGACTGTGATAAATGTACTGTGGTTATTTAAGAGAATGTTCTTGTTTATCTGAAAACACACTAAGTATTTAGAAGCATTATAACTATAACTTACTCTCAAATGTTTTAGAAAAAAATATATATATACATACATATATATATATATATACATGTATATACATATATACATATACACTGAGTGGCCAGATTATTATGATCTCTGAATGCATAATAATCTGGCCACTCAGTATATATATATAATATATATATTAGAGGCCCAGTGCATGAATTTGTGCATGGGTGGGGTCTGGCCAGCCTGGCCAGGGGGAGGGGACATGGGCGGTTGGCCGGCCTGCCTGCTGGTTGAACTCCTGGTCAAGGGGACAATTTGCATATTAGCCTTTTATTATATAGGATATACACTGAGTGGCCAGATTATTATGCATTCAGAGATCATAATAATCTGGCCACTCAGTGTATATTTTTACAGAAAAATAAAGAAAGAAAAAAATATATATATATATAAAGACAAATTATATATATATATATATATATATATATATATATATATATATATATATTTTTTTTTTTACAGAAAAGTAGAGAATAACCAAACCAATGTTGTAAAAATTTAACATTTGGGAAAGCTTTACACTATTTGTGCTCTAAGCCTGAAGTTATATGACCAAAAAATGCCAAGGTCAAAGCTTTTTTCATGCCCTCATTTTTCTTGATGGCACTTTCACATTTGACATTGCTTAACACTCCTCTCGAAAACTTATGCCCTGAATTGCATGATACTGAATTCTGTGATGTTAGATGCACTTCTTCAGGCAATTCTGGAACACTTCTTTTCCCTAGAGTTTCTGGTCTTTGTGAGCTATACATTCCCTAACTAATAGTGTCTAGTTCTGTGTATTACTCTACCACCTTGGGAGTTAAGGAGACCTAAATTTATATATCTCAAGCCCAGATTTTTCCTTCTGTTCTCTACTTCTTTAACCATTTCTTACTGGATGCCTTGACCTTAATTTCCCATAGGCAAGTTATTCTGAAAATGTTCAAAGCTGTATATTATTTTTCTCTTGAAACCCAATTGCTGCTTCTGTGTTTTTATACTTATTCATTGCACCTGTCACCCCAATCAGAAACATGACTGCATCTTAAATGATATTCACCAAGTTCTATACTGAAAATTCCTTAATCTCCTTTGTCGCTGTTCAAACTGACATTTATTCATTCAACAAATATTTATTTTCTATGTATTTAGTGCTGGGACCACAGCAGTGAACAAGATGTATGTAGCTCAGTTTTGACGAGGTTTGCTTTCTATTGGGGAAAGAAGACGATTAAATATGTCTCTTAAGCACTAAAGAAGTTTGTATTACCAAGTAGCATACAGATTCAGTGTAGAAAATCTGAAAATAAAGGGAAAAAAGAAAAATTCAATCATCCCCTATCCATTGCCATTCTACATTATGACATTTATTGCTACCTACGTTATGACACTTATTGCTACCAGTATGATCACTTTAAAATGCAATTCTGATTATAGTATTACAACTCCTCTGCTTAAAATTCTTTAGTATCCCTTCACTGGTCATAGGGCAACCTTCAAACACCTTGATAAAGCTTCACAGTGCTTCGTGCCCTGGCCTCTGCTTACCCAAAGGCTCCTTTTGCTTGTTTTTATTACTCTCACTCCCCTCACTTTCCTTGTGTTTTTCTGGAGCTATCTTGAATAACTTGATTTTGCAAAAGTGCTATACTCTTTTCTACTCTGCTGAGACACCACTGGACCTGTTGCAGACTTCTATAATGCGAATGACACTCAATTGCAGATTTTTATTTATATCTTTCTTTACTGAGCTCCTAAAAGTAGAAAAGACATATTGATTTTTTTTTACCCTTACCCAATGATATTTTTCCATTGATTTTTGGAAAGAGTAGAAAAGAGAGGGAAAGATAGAAATATTGATGTGAGAGAAACACATTGATTGGTTGCCTCCTGCAGGAGTCCTGACCAGGGCCCGGGCCAGAGAAGAGCCTGCAACTGAGGTACATGCCCTTGACTGGAATCGAACCTGGGACCTTTCAGTCATCAGTCAATGCTCTATCCACTGAGCCAAACTGGCTAGGGTGACATATTGATTTTTAAATTCCCAATATTTATCATACTTGTGGATAGTTGGTGTCCACAAATATTTATTGAAATTATATATATATATATATATATATATATATATATATATATATATATATATATATATATTTAAAACCCTAACATGCAAATAGACTGAATGGCGGAACAACTGAACAACCGGTTGCTATGAAGTGCACTGACCATCAGGGGGTGTGCGTGGAACATGGCGGGTGTTGGCAGCAGTGGGGTGGTAGAGCAGGTAAGCAGGGGCATCAGACCAGGGCGCTGGTCATTGTCATCGGGGCGAGCCTCTGGTGGTTACTGAAAATTCTTTGTTCCCAAGCACCACGGTCCTGCCAGGCACTTGCACCCACTGCCGGGCCTGGTGCCAGCCCCGATCGCACAGTGCCATCAGTGGGTGCAAGCAGCAACTGCCAGCCCCAATCACCCCTCAGGGCTTCTCCACCTCCCCCTGCTCCTGAGGGCTGATTGGGGCCCCCAGCCACCTCTCACACCTGCTGCCAACAATGACCCTGCTCACACCCACAGCTGGCGCTGGAGCCGCTGCTCACATCCACTGCTGGTGCTTAGCACTGGTCCCGATCGCTTGGCGCCATCAGCAGGTGCGAGTGGCGGCTGTTGGCCCCAATTGCCCCTGAAGGCTTCTCCACTTCCCCCTGCTCCTGAGGGGCGATGGGGCAGCAGCTGCCACTCGTACCCGCTGCTGGCGCCGGCCCCTATTGCTCTGCGCCATCAGTGGGTATGAGTGGGGCCAGTGCTGTAAGTGCGTCAGTGCATGGGAGAGGTGGTGGCAAAGACCGGAGCTGCTGGCAGATAGGGGACCTGGGGCTGCGGCTAGAGAGGCCAAGCAGGGGCATGGAGGATGGGCTGAGACCCGTCCCTGTGCCACTGCGGCTTCACGGCCCACAGTTCCTTTCAAGGTGCACAAATTCGTGCATTGGGCCCCTAGTGTTTAAATAAAAGCACAGTTATGCATTATCTCATAATGTATAGAACAAATAAAGTGTATTTAGAATTTTTAGAATTTAGTCATTGCAAGTTCTTATTACTAATAATTATATTGTCTTGATGAACGTATATAATTATTGATATTCAGCATCACCATGATTTAAGCATACTTGTTAAAAATCTGGAAAAGCACTTCTTCCAAAATACAACTTCCCAAGTAGAATATCACCTTCTGCAAAAGCTTTCAAATTCTTACTAATTTGACATCCTATTTATTTCCACAGAAAAACCAAACCAAATAAATACAAAAATCAATATATTAATTAATTTTGTTTTAAAACTCTCGGTTATGACCCATGTACTTCAAGGTTGGCCCTAGGCCAAAGTGGTTTGAAGTTGACATAGGCTTCTGGTATTTTTTTGAAATGGTTGTTAACTGTTTGAAACTAAGAGTTAACATACAGTGTCTTAACACTTCTTAATTCTTTCTGTATATGGTAGAATATTTTAAAACCCAATGGTGGAATCATATCTACAGTAAGGAGAAAAGAGGAGTATGGACCATGACATCTTTCTTTGTTATATTTTTATTTTTTACATTTATTTATTTTTTACAATATATTTTTATTGATTTCAGAGAGGAGAGGAAAGGAAAAGAGAGATAGAAATATTAATTATGAGAGAGAATCATTGATCGGCTGCCTCCTGCACACCCCACACTGGGGGTCGAGTCTGCAACCCAGGCATGTGCCCTGACTGGAATTGAGCCTGGGACCCTTCAGTTTCCAGGCTGACGCTTTATCCACTGAGCCAAACAGGCTAGAGCTGTTATATTTTTAAATGAAAATAATATGTCAAGACTCCTTTCACATCTTCCCTTTCCACATGTACAATATGTCTTTTCTACCTTCAGGAGCTCAGCAAAGCTTGTTTTATTGCACTTTGCAGATACTACTTGTTTGTTTTTAACAAATTGAAGGTTTGGGGGGCAACCCTGCATTGAACAAGTCAATGAACACAATTTTCCAACAGGCTCAGATGATGGTTAGCATTTTTTAGTAATAAAAGTATTTTTAATTAAGGTAAATACATTTTTTCAACATAATGCTATTGATTGCACACTTAATAGACTACAGAATAGTGTAAACATAAATTTATATGCAATTAAAAATCAAAAAGTATGAGTGACTTGCTTTATTGTGATATTCACTGTGTTGTGGTGGTCTGGAATGGAACCTGCAATATCTCCGAGGTATGTCTGTATTTGGGGATAAAAAAACAAAACAAAATATTTTTTTGCCTTTCTCCTTTGACGGATGTATATTAAAATTTGTGTTATTTGTTGCATTATCCTGAATAATATTGTTATTTGTTGCATTATCCTGGATAATAGTTCTTTTAAAAATATTCTTGTTTGTACAATCTAAACATTTTATTCACAGGTAGAGGTGTGTTCTGTAAATGGAATCCAGAGTGACAGTTTATATAGTTAGTATATCTTGAGAGTTGAGTGTGATTTTGCTGCATGTGCAAAGAGGAAGATTTTAAAGTAAGAGCAATAACTTACAAAAGTCAAAACAAATTTATAGTGGATTGGTGAGAGGTCTTTCTGTCAGTAAGGAAGGGTAGAGACTATCTACATATATAAAAGCCTAAGCAACCAACCAACCAATCGAACGACCACTATGATGCGCACTGACCATCAGGGGGCCAGATGCTCAATGCAGGAGCTGCCCCCTGGTGGTCAGTGCACTCCCACAGTGGGAGCACCGCTCAGCTGACTGACCGGTGCCAGACGCAGGGCTCACAGCTGGCCGCCGCAGCCTGGAGACTGCAGTGGAGCCACAGCAAGCCTACTGAGTGGCGGCAGTAGGCACAGCAGGGCCGGGATGGGCAGGAGCAGCTGGCGGCATTGGACTGACTGTTTTGGCCTGATCCCCACAGGCTACGCCGAGGGACCCCACTGGCACATGAATCCGTGCACTGGGTCTCTAGTCTGAAATAATAAAGAACAAAGGCCTAGTTTCTGTTATTCCAGGCTGTTTATTCTCTTTGTTAATTATAGTTTAAGCACAGAAATGGCACACAAAAAAATTCGGCTATGAAATTGTGGTACTAAATCATTTGGGCAACATTTAATTATATAGCTTATGGGGAATTTATGTTAAATATTTAAGAGAAAATATGGCAAAGACCTGGAAATTTTACTTAAAGATATATAATTTGCTCAAAACAATAAAGTGAATTAAGTAAATGAAATTGTTTCAATATTATTTTAGCTACTCCAAACTACTTATATCTTTCAAGATGCTCAGCCACTCATAATGTAGTAAATGAAAGTGATTTACAAATTGTTTCCACCATAATTTGGTAGATTCACTAGTGGAGGAACATGATAAAGGATTAGAAAGAATGACACATATTAGTTTGTATGTGAATGTACATTTCTGATTGTGCATGAGGGGGTGCAGTTCTCAGAGAAGGCAGCATTTATGTACATGTTAAAGAGTCCATAGCAGTTTGTGATATACAGATTGACAGGGAGAGGAAATGTATTTCAGCTCATGCTGAATGATATGGTATAGTTAGCAACTGTTGAAAAATTTGATATATATTACCAACAATGTTTTATGCTATCTATGATTTTCAAAATAATGTTTTACCCAATATTATTTTTACCATATGATCCTTTGCTCAAATACAATATTATTTGAAAACCTCATTTGTAAACAAATTAACTCAGATAACCTCAGAAACAAATGTTTGATTAGGGTCTACAGAGAACTCCCCCCCTCCCCCATCCTCTCAGGTGATCTCTGATGAGATTCAGAGAAATCCCTAGAGATCAACCCAGCACAATTTGCTATTCATTGCCCTAGGTGATCTGGTTCAATATTATTTGTATGCAAATTTCCCTCTAGTCTACATGTTTGTCAAATTCTGAGCTGACAAATTTAAATTCCCTGTACATCACAGCAGAGTTTTCCTACCACAGCTATTTGAAGTTTAGCTGTAAGAGGCAGAATGGGTGAAGTTATGCTGTTGTAACAAACATTCCAAGCCTCAGTGGCTTAACACAGCAAAAATTTAGTTTTCACTTATGCTATATGACACAGGGAACTAAAGGCTCTGCTCATTGTAAATGCTCGGGAACCCAGACTGATAAAAGTACCTTCTACATAACTTCTTCCATGATAGTCTTGATAGAGAAAACATGTAGGAAATCAATCATTGGCCTCCCAAGTCTGCTGCAGAAGAGGAATATTTTATTTCCATTTCATACTTTATTGGCCAAATAAATTCATGCATCTATGCCAAACTTAACCAGTGTCAGGGAAATGTAATCTTATCATGTACCTGAGAGTACAGAAACACTTAACAAACCACACTAATGACTTCTATGCTACCCATGCCTATTTTCCTGCTGATGAACTTCCTCCTTAATTACAAGTATATATAATTGATATCACTTTTTTGGTTAAGAAAGACCTCATGGTTTTTTTTTTGAAAAAAGAGGCTCATAGTTCAATAGATAGCTAAACGGTTGACTTGGCCTGCCTTGGCTATGACTTAAAAGCAGTCAGATTGACGTATGGTAGATGATGACTGGACAGCAGGAAACGAATCGAGCCTGGCTGGCATGGCTCAGTGGTTGAGCATCAACCTATGAATCAGGAGGTTAGGGTTTGATTCCTGGTCAGGGCACATGCCTGGATTGCAGCTTGATCCCCAGTTGGGGGAGGGGCGGGGGGAAGGAGCATGCAGGAGGCAGCTGATCAATGATTCTCTCTTATCGTTGATGTTTCTATCTCTGCCTTCCTCTCTGAAATCAATAATAATAATAAAAAGAATCCAGCATAAGTAGCGGGAACATAAAACAAGAAACAAAACTAGAGGGGAAGCTAGTCAATATAACCGTAGGATGCCTTTTTGTCAGTGTTGTACTTCCTAGTCTATTCTATTTAACACCAGATGTTATATGTACTTGGGTTCATCTGTTTAAACTGTATCTCTCTAACAATGCCTGAAGGCGATCCTTTCAATATGTATTTGAAAATAAAATTGTTAAAAGTTTTCCTGAGAGAATGCACATTGTGTGTGTATATATTTATCTGCATGTATACACAGGTATACAGTATACCAGTAGTTAACTAGTAAAGTTGGTCATAATTAAGTGCAGAATATTAGACAATCTATGTTTGGTGTAAAGCTTGAATTAATTCCTTACTTGCTTGTTTGTTTGTTTCTTAACAGAATGTTGAGGCTGCCTTATCCAGAAGGCATTAGAGAGTCTTCATTTAGATTGAGGTCTCAATCTTCAGTTGAGGTCTGTATCTCTCAAATGTTGTAACCTCCATGTTCCACATTTTTTCATCCTGTGCTAGTTGCTTTAGGCTATCAGAAATGTTAATTGCGGTAATTTATCAGTGTCCCTCTGTTTGCAGTAGCTTTCATTTCAGTCCTTAAATCTCTCTTCCTGGATACAGAATTAATCAACTGTACTACCAGGTCAGTCAGTGTTACTACTTCTTTTCCTAATTGCTGCCGTGTTCATCTGTATGATATTGGAACTGCCACCGCCACTGGAATGCAAGTACCTCTCTTCTGTCACATCTTTCAATTACTCCTGTCCTTTTACTGTGGCCTTTTTACTGCTGCAGGAAGGATATTTTATAGCACTCTTATTTTGGGTTGAATAGCAGATATTTTTTTCCAAAACGTACCCCCCGCCTTAAACAGCAAATTCAATAAACATTTACAGAACCTCTATTTTGGCAGATACTAGATGCTAGAGATTCAGAAATGGATTGAATATGACCCCTGCCTATATGCCCCCAAGTACCTCTTAGGGGTCCCAAATAACATTACCTAAAGCAGTCCAGCAAATAAAAGAGAAGTCAGTTGGATGTAAGACGATAATAAGTAACCAGGACTATGGCACATCAGGAGACATTTATCCATTGTTGTCATGAGGGTAAATAATCAGAGATCTTCCAATTTATGTGTGAGTTATCATCTTGAATTTGAATTTTCAGGTGTTAGCAATTGGTCCAAAATTTTAAAATTGCTTTTGCTTGGAATGTCTTTCCCCACCTGAAATATTCATACACATATTCAATGATCAGTTTCATTGACTACCTCCTTTGTGAAGTCTATGCCAATCCCTCCTTACTTACTTTTTACTCCCCACTGTTTCCACGGAATTCAAACACTATTTCCATTACAGCATTCTGCATGCCTTTTTGTGTACTTGGCTGTCTCCTCCACTAATTTAAAAAAAAAAAAAAAATATATATATATATATATATATATATATATATATATATATATATATTTGATAAACATTTCAATAAACATTTACTCTTGTAATTACTGTATGAAGCCAATAAAACATAACCATGGGTTGGATAAAATGCTAAGACCACCAAAGTCAACTTTTGATGTAAGACAGTTACAAGGTAATGGTTTCTTTACTCTTCTGTACTTCCTAAAACAATGTTCTCTTATATGCGACTTACATGTTGAGCACATAATCCAGATAGCTCTGGACCTCACTGATAGAGGAAGAGTTAAGAAACTCATGAATTCAAAACCTAAGAAGGAAAGTATGGCTTGAGATCTCAAAGATCGATAAGATAGCTTCAACTGAATCTAAGTATTTGCCAGGAACCCATGGAGGCCTCACCATTTTCTCAGGATCAGGAATTGAGAGAGAGAAACCAGGCAGCATGGCAATAAAACAGGAAAGATGCAAATAATCAAATATATTCAATTGAACTACTCAATTCCTTTCCCTAAGCAAACATTTCTTCAGTTCCCTATGCCTTAACAGCACTAAGTTAGGTCCAGGGTTTACAAATATTTGCTGATGAAAATACCTGAGTCTCAGCTCAATAGCAATGGGTTTTCTTCAGCAAGATGACTTGTAAGGGAGAGAGGGAAGCAGAATGTGTCAGATAAAAAACTAGGCAAGGACATGGTTTTAGGACAAGTTTAGTCTCAGTTTGATCTCATGAGGATTATGAGTTGTACCATAGGAGTTTTCCAGTGCACAGACAAGGGGTGGAGGGAGTAGTCAATTATGCGCACACCTCAGAGAGATTGTGGGTTCCAGACCACTGTAATAAAGTGAGTATCACAATAAAGTGAGTCATAATCATTTTGCTGGTGCGGGTGTTACCAAAGAATCAGATTTCTCCTTTGCTAGTGGGAGTGGGGTGGTTCTTGGGGTACGACTGAAATAAGCATTTTCAGAAGCCCCCAGGGGAGAATGAGATGTGGTAAAAGGCTCCATTTGTGTGCAGTTACATTTGTCAGGTTCCAAAGTCCCCTGCCCCTTAAGCCAGTCCTGAGAGAGATGCAGCTGGGGTTCCAGTAGAGCCAGAAGCAAGGCCAGTGTCCAGAGCTTCCTTCCATGTTGCAGCCGGGTGTGGTTCAGCATTCGGGCTAATTAAAGTCCATTAGTCCGTGTGCGGAGCCCCACATGGCTGTGAGCCACATGGGTGCAGGGGAGCACAACCCCTGCAATAGGAGGGCCAGGAGCCCAGTAAGAGAGAGAGAGAGAGAGAGAGAGAGAGAGAGAGAGAGAGAGAGAGAACTTCCTTTGTTCAGAAGTTTAAATATTCAGGATTTGAGCCCTTGCAGTGGCCATGCCTATTCTGGCCACTGACTCCTTTCCAGGTGTGACTGACAGACAGGTTGGCACCTTCCCAGGTCACTCAGACCTCACTGGGCATGCGCCCAAACTGCCTTTGTCCAGTGCATTCCCCCACTGATCAGCAGGGAACAGACTTGGAGAGCATCACATTAGCAAAGCTGTATGTATAAATGGCAGGCTGATATTATCTAGTCTTCCATTTACTCCTTTCCTGTTAGTAATAACCAGATTATTGCAACAGTATCAGAGAGTTTTGCCTTCAGTTCGTAAAACACACAACACTCATGGAATGCAATAAAGTGAAGTGCAATAAAACCAGGTCTGGCTGTATCTCCCTTGTTAGAGCTGCTGGAATGGGGACTATAACCTCCTTGTGCCAAGAGCAATCTCCCTGTGCAGAGTAACAATGGAAGTCAATAGCAACACCATAGCTACATGCCTGGCTCTATAGAGGCAATCTAGACAACAATAGAATATGTTACACCAAGTGTTCGAAGAGATTATAAATTAGTGGAGGAGCCTTGGCGGTTTGGATCGGTGGATAGAGTGTCTGCCTGTGGACTGAAGGGTCCCGAGTTCAATTCTGGTCAAGGGCACATGCCTGGGTTGCAGGCTCGATCCCCAGTGGGGGACATGCAGGAGGCAGCCAATCAATGAATCTCTCTCATCATTGATGTTTCTATCTCTCTCCCTCTTCCTCTCTGAAATCAATAAAAATATATATATATTTTAAAAAATTAGTGGAGGAGACAGCCAAATACACAAAAAGGCATGCAGAATGCTGTAATGGAAATAGTGTTCGAATTCTGTGGAAACAGTGGGGAGTAAAAAGTAAGTAAGGAGGGATTGGCATAGACTTCACAAAGGAGGTAGTCAATGAAGCTGATCATTGAATATGTGTATGAATATTTCAGGTGGGGAAAGACATTCCAAGCAAAAGCAACAATGTGTGTAGAGGCCTAAAGGACTGAGAGCATATTCAGGGCCTAAGAGTCACTGAAATCAAGAATGTGTCTTGAGGAGCTAAATGTGAAAAGGTTGCCTTCACTAAAAATAATCTTTCTTTTTATTATTATGCCTAGATATTTGGACTCTTTCTTCAAAGTGGTACGTAAAAATAAAGGATTTTAGCCACGGAAGAGTAATTACATAAACAAGAGTGATAAATACCCTCTGTATATGCACCATAAGAGATCCAAAACAGAAGCAAAACTCAAGGCCGCGGCTTCCTGTTTGCTGTGTGAAAGGCATCCTACTCCTCTGGGTGATGGCAGAAAAGTTCCAGCAGTAAACACAGGTAATTATTTTTATTATACAACCAGTGGGAGGAAGCCTTATGTAGTGGACACTGCATTAATTAGTATATAAGAGAAATAGCTCTAATTTATCTCCTGTGCATTCCAAAATAAATCATTCTTTTTAAAAAATATTTTTAAATATCACATGATCTCACTTATAGGTGGGATATAATGATCAACATAATTTGATGAATAAGAATAGCTCCAGAGACAAATTGCAGGGTAAGGGGGGTTAGAGAGCAACCAAAGGATTTGTATGCATGCATATTAGCATAACCAATGGTCACAGACATTTGGGCAGTGGGGCTTGCCCGGGGTGGGAATGGCTGTGGGGGCGGTAGGCAATCGGGGAAAAAGGAGATATATGTAAAACTTTAGACAATAAATAAATAAATATATTTTTATTGATTTTTAAGAGGAAGGGAGAGGGAGAAAGAGATAGAAACATCAATGATGAGATAGAATCATTGATTGACTGCCTCTTGCACCCCCCTACTAGGGATCAAGCCTGAAACCTGAGTATGTGCCCTGACCAGAAATTGAACTGATGACCTCTTGGTTCATAGGTCAATGCTAAACCTCTGAGCCACACCAGCCAGGCATTCTTTTTTGTAAAAAAGTTCTCCTTAATCTAAAAAGTAGATGAATAGGCCACTTCCAATGCACAAGGAATAGGCAGTGATTACTTTTTCAGTTTGTGAAAAAAAGATTATTGATCACAAGCATCTTGAAAATATCTTCATGATGATATTTGGATACTCTCCATTCATGCCAGTAAAATAATAGTGGATAGCAGCATACTTACTATAGGAAGGATGACTTTAAGGAAAGAAATGTCAGTGAAAGTTTATTGTGAAATGTAAGGATTGCCAAGGCAAAGAATATTTGGATTGATAATTATTAATATCTTAATTAAACTTTAATACATTCCATATTGAGGCCAGAGATTTCAATGGCAACTCCAATAAATAAGAGGAAGCTTGAAAAAATATCACTGAGAGCAATAATTAAAGTCCCATTAATATAACTTTGTAAAAGTGGGTATACATATTGTACCATTCAGATAGCTTCTTAACACTGATGTATTGATAAATGGTTGTATTGGCCACTTCGGGGAGCCACTCAGATTCTCCCTTTAGAACTGAAGCACTCATTTCCCCAGGGGCTGGAAGTGTTATAGAGATATCCAAGAATTACTTTTAGCCAAATAAAGCTTCCTCACTAAAGGTCATGACCTTATTAACTTATTTCTTCTCAGCTCCAAATTCACCCTTCAATAATTTTTCCTTTACAGTGAACACAATAGTAACCTTTCTCATTAGAGATCATTGTAGTAACATTGCAGGAAGAATAAAATCTACTCATTCCAGCTGCTGCGCCATTGGTCAGAGGTGTGAGTTTGAGGACATCTGGTGATGTTCTGCCCCAGCCATGTGCCAAGAATGTGTGGTCCCTTTGGTGACCTCACTGCTCTGGCCCCGACAGGTGATTGCTTTCTTCCAGCCCTCACAACACTAACATCACGTGTTCCAGGCCTCCTTTCAGTACCGATGGCCCACTCTCTGCACACCCGTGGACTCATCCACCAGATGTTGCTTGGCTACTTGACCAGTGAATATGGACCCAGCTCTGGACCAGAGAAACCAGAAAACTTTTTTGCCATCCAGTGAGCTGCAACTTCAACTTCTCCAATGCAGTCTGCTTGCCTGTCTTGGAAAGAAGGTCCCCTTTCAAGTATGTATGTACTTGAGTACTCTCCCCAGCCCTAGGTTGCCATAAAAAGTTCTCTTACATCTTATATTTATTCTTATATCATAGCTTAATATTTATTTGTGCTGCCCTAGCCAGCTTGGCTCAGTGGATAGAGCAGGCGTCCTCAAACTACAGCCCGTGGGCCACATGTGGGTGTTTTTGCCGTTTTGATTTTTTACTTCAAAATAAGATATGTGCAGTGTGCATAGGAATTTGTTCATAGTTTTTTTTAAACTATAGTCCGGCCCTCCAATGGCCTGAGGGACAGTGAACTGGCCCCCTGTTTAAAAAGTTTGAGGACCCCTGGGATAGAGCATCAGTCTGCAGACTGAGGGTCCCAGGTTCAACTCCGGCCAAGGGCACATGCCTGGGTTTTGGGCTTGATCCCCAGTAACGGGTGTGCAGGAGGCAGCCAATCAATGATTCTCTCTCATCATTGATGCTTCTATCTCTCTCTCCTTCTCCCTTCCTCTCTGAAATCAATAAAGAAATATATTTTAAAAAATATTTATTTGTGCTAAATTTCCCCTGTTTAATTTCTGTGGTCCCCAGTATCTATATATATAAAAGCCGAGGCGACCATCCAACCATTCAACTGGTAGCTATGACATGCACTGACCACCAGGGGACAGACGCTTAACGCAGGAGCTGTTGAGCTGCAGTGACTTGGCAGCTGTGGTTCCCAGGTGATGCACTGGAACCAGAGAGGAGGGAGCCCAATTCTGGGGTGTGTCACCAGAGAACCACCCTCTTGCAATCGAGGACCCCTTGGGGGATGACAGAGAGCTGGTTTGGGCCCAATCCCCACAGGCCAGGCCGAGGGACCCCACTGATGCATGAATCCGTGCACCAGACCTCTAGTCTCTTATGAAACAGATATTAAAAACTGCCAAACATGATCACATGTTATTTCTGAGAATCAACTGATATGATGTATGTACAAACATTTTGTTATGTGTAATGTGCAATATAAATGCAAGCTATTTTATTTTTGTATCAATAATGGTAAATTATTGACTTTGAAAATTTAATATCTGATTATTAATATAAATGTTTGGTTATTATGCCACCACCATTCCTGCTTCTGAAAAATGGTCTAGTTGTTTGTGGATTATTTCCAAATTACCATTCTCACTCATGCAGAAAAGTTGAAAATGCAAGCTGTGATACGATAAAACATCCCTTTCTCTATCATAAAATTTTACTTAGAGGAAGAATTCTGACTGAAGTGCCATAAGAACATGATAAAGAGCTGAAGCCTAGAAGTGCAAAATCACCCAAGCAACTTTATAAAGCTTTGAAATCCCAGGCAGTTGATATTTATCACACTGCCAAATGCTAATGCATCCAGGAAAATCACATCAACTCCAGATGCAGCTATTAGGCATGCGCCGTGGGACAGGTCATCTGTGCTTTTCATCTGCCAAGCATCCTTTAAAGAGAGTGCATGATGAACTTTGGTGAGAAGAGAAATAGGGAGTGGGGGTAAGCTTCAATATTAACTTTGTCTTATCTCTGAAAATACTCAGACCTACCTAATAACCTGACTTAGGGTTGTTTTTCAGTTGGTAAATGGCTTTGAAATATTTTCAAGTATTCAGATCAGTAGTATAGAAAAAGATAAAGTAACAAACTGAAATGTAAATCTTTGAATTGTGCAAGTGATTTTGAAATATTGTTAAGTATTCAATTCAAAGGTGTAGAAAACAGTAAAAATAGTCCAAAAACTCAAACATAAATTTTTCTATACCAAAGCTATTCTATCAACTTGAATGGTCAAAATAGCTTTTGTTTTTTAGTTAGATTATCTTGTTATTCCACAACTTTCAATGTTATTGTTTTTTTTTTCATATCAAACACAGTAAAAATGTGAAAGTTGAATTATTTAGCTTTAGTAATATTATACTTATTAAAAATTCCCATTAAAGCTTAATTTAGGCTATGTAATAATGATATTTTCAGATATTAGGGAGTATTTCACCAATTGAAAGGAATATAATGGTGTGCATTACTACTACATGTATTTCTGAATCTGAATAAAAATTACTATTAAATTTGTTGTCCCAGGTTGAATTCTCTAGGAGAAGATGTTGAAGACCGAGTTTGGGGACAGGATGTTTGTTAGAGAAGAGGAGAGGCAGCAAAGGAACTATGATGTAGGAAGCTCTGGACTAAGTAATGCCTTTCAGAAACCTCATGTTGTTTTGTATTGGTTAGACCTTTATATTCCTGCTTTGCTTAGTGAGAGATGAGGGATATTCTAGGAAAAATGTGACCTCTGATGAGGAAGTTCTCTGCAGGTGATAGAGACCCTAGGGGGTGGTAGGGGGAGGCTGACAGCTGGAGGCCACCCTGTGTTGCTCCCCACAGCTGAACAGCAAGTCTTTCCTTGAAAGTGTATCTGAGTGTTGCATCTCCATGTTCATCTTCCACAGTTACATGCTATGCCACATAGATCCACACCTCTATGCATGCTGTGGTATAGCGCCTACAAAATTCCAATGGGCATCTCTTTCTGAGGAGAAACATAGAAGAAGGAGGTTAGTGAAACAAACTACAGTCCCTGATGTTGCACTTGGGCCCTGGGACCACAGTTGCTATTCATCTCTCTTTTCCATTTTCAGTCTAGACAACCCCACCATCAGCTACCAAGCATGTTGTCCTTAGAGGCTTACCTGTTGACATGACCCAGCTCCTAACCCCTGAGGTCCCTGAGTACCTGGTCACTCTGCCGTTCTCACATCAGGGTGGTCCTATGTGTCTCTTCACAGTCATGAATGGGCAAGGAGCACTCACGTGGATCACTTGGATTCTACACACAATTCTCTGTGCTCCCACTGTGTAAGCAACCCTACTTTCTCCTAATAAGAGTCAATTGCTCCTGCCAAGATAGTGGCACTCTTTTCTTAAGTAGTTTATAATTCAACTAGAGTCCCAGTGCACAAAATTTGTGCATTGGGAGCGGAGTCCCTCAGCCCAATCTGTGCCCTCTCACAGTCTGGGAGCTCTTGGGGGATGTCTGACTGCCAGCTTAGGTGGGCCTCAGCCATCAGTTGGACATCCTTAGTGCTGCCGCGGGGGCAGAAGAGGCTCCCACCACCGCTGCTGCTTTCGCCACTACCCTTGCCAGCCATGAGCCAGCTTTTGGCTGAGCACCACTCCTTTTGTGGGAGCACACTGACCACCAGGGGGAAGCTTCTGCATTGGTCAGTGAGTGTCATAGTGATGGGTCATTCTGCCCTTTGGTTGATTTGCATATTAGCCTTTTATTATATAGGATAGGACTTTGCTATATCTTGGAAAAGTGTGCCCTCTTTTGAGAAAAGAATCGCTCACTAAGCAGAGCCTGGAGTTGCAGAAATGGGAGCACAAGAGACCCCAGTTGTTCATTGGAAATAATGGTGAGTGGAAACTCCTGATACTACTCCTCGGTTCCCAGGTATTTACTTACTGGCGACACTGTATCATACAAAGATTGTTCATTTAGGGTGTACACAACATCCTATGGCACGGCTTCTGAAGGAGAGATAAATTTGGGGCAAAGTAGGCCTCTTTGGGGGTATTGATTATTTTAGGCTGGTTATTTTAAGAAACAGCAGACAAGAGAGAAGCTCTAAAAGCCAATTAGAAGTTCCCTATTATAAGAGACATTTATATTTGTAAGCTAAATCTCCATTTGTAAGGATATCTCCTTCTCTATGGCAGGAGGAAGAGGATGACTCTGCATCTCTAGAAACTTACAATGGGGAAAACCAGGGTTTAAATCTGCATAACAATCTTACCCTTGTTTACTGTGCTTTTCTTCCCAACCTCCCATAACTGACTCCCTATACCAACATTTTTCTTTCCTTTAAGCTGCAAATGGTATTTAAGGTGATGACTTTGCCATTTGGGCCAGTTATTCAGTTTTCCTGGGTCTCTCCCAGGTAGGCATGTTATTAAACTTTAATATTTTTCTTCTCCTAATCTGTCTCATATCAATTTGATTATTAGTTCAGCCAGAACCTTGAAGGGTAAAAGACAATCCCCCCGCCCCGACACTTCTGCAGTGGTGCTTAAAGTATTCATTCAGCAAATTGTACCAACACTATCAAGCCTTCAGAATCTGAGTCATAAAATATGTGATATAATCAGTGGATTCCATGATCAAGGGCCCATCCCCATATCACATTTGCTGTAAAGAGACCACTGGTCTACCACTGTGTTATGTGGACTCACATACCAGGAGATAAAACACTGCATAAACCCTTGGATAATGGTGCTGGCTGAGGCCTACAGGCAGTAAAGGCAAACTCATACCCAAAATAAGCTTCTTTCTTTCTTTCTTTCTTTCTTTCTTTCTTTCTTTCTTTCTTTCTTTCTTTCTTTCTTCTTTCTTTCTTTCTTTCTTTCTTTCTTTCTTTCTTTCTTTCTTTCTTTCTTTCTCTTTTATGTCTTCATTACTTTCTTGTTTATTTTAGCTTTTCTTCTTTCTAATTCCATTTTCTTTGTTAAGTAACCCAGGGCTTCTCCAGCCTTCTGAGATCTTGTTTCCTGTAGACTCCAATAATGCTCCCTGTCTATACCATTGATTTGATGGTAAAAGTAGCTGTAAATGCACTGTCATATCTATACTAATAAAAGCCTATGTGGTCGTCATGCCCTCACGCCATGATGCCCTTATGCTGCAACGAGCAATCTCCAGGAGGCTGTGTGTGCAGTGGGCATGCATGGGTGGGCAGGGCTGCATGAGCTGCGAGGTGCACGTGGGTGGGTGGGGAGTTGATGCTGCGTACCTGGCGGGGACTTGACCAGGAGGTGCATCAGGAGAACGGATGGTGGCTGCCACTGCCCAGGACCGGCCCAAGGCTCAGGCAAGCTGCCGATGGCAACTGCTGCTGCGAGGGCCCGAGGCTCAGGCAACAAGGGTTGGGCCAAGGCTCAGGCAAACCTCAGTGGCTGCAAGGGCCGAGGCTCAGGCAGCCTCATGGCTGGCAGTGGCAGCAGCTGAGGTGTGATGGGGGCATCACCTTCCCCTGATTGCCGGGTCACCTCCCGCAGAGGGAGGCCAGACTGTGGCTTAGGCCCGCTCCCGGCAGGAAGCGGACCTAAGCCATCAGTAACACATCCCCTGAAGGGCTCCCGGATTGTGAGAGGGGTAGGCTGGGCTGAGGGACCCATTTATAATATAGGAATGTATTAGGTAAGGTAGGCTAACTGTTGTAATAAGCAACCTCTAAATCACAATAGCTTTACAAAATATAAGTTTAAGTGTTGCTCACATAACAATCCATTAACAGAATTTTTTTTATTTGTTAATTTTATTTCAATTTATTGTTGACAGTATTACAGATGTCCCCCAATTCCCCCCTTTATGCCCCTGCCCCACCCCAGGCCTTTACCACACTATTGTCTGTGTCCATTGGTTATGTATATATGTATGTGAGTTCTTGGTTTAATCTCTTTCTTTCCCCTTCCCACCCCAAGATATGTCAGTCTGTTTCATGCCTCCATGTCTCTGGACCTATTTTGTTCTATTTCCATGAAAACAGGCCACTGGCATTTATAGCTAGAAGTGGCCCAATGTAGTCAACATGCCACCAAGTAGTCAGCTGTGCTCTTTGAATTAAATCATATTAAGGATAATAACTATCGTTTTGTTGCCACCAAGTTGAACAATCATTCATTACAGTTGCAAGATGATTTTTGGGCAGTGGGAGTCTACATTATTAGAAAAATGCATAATCTCCATCTCTGTCCCATGGTTACATTTTTGTTCAGTACTGGGATGGCTGAGAATGACTGGCTGACATCGCCGGCTGAATAGGTCACTGTCTATTTTGCTGTTTAGTGCCTCTCCCATGGCAGATGATTGCTGTTGAGCAGGCATCCTCAAACTACGGCCTGCAGGCCACATGCGGGTGTTTTTGCTGTTTTGTTTTTTTACTTCAAAATAAGATATGTGCAGTGTGCATAGGAATTTGTTCATAGTTTTTTTTTTAAAAAACTATAGTCCGGCCCTCCAACGGTCTGAGGGACAGTGAACTGGCCACCTGTTTAAAAAGTTTGAGGCCCCCTGCTGTTGAGTGTTCACATATGTTCACAAGACCTTCTATGCACACTTCTTGCCCACCCTTGTATATACATACATATACCTCTACCCCAGAATGACCTTTCCCTAACCTTCCAATCTTTCTGCTTCCAGGTCCCTAAGGAGTTGGCCAGACTATTTGCCACCTTCCATGAGACTGTATATATTTTAAATGTGGAATACTTCTCTTTGAACACAAAAAAAGATAATCAGGTGAACTGCCTTAAGATCTGACCATTGGGAGGATGATTCTTTACCACTGTCTGCCAAGGTCATTGCTATGTGAGGCTTATAATTCAGCTAACCATCCATCCACTTTTCAACTTGCGCCTACATATGAAGCCAATTCATGTGGAAACCAATCTTGAATCTTTTTTCCTCCTTCAACTGGTGGTATAGCATTCTCCTGTGTAGCCATAGGAGTGAGTTGAGAGAGTGGTACTGACCGTGATGGCTATCATGCGGGGGTTGGCTGTACTACCTGTCCTGCAGCTTACTTGCGGCCACTACTTCTATTCATGCTCAATCCTGGTTGTACCACAGCAATCTTATATTGCATTTTTGCTAGATTTATCCAACCTTATGATTTAGTGAGTTTCACAGGCTCTAAATCATGATGAACAGTATGGGCAATCATTCCATCTCCATCAAGGTCAGTAGCATACCAGAAGTTGTTGTTTGTTTGTTTGTTTTAAATATATATTTTCGTTGATCTTAGAGAGGAAGGAAGAGGGAGAGAGAGATAGAAACATCAATGATGAGAATCATTGATCAGCTGCCTCCTGCATGCCCCCCACTGGGGATCGAGCTCGCAACCTGGGCATGTGCCCCTGACCGGAATCTAAACTGGGACCCTTCAGTCTGCAGGCTGAGCTCTATCCACCGAACCAAACCAGCTGGGGCCAGAAGTTGTTTTTCAGAAAGAATATAATCATTTATTGTCGATTATTTATTGTTTGTTCTAGAACCTCAGGAGATTGTGTTGTGATTCTCTTACCAGGGCTTGCTGCAATATGCATCCAGCATCTTTTCCCATTATTGATATTTCCAACATGATAGTGTCTGCCAAATCTTTTTTTAAATATATTTAATTGATTTCAGAGAAGGAGTGAAAGGGAGAGAGAGATAGAAACATCAATGATGAGAGAGAATCAATGATAGGCTGCCTCCTGCACGTCCCCCCTCGATCAAGCCTGCAACCTGGGCATATGCCCTGACCAGGAATTGAACCATGACCTCCTGGTTCATAGGTCAATGCTCAATCACTGAGCCATGCTGGTCAGGCTGCCAAGTCGTATGGCCTAAGCAGAAAGGCTGCTTGAACTGCACTATGGAACTGATGCAGAGCCCTATTCTCTGGTTCCTGTTCAAAGCTGGCAGCCTTTCATGCCACAAGCTTTTTGTGTGGGAGCAGTATTCAGAAGTGAGGAATATGCTTCTTTTAGAACCCAAAGAGACCCACTTATCTTTGACTTTTGAGGGCATGTCTCAGCATGCCCTAACTAGAGGACTCCTAAAATTTTAAGGATGTGGTTAGCCCTGGATATTTGTAGGGTTTATCTCCTATCTCTGGAGCTTGTGTGCCTTTCCAAGGCCTCTGTGTGCTAGACATCTCTTGCTTCTTTAGATGTTACCAAGGAAGTATGTGGGCTTTCACGCCTGGCCTTCAATTACCTGCTACACTTCCTCAATTGCTTCATATCATTTTGTACTGCAACCCTTGCATTTAGCTATAGCCACCTGATTCCATTTTTTTTTCCCATGAGGGAAACCCCTGTATTTTCAGGTTAGAATAGATTTAATCTTTTACTAACTTTATTGAGATGTAATTCACATACCATATAATTCACCAATTTAAAGTCTATATTCAATATTGTTTAGTAGATAGTGTTGTGCGACTGTCACTATAATCTAACATAATGTTTTGTCCCCCTGAAATAAACCCATGTTAATTTGCGGTAAACCTAACCCCCTACTTTCTACTCCTAGCCCTGAGAAACCATTAATTCTTTTGTTTCTATAAATTTGCCTATTCTGGACATTCAATATAAATGGATAAATACAACATGCAGGGTTTTGTGACTGGCTTCTTTCATTTAGCATAAATTTTCAAGATTCTTTTATATGGTAGCTCATATCAGTACTTCATTCCTTTTTATTCTCGAATAATATTTAATTATATGGACACATTACCTTTTTGTCTATCCATTCACCAGTTGTTGGACATTTAAGTTGGTTGTACTTTTGGCTGTATGAATAATGTTGCTTTGAACATTTCCACACAAGTTTTTATGTAGACATATTGTTTTACTAGAGGCCCGATGCATGAAATTCTTGCAAGAGTAGGCCTTCCTTCCCCCAGCTGCTGGCACCAGCTTCCCTATGGCACCTGGGACCCAGGCTTCCCTTGCAGCCCTGGCTTTGTCCGGAAGGTCCTCTGGTCTAATTAGCATATTACCCTTTTATTATTATAGATTGTTCTTAGGTTACATACCATGGAGTATCATTGCAGGATCAGATAGTAACTTTTTGAGGAACAGTTTTCCTAAGATACTGGGCCATTAAACATTTCCACCAGCAGAGTATGAAGGTTCCAGTTTTTCCACATCCCTGTCAACACTCATTATTATCTGTCTTTTTCATTATAACCATCCTACTTGATGTGAAATAGTATCTCATTGTGGTTTTGATTTTCAATTACTGTAATGACTGATAATATTCTGTCCTCCTTTATCCTTTTATCTACTTTTTCTATAACTATCACATTCTTAGTAAATTGCTTTGGCTAGGGTGTATCCTTCCACTGGTACATCCTCCTAACTCCTCACCAGTGAAAGTTTTAACAATTTAACAGCTACTTTGTTCCAACAGCTCACCGTGCTCCACTTGCTGCCAGGAATCTTCAGAGCAAGTTGGGTGGGAAGTGAGCTAGTTCGAGAACACCATCTTATTGCCTGTTTTCTCAGATCACTCTTGGTGCCAACTATTACTGATTGAGGTTTTCAGAAGCAGATGTGAGACAGGGTTTATGGTACAATATATTTATTAGGAATCAAATCTGTTCAGGGAGATAGAAAGAGGAAAATTGAGCAGAGGAAGAAGTCAAACTGAGATGTAGGCTTGACAGACTTGGCTAAGCTGGTGGAGAGATCTGGAACAAACTTGCTCATCATAGTGTTTGAGGTCAAAATGGTCAGGTCTATATACCTTTGCCTGACTAAGCCACCAGAAGGTTGTTCTCAGAAGGGTGTAGCTCATATAAAGCCATACTCTTCAGATGAGGCAAAACCAGAAGGAGCTGACAGCTGTCTGGTGACTTCCTTCCCAGAAGCTTGGCATCACATCTTTCATTCCAGAGCAATCTGAGTTATCACAGAATCATGTCTACCACATTTGTTCTACTTAGATGCAATTTAGAAGCCTTCCTAATAATTGTTATATTTTATTAAGTAGCTTTTGGTCATGTTGAATAATCTCCAAACATTAAACAATTAAGGGATGAATATGAAGTGCTAATAGATAACGTATGCAGGGGTTAATTTCCTCTTTTCAGTTATTATTTGTAAATATTTATGTTTTACTGCCTATTTATCATTCTGTAGAAATAGATGTACAAACTGGTTTCTCCTGATGAAGCACATAAAATTGTATAGCTGAAGAGATTTACCTAGTCTTGAGTGAAAAATGAATTAATCATATATATATATATATATATATATATATATATATCTTAAAATGTTTTTCTTTCATTGAAAACTCTTGTCTCCAACACACACTTAATTTCATGTCAAAGAAGTTTATTATGAAATGAAAGGTAGTATTTCATCCAGAGTTTCACTGGCCTTCAGAGAGAACCATAGAAACATTTCTCACATTTTTTTTTAGCTTTTTCTATAATTTGACATTTTGATATTAGGACAAGACTCTCAATATTCAATTGTTACATTGTAAATGCACTGATCTTTCATGTCTTGGACATTTACTCTTTGGTGTAGAATTGACTGAAATAAAATGTAATACAATTATACTTTGAAGAACCTAAATCAATTTAGGCAATTTTGCAACAGAGAAAGAAATTTACTTATAAAAGGCAAATTGTATTGGAATTCATATCTTAAGTGGCAGGTACACTACCAATTTAAACTTAATACAAAGTAATTTCAAATATGCTGTGTAGAGGTGAATAACAAGAAGAAATCCTTTTTATATGCATTTTTATATCCCTATCTAGGCAATGACTTTCTCATGCAATAAGTATTTTATTTTTTCTCAACAAGTAGACATTTCATTCGATTTGCTCTAATGGCTTCTGTATTTTAATAGCCTGTATATTTATTTAGCTAAAGAGGGTCCAGTGGATGTCTCTTATTCTAAGTAATTTACACTGGTCTATGCTTTCAAACTTTAATTTCAATGTATCTATTTTTTGCCCAAAAATTTTAAATTTCCAATGAGTTGGAATGAAAGGCAAATGAAAGTGAACTTCAAGTATGAGAAAGAATGATTACGTTCCTATCACAATTGAAGCATACTCACAGATACACACAAAGACACAGGGACAACCATAGCGTGGGCTTCTGTGCCACATGATGATACTTGGGAGTTTATTTTTCTTGTCCTGTATAGAACTAATCACAGTGAATAAGGGAGAGACTGAAAATGGGTTGATGGGCCCACCTCAGCTACCAGAATAACAGGATTACTTTTCACCCCAAAAGGCTGGAACCAAATTGTTGCCAAGGAACAGAAAGGTGAAATTTCTTCTGTAGGAACACAAATGTCCATACAACTAGTAATTTTGGGACACGCTTCCTTTAAAAGCCTTTTTATACCTGGCAAAATCCTGTTGAGAGGTGACTTCTGTTCAGTGAAATCTTATAACTTCCTACTATTTCTTCAACCTTGATGTTGAGATAAAAAGTAGGGCACAACTGAAATAGGAAGAATGAGATATTGAGATATTGTCAAATTACCTGTCACTCATTCTTCCCCCCTGTTGTCGTGTCTGAATTTGTTTGTATTAGCACTAGAGGACAGCGTTGGTAGTAGAAATCATTGTTTTATGTCTCACCTATCAGCAGGACACCTAGAAAACTCAGGAATATATATTTGGTTATGGAAAAAAAACCTGCTTTCATTTACCAAGTCATGCTTCATGAACAACCATCATATATGTTAGGCATGTATATATGAAATCAGATAACTTAGAAAGCTTTCTTTGAAACTGTGATTTATGTCATAAAAAGGAGCAGTACGCTCCCTAAAGCGATCTAATAATCTTGCTTGAAGTTTTTTCAGATATAGATTTTCCTTCCATAAAACTCATTTCTTCAAATCAACCTTCAAAGCTTTTAGCAGAACTGGTTTACTTCTGCCCATGGCACTATTTTTAAGAACCATAACTTGCCCTTAAAAATTAATTTTAAATACTAAATTATCTAAACACGTAAGTCATTTTCTTGTGAGTGATAACACTACAAATCTTTCTCTTTAGCCAGTACTATGCTTAAACTGAAACTCAGTAATAACAGCCAGAAACTGGATTTTCTATGTCTTTGTCCTCATGACATTTTTAGTTAATTAAGAGTCATGTGGAGCAAGGACAAGATACATGAATTAGTTGGCACTCAGCTCCTAATTTTTCTCTCTTTTCTTCATATCTCACCTTTCCTCTGGAACTTAAAATGTATGTACAGGGTAGTGCATTTTTAGCCTCTGCTGTCACGAACAGTTTGCTGCCTGGAAACCAATTCAATTCATCATCCACGTATGAAGTACGCATTATGAATAAACCATTGTGTTAGGGATTTCAAAATGAAAAAGACATTGCCTTATCCTAATGAAATTATATCTAACTGGAATTCCACATACTGCCTACAGTTAAAATGACTCCCTTACCACCATCAACCTCAAACATGTGTTTTTTAATATTAAGAACTAGATGTATTCGTATGGGTCCCTGCTACTGCTGCTACTGCCTGCTCTCAGATCTCTTTGAAGTCATTTTCTGTTGCCTAAAGCTTGGATCTCTCTCCATTCTTTCTGAATGCCAGAGCCCAGCTACCTACTGTTAACATGAGAAACATTTAAACCTGTGAAAAATTTTTGTGAGTTTATTTGTGCCAAACTGTCGGCAAATGCCACGAAGCAGAATCTCAACGGCTTGAGCTAATACTCTGGAGAATGGCAGTTTTGCACCTTGTTTTATAAATTACAATCAAAGGAGGAGATGTAAGTGAAGTATATGAAATCCATTGGTGATAGATTAGGGAGGTGGGAGAAAGCAAAGTGGGGAAACCACTGGGATTGGATAAAAAGTAAAATGTTAGACACAGGTTTCTTTTACTTAGGTGGATGCAGGACACTTAACAGTCAACAATGAACTCAATAACAATGAGGGGATTTGCGGTCTCCACAGAGTGGTGCTGTGCTTTGAGGGGTCTGGAAAAGGGAAAATTACTTTGACATTCCAACGATATGTTATCATAGATGTAAAAAGACAATAGAGAGGATCAGTTAAGGTAAAGATTGACCTTTCTCAGGGGAGATACAGCTTAGGATATGACTGTCCACCATAAACTGCTTTTAGTTTAGAAAGTTTTAATTTCAGGCTATTCTATGTGGTTACTTTAGGTCTCTGTGTGTTCAAGGCTGCCACGCAGGCCTTCCCTGAGCTAGTCAGGTTAGCATGTCACCCCTTTTGGTCCACACTACAGGCACCATTTTGACCAAATGAATGAATGAACTTATTCTGAGTCCCAGTAGACAGGATGCATATCTATACTAATAAAAGGGTAATATGCTAATTAGACTGGACATCTTCTGGACGTCCTTCTAGAAAAAGCCATGGTGATGGGGGCCTAGGCAGAGGTGGTTAGGGGTGGTCAGGCTGGCAGGGGTGGGCAGTTAGGAGCGATCAGGCCAGTAGGGGGGGACAGTTAGGGAGCGATCAGGCCTGCAGTAGGGAGCAGTTAGGGAGTGATCAGGCCAGCAGGAGAGCAGATAGGGGGCAATCAGGCCAGCAGGCAGAGGCAGTTAGGGGTCATCAGGCAGGCAGGCAATCAGTTAGGATCCAGCAGTCCTGGATTATGAGAGGGATGTCCAACTGCTGGTTTAGGTGGATCGGGCCTAAATCAGCAGTTGGACAAACCCTGAGGGGTCCTACATTGGAGAGGGTGTAGGCCAGGCTGAGGGACCCCCCTCCCCCGTGCATGAATTCTGTGCACCAGGCCTTTAGTCTATTATATAATCACTAAAGGCCTGGTGCACAGAATTCGTGCACTCAGGGGAGAGGGTCCCTCAGCCCAGCCTGTGCCCTCTCACAGTCCAGGAGCCCTCGTGGGATATCCAACTGCTGCGAAGGCAGGAGAGGCTCCCGCCACCACCGCTGTACTACCAAGCCTTGAGCCCTGCTTCTGGCTGAGTGGCACTCTCCCTGTGGGAGTGCACTGATCACCAGAGAGCAGCTCTTGCATTGAACGTCTGCCCCCTTGTGGTCAGTGTGTGTCATAGTGACTGGTCATTCCACCATTTGGTTGATTTACATATAGGATGTGTCCCCAATCAGTCAGGAATCCAAGTTTTAAATATCTATGGCCAATATTTTTTCTATCTTTCATTGACTTTATTGTTGTTTGGACTCTTTTGGCAGGATCCTTATACTTCCTTGTATAAGGGAGTATCTAACTTCAGGAGGTTACATTCAAAGAGACTTAAGAATGTAAATGTTTAACTCTGATAAGATTCTCTATTTAAAAATAGTGTATAAATTAGGCTTAACATAGGAGGAAGCCTTTCCAAAAGTATGCAAAATAAAACACACTTGACATAAAAATACCAATGTCTATCAACAAGACACAAGGTATAAGTATAATGGATAGTAGACAAGGTTTGGAATTGAGTAAAACTATGTTAAAAGACTGGCTCCTTGTCTTACAACCTGTGTGATATTCAGCAGATTATCTGAACTCTCAGGGCCTTGATGATGTTAAATGTGTTATGTATAAGAAGCAAATAATATCCTCTTCTGACAGTTAATATAAGGATTAAAGCATAATATTTTTAGTTTAAACCTTATTAAAATTGCCATAATTAAATTTTTGGAACTCAAAAAATTGACAATTTTCTTATGGTTCACTGCAAAATATACAGGGCGGGGGGGGGGGGGGAAATTGGCTTACAGTTGTGAGTATGCAAAACAGAGTTTATGTTTGTATTATTATTTATTATTATATTATTTTCCATATGAACAACTGTAAGCCTACTTTTGCCCTACCCCATTTATAAAGCCCTTTGTACACAGAAACTACTAAATAGCTTAAAGCTCTTGCTGTTTCTGTGGGAAAGTGGTATGTTTAGAACCTCCCTTTCTACCACACTTACCCCTGCATCTCCAAAAGCTCGGTATTGGAAACAGAATTTAGAGTAGAGAAGAGCTTTGTTGTCTTCCTTACCTCTAAAAAGTTATTGTTTCCAGAACACAAGTTTTTGGCTGGTGGGTCAAGTGTCTCTGTAGGGGAGGGGCCAAGGGAGAAGTAAGGGGAAAAGTAGGTGACACTTCTATGACTTAGAAACTTAGAAACACGATGTGAGCTAGCGTGTGTCAAGAGTGAGAAGAGACTGGGATTGAGTGAGGAGAGGTCTGGGGCTTCTTTTATATAGAATTTTAAAATATATATATTTTTATTGATTTCAGAGAGGAAGGGAGAGGAAGACAGAGATAGAAACATCAATGATGAGAGAGAATCATTGATTGGCTGCCTCCTGCACACCCCCCACTTGGGATCAAGCCCACAACCTGGGCATGTGCCCTTGACCGGAATCGAACCTAGGACCCTTCAGTCTGAAGGTCGATGCTCTATCCACTGAGCAAAACCAGCTAGGGCAAGTTTAGGGCTTCTTCATATGTTGAAGATGCAACCAATTCAGCAGGTTGGGAGGAGGAATACCTATTAGCCATCTCTACCCTGATTTTTCCATATTGATTCTCTCCATAACTGCTTTAATGACTGACAGCCCCTCTCTTCTACAATTCCTCTCTTGACCATGAGTGTTTAGCTGTCCAGTAAAGTAATGGAGAGCATTTGTGAAGAGTTCAAGAGAAACTCTCTCCCTTTTTCCCCTTTCTGTAATTCTTCCTATAACTAAAGGAAAGGGAAGCCTCTGAAGCAACCAAAAAGGAAGACAAGAGTGAATACTCCATAGAGGAGAAATAAATATGGGCCTGGGGCAGCCCATTCAGGGCAGCTCTTCCTAGGCTGGGGCTCAGATACGTTTATAAATTTTCTCTGTTACTTGTAATTATTCACTTAACACGCATTTGTTGTCTTCCCAAATACACTGTCAGCAACCTAATTTCAGGGGGCACATCATGTTTGTGTGCATTTTACTTTCTCCCCTTTCATCCTGCTACTTTATTTTTCTCATAAATTTAAAGCAGTCGAGTTCAATAACAATATACGAACTCCAAAACCCAGTCAAGCCTCTTTTACTTGTAAAATATCTGGTTTCAAGCTCTTTAGTTCTCTAATAGACAGGAAGATCCTACCCCTGTTTTATCTGTTTTGATGTCACTTCCTCTTGCTTCAGCACTTCCTAAGTGGAGCAACTGCTTAATTTCCTTCTGAAGATATCCTCTCATACACTGAAGACACCTATTAAACTTGGATAGCTTCCTTTGTTGTAGCTCAATAGCCTGAACACCTTCATTTTTGTTCAGAGATATAATTTCTTATATTTTAATCTTTTCAATTGACCTTCTCTGAATCCTATCTAGTTTCTCCCATATATTTATACAAATGAGAAGATTTAAACTTTGTTTCCAAAGATTCCCAGGAAAAATTAATCATAATTAATCACTCCCCCCATCAAAGTTCAATTCCCCTTAGAACAACTAGAACAATGCCATTGTTTATAGGTACAAGTTGACTCTTTAACAACAGGGGGAATGGAGAGCAAACCCTCTCCATATCCCACACAGTCCGAATTCCAAGTATAACTATTAAATCCTCCAAAACGTAAGTACTAATATCCTGCTGTTGACCAGAAGCCTTACATATAACATAAACAGTCTATTAACATATATTTGTATATTATATGTATTACATACTGTATTCTTACAATAAAATAAGCTAGAGAATAGAAAATGCTATTAAGAAAATCATAAGGAAGTAAAAATCCATTTACAGTATTTATTGAAAAATATCCACACAATTCAAACCCATGTTGTTTAAGGGTCAATTATTTCTGGGTGCGGTGCAGTTCATGGTCAACCAGAGTGTACCTAAGGTTTTTATAATTAGTGCTAGAGTTCTGAAGTCTTTGGTGAGAGAGTCATCCTCAAGAATTCCAGCTTTGTGAAGGATTCTGACATTACAACTCCAAGTGCTAGGGCTAACGTTAGGCCTTGAGCAATCTCTACCAAAGATGGGGAGTTAAAGATGGACACACATTTTTTTGTTGTTGCTGCACTTTCCATGAAGAGGTTGAGTCTACATTTCCTCCCCTTAAATGTGGCCTGGCTTGTGACTGCTTTTACCAATAGAATATGGAAGAAGTAATATAATGCCCAGTTGCAGGTTGCTTTGCTCAGTCTGGGCTGCCGTAACAAAATACCATACACTGGCTGACTTCAACAATGTTTATTTCTCATAGTTCTGAAGTCTGGGAAGTCCAAGGTTAGGGTTCAGTAGATTCAGTTCTTGGGGAGGACTCTCTTCTGGGATTGCAGACAGCCATCTTTTCACTGTATTCTCACATGATAGAGAGAGAATTCTTCCTCATTATTAAGGGTATTAATTCCATCATAAGGGCTCCACCCTGTGACCTAATCTAATCTTAATTACCTCCTCAATGCCCCACTTCCAAATATCATTACACTGGGGACTGGGACTTCAAGGATTTGGGGGAACACAAGCATTCAGTTCATAGCATAGGCCTAACCTTGTAGAGTATTAGCAGTTACCACTTCTATCCTCTGGGAACCCAGAGTTGTCAAGCAAGAAACCCAACTTTTCTGTTGGAGAGAACTCATGCAGAGAAAACAAAGAGGAAACTAGACACAGCTGAGCCCAGCCTTCCAGTTGTCCCTGCCAAGTTGGTAAGAATGTGAGGGAAGCCATCTTGGATCCTCTAGTTCAGTCCAACCACAAGCTAAATATCATGGATTGACCATGTCAATGCCACATGGAGCATTGTGGCATTGTCCTGTCTAAATTCTTGACCTACGATATTGTAAAAGATAAATTGTTTTAGTGAGTCAATAGTTTTGAAATGATTTATTATCTATATATATATAAAAGCCTAAGTGACCATTATGACTGGTGGACCGAACTACTGGTCACTATGACGTGCACTGACCACCAGGGGGCAGACGCTCAATGCAGGAGCTGTCCCCTGGTGGTCAGTGGGCTCCCACAGCCAACTTCCCATGGCCAGCCAACCTCCCACAGTCCCTCCCCCCAGCTGGCTGGCTTGATCCGCCCCAATTGGGGACTAGGTGACACAGCCCCAATCGGCCCCAATCACAGGCCAGGCCAAGGGACCCCACCTGTACACAAATTCGTGCACCGGGCCTCTAGTATAACAATAGATAGCCAGCACAAGAAAGAAACAACATTTTCTCTCTTCACATTGCTACCTTTTCTCTATGCCTCTCAATATTCTCTTAACCTGTAAATATTGAGTACTCTGACTAAGTGGCTGTGGTTGCAGCTGTGACATATGGGGGTAATGTAGAGGGTTTGATTATCATACAAACAATTCTTAAGTATTTCTCTAAGAACTTAGATTTCTATACTTCTTTGCTACCACAGTTAGCTCATCCAGGGACACTGGGAAAGACCAAAATACTAAATAGGCAATTTTATCTCTTTATGGCAGTTTCTGATTATTTCATCTTGGAGCCCTGAGCTTCCATGTGAGAAGAATGACCACTGCTACAAAGACCACAGGGAGATAAAACATAACTTATTCATCATCAGAGGATAAATACAAAAGCTCTGCTCTAAACCGTTCTAATAAAAAATGTGTTTTGTCTCATATTTCTACATGCAAGAATGATTCTTAATTTAGTTTTATTACAGAAATATGATGGAGAAGTTGGTTAAACATGCATGTACATGAGGAAGAGAGGCAAAACTGCAGTGCATCCTAATATTCCTTAGTCTAAATATCAAGGTCCTGAAACATATCTATTTATGGGGCCAGGGGGTTGCTGTGGACATATTATTCTCTTTCCTCATGGCTTGTCTACCTAGAGTCCCACTTCGGTTACATTATCTGAAATCTTGCAAGTATGAAAGCATGATCTGAACAAGCTGATTAGGTGCTGCATTATTTCTAACTGATAAACAGGACTCAATCCTCCTAGAAAGATCTTCTTCCTCAAGGATTGATTTTTACAGGCATATGTCTCTCATTGTTACTGCATCAGACATAGAGGCTTATTTCTTTTTGGTTCACTTGTCTAAGGTGGGGGAATCAAATGATTTAGTTCACATGGATCCAATTATTTTATAAACTATTTCAAGGTATGTCATTATAGCCAACGACACACTTCCATTCGCAGCAGTTACCAATTCAAGATGATTTTCACTTTAACTACCAAAAATATAGTTGATATCTGCACTCTTTCTCCATTTCTTAAGGTGTGAAAATGATAGATATTTAAGAAATCACACACATACATATATACACAAAAGCAGACCTACACACACACCAGCAATTAGTGGGGCTGGGAAATTGGTGTGAATTTCTCAGTGTTTCAATCCACTATCTCTTTTAAAAAATGCATTTTTATTGATTTCAGAGAAGGGAGAGGGAGCGAGAGATTAAAACATCAATGGTGAGAGAGAATCATTGATCGGCTGCCTCCTGCAAGCGCCCGCCCCCACCTCCTCTGGAGATTGAGCCCGCAGCCTAGGCATGTGCCCTGACAGGGAATCGAACTGTGACCTCCTGGTTCATAGGTTGTTGCTCAACCACTGAGACACACTAGCTGGGCTCAATCCACTCTCTTATGCTGGCCTCTGGCTACTCAGAGGTATTTCAGGTACAACAGGAACAATGATGCCCTGGCTGAGGAACACATTTGAAGCCAATCTCGTAGAGGCACCAAAGTAAGTCAATCCTGAAAGGCAAGACAAAGACATAGAGAATGTATTAAACTTAGACCCTTGATGAATAAACAGATGGCTGGGACTGTGCTCAGGGCCTGCATATCTGGTTATTAGAAAAGTCAGCAAGGGCTGTCTGGTTGAATTTTTGGTGACAAAGGTCAGAGGCTGGTTGAAATTTAGACAACCTTTGGGCTTTTCTGAATTAGAATAGATTTTGACCAACTCTTGAACTTTTTTTATGTGTATTTTTATTATTGATTCTGGAGAGGAAGAAAGAGATAGAAACATCAATGATGAGAGAGAATCATTGATTGGCTGCTTCCTGCACATCCCACACTGGGGATGGAGCCCGCAAACCGGGCATGTGCCCTGACCGGGAATCGAACTGTGACCTTCTGGTTCATAGGTTGACGCTCAACCACTGAACCACGCCAGCTGGGCCAACCCTTGACATTTTAAAATGCAATATGCAGGGGACACATTGGACTGAGGAAAACACATTTGGAATGGAAACTAATTAGTGCATTTTAGGAATCAGGGATCTCTGAGATATCCTTAACTGAAGAGGGTTCTCTGAAGCTTAGGTCACCTGAGTGCATGTAGCTTAACCCTTGTGATTGCTTAATTATTGGATTCTGTGGACTTGAGGAGCCAATAGATTGGTATAAAGAAACTTTTAGGTCAAGGGACAATAGAAGATAGAATATGAAAACTACAGGCATGGTCATTATATATATATTTTAGAGGCCCGGTGCATGAATTCATGCATGGGTGGGGTCCAGCCAGCCTGGCCAGGGGGAGGGGACATGGGCAGCATGGGCGGTTGGCCGACCTGTCTGCTGCTCGAACTCCTGGTCGAGGGTACAATTTGCATATTAGCCTTTTATTATATAGGATATACACTGAGTGGCCAGATTATTATGCATTCAGAGATCATAATAATCTGGTCACTCAGTGTATATGGGCATCCGGCAGAAGCAGATGTCCCATGAAGGCAAGGAAGCTCCAACTTCAAGATCCTATACTTGCTGGTGACTTTTTCAAGGGCCTCAAGCAATGTGTCCACATGATTGTGTGTTTTGTTTTGTAAAATTCACAAATTAAGATGACTTTTCACACTGTTTCTTTCCATTGTGCCATGCTCTCTGTCACATTTTCCTTCTGTCAGGTGCCATGAGTGTAGCCAAAGGAACATTTGGGATTTGACTAAGGTGAAGGAGAGTTGGGAAATATTGACTTTAGATTTACTGGGGTATATTTATGTGGCTTTCAGCCATAAAAAGAAGTTATTTCTAGCCATCCAGGCAGCAATGGCTTCCAGGAAAACTTCTATAGTTTTCCATTTTGTCTGAGCCAATGTTATGACAGGGATATGCGAGACCAGGGGTATTACTATGATAAGAATGTGCTTTAAGGAACTCAGCACTGAAGGTTTGTGGATAGCGGAGGAGAAACAAGATTTGAAATATATGAAGCCAGGAGCTGGTCCGTGGGAAATTCTTTCACTCATTTGTCATATTGCAATGGCAAGATTTGGTGTTCTTTGATGCTTGTTAAAGCAGACATTCTTTCCAGTAGAAATATATTTGCTACCACTGTGTGTACTATTATAAACGCACCATATTTTTTTCTGTTTTAATGGGAGTCATGTAAAAAGGAGCTCATCTGAATTCCTTTTGGTGCCTGTGGAAGGAGGGTATAGAACCTGTAGTGTTTTTGCCAACACTTAGTAATGTTTGGAAAGTTGCATGCTTTATGAGTCCAAGGCATTGGACTATGCCTTAATGTACTAATTCTGATGAAGCAAAAAAGCATCCCCACTTTGTTGGAACAAATTCTGGGCGATCTAGATAAAATAGTACACAAACACACCTGGCCACCATGGCTCAGTGGTTGAGCATTGACCTATGAACCAGGAGGTCACAGTTCAATTCTTGGTCAGGGTACATGCCTGGGTTGCGGGCTCAATCCTTAGTGTGGGGGATGCAGGAGGCAGCCAATCAATGATTCTCTCTCATCATTGATGTTTTTCTCTCTCTCCCTTTCTCTCTGAAATAAAATTATTTTTAAAAAATAGTACACAAACTTGCCACACTTTCAGCAAAACAACAAGGTAAAAACAAGTATTCTAGTGACAATTCACTTTCTTCATTAACAAATCAAAGTATGTACATGCAGTAAGAGTAATTATCTAATATATAAAAGGCCAGGGTTGTAACGACTGATCACGAGGGAAGGCTGACCAACCCGGAAGTCCTTCAGTCAACACTGGGTTGCTGGGCCGACCCAGCATTGACTGCCCAGGGGGCTGAGACCCAGAGAGAGAAGCAGGGTCTGATCCACAGCCTCAGTGGCAGCTGTTGATCAGTACTAGCCTCTCTCTTTCTCTCCCTCTTTCTTTCTGAGCTTCGCCAGCAGCTGGGTTTTTCTTTCTCTCCCAGCCCCAGGGGGCTGCTGTTAAGCCCCGTCTCTCTGATCAGGCCCAGAGATAGGCCCAGAGATGCTGACTGGCATAGGAACCAACCAATCAGAACCAAATCTAGGTGCTGTGAAGAACCAATGGCTGTCTAGGAGGTGGAGCTTTTGACGCTGACATAGAAACTGACCAATCAGAACCAAATTGGCCAGCAGAGGAGGGCAGTTGGGGGCGAGATCAGGCCTGCAGGGGAGGGCAGTTGGGGGCAACCAGGCCGGGAGGGGAGGGAAGTTGGGGGCGAGATCAGGCCAGAAGGGGAGGGCAGTTAGGGGTGATCAGGCAGGCAGGCAGGGTATGGCAGTTGGGAGCCAGCAGTCCCAGATTGTGAGAGGGATGTCCGACTGCCAGTTTAGGCCCGATCCCACAGGAATCCCCAGTTGGAGAGGGTGCAGGCTGAGCTGAGGGAACCCTCCCTTCGTGCACGAATTTCGTGCATGAATTTCATGCACCGGGCCTCTAGTATTACATATTAGTTTAATACACTACAATGTAGTAGCAATTTATAATGCATTTGAATTGTTAACCTGTGGCTTCTTCCTTCACAAACATAGACACAGTTCAACCTGGATCTTACTAGCTTGTGTGAACTTGGGCATCTCATGGAACCACTTTTTGCTTCTCTTTCCTTACCTCTAGAATGGAAACAGTATTTCTGTTCCTTATTGTTAGGCTGTGTTAAGGGAAATCTGGCACAATATTTATTATGAGTATTTGCGTGCTGCAATGTGTTATCCAGTGTTTATAGTAAGTATTTAGTGGTGATAGTTTGAAAAGGAAAACATTTCTTCATTCTGTTTACCTCCTGAATTATCCCCCCTTCTGGAAAACCTGACTATATTTTGTCTCAGCACAAATAATCACTGCAGGTTTATTTCTCAAAACAAAGTTTAAAATTGACCTTAAATCACCAGTGCAAAAATACAGAAAGAAAAACAAAACTTAAAATTTCATAATGCATCAGGCATGAGATTTTTTGAAAGTCTTCCTGGGGAATACCATTTAAGTCTGCTTCCTGGTTCTACTGAAGATACATTAAACCTATTCAAAGTGGCTTTATCTAAAGTAAAATACTGTCCATTATAAGGAAAGAGTGATTTTTTTACATAAAATTGAACTTGAGCCATCTCTTGCATCTCAACAATGGATAATATCTCAAAGATAAGTGAAAAGTGCCAAATGGCATTTTTACATATCAGTGTGTTATCCACACAAAAACAAAAACACAAATGTACCAAAAAACACAAAAAACAAACAAACAAAAAACTGGCTGCTAAGGGCTCTCACCCAGTGGAAATTCCTTAGCATGATTTATCATGATCCAGGTCTAGAAACTCAATATTTTAAGTGCTTTAGTGATCAAATTTAGGGATGTTGGCCCTGGCTAAACCACTCCCAGGGTATTTCAGAGTAAAATGGGAATGTCAATCTAGTAATTTACAATGAGAAATACAACTGTCAACTTGATTGGAAAGTCAGGTCAGCCAGATCAGCACATTCTGTCTTTGTGGAAAAACACCAAAGGAAGTCAACTACAATTAGAAAATCCTGGTGAGAGAGTTAGCTGACTGACTCAAATACGATAGCCCAAAGAAGCTGTATCTCTTGGTGTGGCTAGCCTGTAGCAGGCTTAGAGTGGACCTTGCACAAATCTTTGCTGACCCAAAGAAAAAATTCACTAAGAGTTGTGCCTGGCACAATGACCAGCTGGAAGAAAGAATTGGGTCTGCACTCTTCCATCTCCTAGAAAATGTGGAGAAAGAAGGCTAATGTAAATTTTAAAATTACTGCATAATATAAAATCGTAAAACAATTAACAGCACAATTTTTATGCCAATAAAAAAAGATACCCAATCAGAATTGAGGAAGCGTACTGAGTAAATTCATTAACTAGATACTCATGATGTCATTAAATGAATTCATTTATGGACTCATTTATGGATAGAAGGCTACCTATAAATCAAAGTTCTTGGTGTGGAAAGGGACTCATACATAAATAAGGTATGGTCATCTTACCATATTAAAATTCATCATCAGTAAATAAACACAATATTTTTACTTTATAACATCTATAATCAAGAGATAGGGAATTCATTATTTACTGACCACTTGTACTAAGGCCTTCTTCATTTTTGGCACCTTAAGGAGTTGTTCTTCCTGTTTTCTCCACTGTCTGATCATACACTCAGTGGGATGAGGTCCAAATGGTCTCTCTGCAGCTCTATGTCCATGCTCTTTTGCATAGCTGATTACATTCAGTTTGAATTTTGCAGAGTAAGACAATCACTTACCGGTATTTACCTTTTTATTTTTTGACATCTTTATGGGCTCAGAACAATTGGGTCCCTGTTGCATCTGCACACTCTCCACCTCCACCTCCACCTCCAAATACGGTATCAGCTGATGTCAGTAACAATAAGGCTCATGATTGGAAGAAGCCTATTCGACAAGCAATGAGCAGATTCGCACCCACGGGGCTCCCTCCTCAGTTGACTTCCGTGTATAAGACTCCCCTGGATTTTCTGTCTAATGATTTTATAAAAAAATAGCATCTTATACATAGTAAAATACAGTAACAAAGAACGAAAAGACCATTGATAATGGTTTCAAATTCCATGTGGCAAGTAACGTTTGAGAAACTACCGTTTGCACATTTGGCGTAGTTTTGAAAAGTACACATGCAAATATAAAGACTATTAAACTAATCCTCCATTTTCAAAATCAATACCTATGTGAGGCCAGATTCATATATATCAGCTAAAACTATACACTGCACCAGTTTAAATGCAGTAGAAAATATGACATTCCAGTTGTCTTCTATTAGGCCAGACTTAGAGATTTTCAAAAAATGTAAAGCAATGGCTTTCTTTTTTTCTTTTAACTTTTGTTGTTGAAAGTATTACATATGTACCTTTTTTTCCCATTGACCCCTTCTAGCCCACACCTACCCTCTTCTCCAGGTCTTCACCACACTATTGTCTGTGTCCATGGTTATGCATATAAGTTCTCTGGTTAATCTCTTCCCACCCACCCACCCACCCCACCCCTGGATTCCTTCTGAGAGTCAACAGTCTGTTCCATGTTTCTGTGTCTCCAGATCTATTTTGTTCATCATTTTATTTTGTTCATTAGATTCCACATATATGTGAGATCATGTGAGACTTGTCTTTCTCTGACTGGCTTATTTCACTTAGCTCTGTACTTTTCAGGCCCATTTATGCTGTCTCAAAAGGTAAGAGACCCTTCTTTTTTATAAAATATATATTTCTTTATTGATTTCAAAGAGGAAGGGAGAAGGAGAGAGAGACAGAAACATCAATGATGAGAGAGAACCATTGATCGGCTGCCCGCTGCACGCCCCCAAATGGGGATCAAGCCCACAGTCTAGGCATGTGCCCTTGGCTGGAATTGAACCAGGGACCCTTCAGTCTGCAGGCTGACGCGCTATCCACTGAGCCAAGTCGGCTAGGGCAAGACCCTTCTTTTTTTACTGCTGTATAGTATTCCATGGTATACATATACCATAGCTTTTTTAGCCACTCATCTACTGATGGGCACTTGGGTTAGCTTTTGAAGAAAAGAAATAGGAAGCCCATGGGGTGGTTTCTAATACACTCTCCATCCTAAACATTTAATATAACTTTTGGTATATTTCCTATACTTTCAATTTGATTTATCAGTACACTACCAAATATAAGGTGAAATGTTGTCGTTTTTAAATGTGGACATAAATGGTTTAGAATATTTTCATTTTATTAATGTGTACAATATTGTTGGAAAACTTCCACTCAGGAATCCAAAATTGAAATAATATGTAAAAGAATATGTAACAAGAAGCTAGTTAATAGGTTTACAAAGCAACTGCCCCAAAGGGACTTTAAGTATTTTGCTTTTTCATTGTGGTCAAATCCACAGATGAAAGTAAGAATTAGTTAGATAATGTCGGGTTCTTGATCCAGCATCTAGAAGGGTTCAGGAATCTGGAGAAGCACTGCGTGTAAATTAACAAAGAGTCCAGAGATGAAACATAATTTTGGAAGGCATTATGGGGAGCCAGAGAAGACTTAGCTAAAGGAACTACACTGAGTGGCTAGATTACTATGCGTTCAGAGGTCATAATAATCTGGCCACTCATATATATATTAGAGGCCCGGTGCATGAATTCATGCATGGGTGGAGTCTGGCCACCCTGGCCAGGGGGAGGGGACATGGGCGGTTGGCCAGCCTGCCTGCTGGTCGAACTCCTGGTTGAGGGGACAATTTGCATATTATCCTTTTATTATATAGGATATGAACTGAGTGACCAGATTATTATGCGTTCAGAGGTCATAATATCCGGCCACTCAGTGTAAATTCTCCTTGTCTCAGGACCCCTTGCTTTTTATTAACACAAATTGTCCTAAGGGAAAGTAGATATACACTTCAAAGGCCAGGGTTTGGTACACAGAATCCATTGTCAGATTGGAAGAATTACCTCCGGCTGTTCAGGTGTTTGGCCAGGAGGAGGCAATAACATGTAGATTAAGATGTCCTTAGCTGTCTGGCAGCAAATGATCAATTTATGCATCCTTTTCAGGTTTGGGGAAATGCCCTCAGCCATCTCCAGATGATTCAGCCCTGCTGACATGCTGGAATTGGCTTCCGGCAGTTGAAAACTCCTGTCTTCCCAAAGTGGTGCTAAGTCAGTAAATGAATCTTGACAATATGGCGTTTCTCCCTTTCCCCATTCATCCAGCATGGCCTCAGTGTCCTCTTTAGATAACCAGTCAGCAGGGCTTTATGTGCTCTGGGACAATTTATGAAACACAAATGATGTCATTATCAAAGTGACTTCAGTTGTGCTTACAACCAGTAGAAAGAGACATCAAGAGAAATACTGAAAGAGTGACTCACACATGAAGTGACAAAAATTCATCTGAGAGAGTGAGAATGGGGAAGAGGAGTTTATTGAATACCATCCCCATTCCACCCCACCCCCAGCTTCTGGGGCACTGGAACCAGTGATGCCCATTTACAAAGACTCATAATGATTTAGATTTCTAAATATCAGGTAAACAAATAAAAAAGTCTTATCTATCTCTAAGGCAACTAGTAGAACAAACCCTAAACCATTACTGGAATCCAAGAAGAAATTGAATTAATGTACTGGGTTTTTTCCTAAAGGTAGTGGAAACTGTAAGGTCCTATTACCAAAAATGTATTAGGATGAAAGTAGAGAGCTCCAACTGTAGCCACACATTTATAAAACATATTGTTTCCAGACCATAGGAAGCTTAATAAAATGGTGTGTATGAATTTTTACTGGTATGGCATGGGGAGGACTTAGATTAATGACAAGAAGGAGGATTAAAGGCAATTTATGCCTAAAGAATAATAAAAAAATCTCAATAAAGTTATTTGGAAGACATCTTGTACTGTCCACAGGAAGGATGAATGATTTGATGGTATATAATAAATGCATTGATTTCAACACTTAGCTGTGGAAGGCACTTCTTTTATTTCTAGAACAATAAATACCATTTTTACATGAGCTAAGATAGGAGGGAGGAAGGTTTATTTGCCTTTCTGGGCCTTGGTTTTCCTCAGATAGAACTGTTCCTTGCCCTCAAGCACATAACCATCTGCTGGGCTGCATTGGCCTGGTCTGGAATCAATGCACTCAAGAAGCTTGCCCTGCTGGAACTGCCCCTCTAGAAGAAGGCAGATTTTAGCCTTCTTATTCCTTTCATCATATTTCTTCTGAAGTTTCTTTGATCATTTTTTGTTTAAAATCTCTTCCTCCTCAGGAGTCAGCTTGGCCCCCTTCTTGTGGCCCAGGGGCAGTGCACAGTGGGCCTCGTACCACTGTCGGTATGGTGTGCTGTCAATAAGGACAATGTAGTTCTTTACTCGGTATGGACCAGTTTGTGGTTTGATGCATTGTAGACAACATCAATAATCCTTATTTTCTGTGTATAACACTCCAAGCCCCAGGAGAAGCTGCCCACATCCAGCTTGAAGGCATGGTACTGCTTGTTGCCTCCCTGCATGTAGACCGTTTGTGGGCCGTAGGGCCATTCCTAGTGTTGGCAGGGCATCCCAGCTCATTTTTCTGCTTTTTGGGGTAGGGTTTCTCTTGACCCCAGTCCTGTGGCGCTTGTGCCAATTATCCAGAGAGATGCCATGGCTTGGCGCCAGCTGGAAAGAAAGAAAGGCACTATTTTAATTCTGGGAAAGGAGGGATTAATTTCTACTTGTGAAGACATCCTTCCAGTATGAAGACAAGTCATTGGATTCATCCCACAATATTTTAAAGTTGCCTCAAAAAATATTGTGGGAGAACTAGTCTTGTTTATTAGTTTTAGAGAGAATTTTGCAATTACCTAGGGCAAAATAGTATAAGAATTCTTAATTATTTTTTCTCTTTTCATGCATCAAAGTTCATTTCTAATAAAGTACATTGTGCCCCAGAAGTACCTATTACATTAATGTAAAAATATTTTAACAATATACAGAACATTAACATTGAATAGAAATAATTCAAATAATAAAGTTAGGTCTATATAAAATCAACAATAATTAAGAAGTATTAAAAAAAGTATTTATAAAAGCTTTCACATTATATACATATATCACTTAATAGGCTATGATATATTTCATAAAATATTTTAACACATAAGCATTTAAATAGGGATATGCTTGGGTTATTATCAATGTTGATTTTTGGATCCAGAATTTAAAAATACAAGTACTACTATATAATTCAACTTAGTTATTTCAGATATAAAAAATGTTTTTCAATAATCTTTTCTTGGTATAGCTATTGGCATTCTGAGTAAGATAATTCTTTGTTGGGCACTACCTGCAGGCTGCAGAAAGCTTAGCCTCTCAGCTACTCACTCTCAAAAACACATTGGCACTTTCCAGATATTGTGACAACCAAACGCTCCACGTTTTCAACCTCCTCCTAACCCCCCTTCTTCTCCATTTAAGGTAGTGATTTAGAGGATTATGATGCTCTCTAATATCTATAATAATAAAAGCATAATATGCTAATTAGACTGGATGACTTTCTGGACGAAAAAAGGGCTGCAAGGGAAGCCCAGGTCCCAGGTGCCAGAGGGAAGCCAGTGCTGGCAGCCAGGGAGAGGAAGGCCTACTCTTGCACGAATTTCATGCATCGGGCCTCTAGTTATAAAAATAAAGGAATAAGTTATTTCTTCTCTCTCTTTCTCTATCTCTATCTCTACCTCTATCTCTACCTCTGCCTCTACCTCTCCTTTCTTTTTAGAAACTGCTATTGGAAACAATAACCAAACAACATTTTTTTTTCACGATATTTTAGAGCTAGAAAAATTCTTTTATATGTATTATGTTATTCAATTGTTGCATTATCTATATTAGGAAAGCAGAACATATATAATATTTCTCTTTTGATGTGTTAAAAAAAACCCCACTAAGGCTCAGGGAAGTTAGATTCTCTAAATATCATACTGTAGTGAAGTTGAAATTGGTGTCTTGGTTATAACATTTAGATTAGTGACCTTTCAACTGCATCTGACTGAAATGTTAACATGTCCCCTGTCCTCAAGAAAACAATAGTTTAAGTGGGGAGAAAATATCAATCAACATAACTTAAGTCATGAATTTCATGATGCAGACTAATGCACACATCGCCTACAGAAAAATGTTAATGGTTTAATGATTAACTGTTAAAGATAAACACTGGGTAATCTGGTTTTACCACTTATTCATAACAATGTATTGAAACCTGGTTTTTGTTTGGTGCTCAGCTTGATGCAGACACTACTGCACATAAGAAATAACTTAAAATGGTGTCTATAGTAAATAGAATGCATTTGAAATACCAAGCTACTAGGGGACTGGATTTGTCAAAGGGAGAAGGGCATGTAGAGGGAAAAAATACTTTCAAATTTCTTTTATTGTGATGAAATCACATGCTTATGCACAACATTTAAAACAAATCATTTTTTAAAATTATTAATGCATCTTACAAATTTACAACTATAGCATTTCAGTATTACAAAGTTAGGCAACAAAATATGGGGTTGTTTTGATGAATGTAACTTATAAAATTGACATCATGATTGACAATTGCAGTCACTTTAACTTCATAATTTACCTTTATTTCTCAGTTTTATTTTTGTTACACAATCTTAAGAGAATAAAATTCATATAGATAAGATGATGCTAATTGCACGTATCATTTCAAAGTTTATCTTTATTTATTTTTAAGCTTTAATTATGTGACTTTTTTTTATTAAATCTTTATTGTTCAGATTATTACAGTTGTTCCTCTTTCTCCCCCCATAGCTCCCCTCCACCCAGTTCCCACCCCACTCCATGCCCTTACCCCCGCCCCCACTGTCCTCATCCATAGGTGTATGATTTTTGTCTAGTCTCTTCCCGCACCCACCACACCCCTTTCCCCCTGAGGATTGTCTCCACATTTTGGCTGCTTCCCTGAGTTGATAGAGTGGCTTTGTGTACTAGGTGTCCTATATGGCCCAGTGGCTCAGCCTCCCCAGTTACCTGAGGTGGACACTCTTGGTGCACCCCTTTGTGGGCTGTGTGCACAGTCTTGTTGTAGTTAAGCCTTGATTGTTATTGGTATCACTGGGAGGAATTGACCTCCAAGCTAATTGGCTGTGAGGATCAGCTGTGTGTACGCTGGGAGAACTTCTGTGCTGGAGACACCCTTATGAGGCAAGACTTGCTTCAGTGGGGCTTTGGTGCTCACTGAGTCTGCCCCCTAAGTGTGTCCCTTATGGATCTGAGGAGTTGTAATCTGGATGGTCCTACTCTGACACCTGGGTACACTGGCTCTTGGATCTCCAAGGAGGTGTTAATTTAGCCTCTCCCTGAGGCCACCCAGCAGGAGCTACGGAGAGATCTGCAGATTCCTTTTCTTTGTTTGGGTTTTGGAGGTGCCCAGATGAGGCCCAGCTGTGAAGCAATGCAAGGTGCTGTGGGGCCTTGGGCCTTCTTTTGGATGTTCTGGGTCTCCTGACTCAGCTGCAGTTTGTTAGGTAAGTTTAGATTTCAAAGGACCAGACCATTCATATGCAAAAGCCTCTGTACACAGCTTGGATGCAGTGGAGTCTCAGGGTGGAGCAAACAGCAATGGCTTCCCATCAGCCCTGCCCTAAGAGGCCCCCGGGTCTCAGTGTCCCTTGGTAATCATTGCAAGCACCGCTGAGAGAAAGCCGCCCTCGAGTTTCACCCGCTGCCAGACAGTCCAGTTTCTCCCCGTATGAGTCTGGTCCCCAGAGTCTCGCCCGGAACTGGAGTTCAGAGCAGTCGGGAGCTTGTGTCTCCCTGCTGATTGAGAAAGCCAGCTGCATACTCAGTTGCCAGCCCTCTCCACGCGCCTCCGTACCTGTGCACTTTACTTCCGCAGTTCCTCTGAGTCTCAGTGTGCTGTTCTTTTCCCTTCTAGTTGTAGAATTTTCACTTAGCCAGCCTTCCTGTGGTTCTGGATGATGTCCATTTTGTCTTTTACTTGTAGTTTTGAAGTGGTTGTGCGAGGCAGCAAGTTCAGGTGTTTACCTATGCCACAATCTTGGTTTCTCCCCTATGTGACTGTTTGAACTAAGATTCACAGTTTATCTTTAAATTTCAATATGTTCTTTAATTGAATGTATTCAGAATATTGAAAGAATAACAAGTATATATTTGTATATATGCTAGTTCATGTATATGTGTGTATATACCTAAATCGCTAAAAACTGAGTGTATTCTTTGATTAGATACTGGATTAACTTTATCAATAAATAAGTTTCTAAACCAACTAAAAGTATTATTTCTTGGTAGAAAAATTTTAAATGTTTCTTGTAAATTTATGAGCTATTCAAAAATTTCTTTGTAAAAAAATGAGAATGTCTAATTACCAGTTACTATTATTAACTGCTATCAATTTCTAAGTATTAAAATTTATTTTGTTTTGCTCATCAAACCTAAAATTTAATTTGTATTTCCATTTGGTCTCTAATCCAAAGTTGTATTATGGTCTCATGAGCAGGAATTTTTAATTTAAATATTTAAGCCTATTTCAAAGTCAGATAGAAAGCCCCTAAACTCACAGTTATGACTAAAATGACATGCCATACAATATTATAATGATAAACTAACCTATGTATTTACTTATTATTTTACAACTGATTTCTAACTTCTTGCCAAAATGTGGCAAGCAGTTATGGCCACTTAGTCCCTGGTCTGTGAGTGTGGAACACATGTGCTTAATTATTGTGCTTGCTTATACAATATTTTATGAAGGGATATTAATAGATTTCAATTTTTAAAAGGACCAGAGCACACATAAACTTTCTAATCAATCTTACTTTTATGAGTTGTACAAACATGATGAACAAAGATAGTATTCAAAAGATTTTCTTTGTTTACTTGTGCTAAAAGGACAGAAACAAATGAGGGAGAAAGATTGAAGTCTCAAAGGAAAGGATATAAAATGTGCTTAATAAAATGTTTAGTTTTTAAAAACATGAGTCAATACCTAGTATATTAGATGGAAATTCATCATAATTAATAGGACACCAGAGACTTTAATTATGGTCTCTAACAACAAAGCAAATTGCAATAGGAATAAAATTTTGACCTTTTGTTCAATTTGTTTATTACCCCAGAACAGAAAGGGTGATGGCTAGATATAACTGCTTTCTTTTTCACATGAAGATGACCCAAGTGTTTTATTTGACTAGATGCTCAATGTGAAACCAAACCAAAATATCTCACTACAGTTTAAACTTTTGAAAGTTAGACATCATAAGTTGAAGTGACCAAGTAAAGAAATGAAATATGGCCCTAGCCGGTTTAGCTTAGTGGCTAGAGCATCAGCCTGGGGACTGAAGGGTCCTGGGTTTGATTCTGGTCAAGGCTACATACTTCGGTTGTAGGCTCCTCCCTGGCCAGGACTCTGGTCGGAGTTCATGCAGGAGACAACCAATCCATGTGTTTCTCTTACATCGATATTTCCCTCTGTCTTTCCCTCTGTCTTCTACTCTCTCTAAAAATCAATGGAAAAATATCCTTGGGTCAGGATTAAAAATAAAATAAAATACGATTCCCTGGTTCTTGAACATGGGGGGATTTTTACAGGTGTGGTACCAAATTAGAGAACGAAAAACCAATGAATGCTTTCAGATGAAAAACATGATGATGAAGAATATAGAAATCTGCTCGGCTGGTGTGGCTCAGTGGTTGTGCATCGACCCATAAACTGAGAGGTCCCAGATTCGATTCCTGGTCAGGGCACGTGCCTGGGTTATGGGCTCTATTCCCAGTAGGGGGCGTGCAGGAGGCAACCAATCAATGTTTCTCTCTCACCGATGTTTCCATTTCTCTATCCCTCTCCCATCCTCTCTCTCTAAAGAAAAATAATTTTTAAAAAAGAAACTAGAAATTCAATGATTATTACCAAAATGTTGTGTCAGGTACACCAAGGGATGCGGTGTGATGAGCAGTTCTAGATCCCAAAAGATGGATCATTGAAGATCAAATTGTGAGGCAAGATTGTCAGGAGCATTTCCTATGTGGAATAACATAAGAGGGGTAATAATAAGACAGAATGTGATATGCACCCCAAAAGTAGACTGAACACTATGTAGGTTCAAAGGAAGAAAAGTAATCACGATTATTTAGAAGAATAAGGAAAAGATGTCCTTATTTTCTTCAATCAGGCACTGATTAAGCTCATGCTAAGAGAGTCTGATTTTAGTTGCGCATGTATCAAGAAGTTTGAAACATGGACAGTAAATTCCACTCTGCATAGGATGTAAAATGATTCATAATATCTTTGCTCCTAGAGTATAAGATAAATCCAGGTAAAATAGAATCGATACTTTTCTAAAGGACTATCAGAGTAGTGAAGGAACTGAAGCCTAAATTAGATGATTTCCAGAGGGGGAAAAAAACCCTTCTTCAGATAATAGTGAGCCAAGGATGCTATTTGAGGGCAATTGCTGGGTTTAGCTATCAAGCTATTGATCAAAGTGTTAGTAGACAGGACAAACTGAAGTCTGAAGTACTCATAAGTTCAATGATAATTCACTCATCCTGACAATGCTCCCCACCCCAGTTTCCCTGAGAAAATGACAACAAAGGCAAGACTTAAAAGCAGAACGAATTTGCACCGTCTTATGGAGTCTTCAATGTGAAATCAAACCAAAATCTCTCATTACAGTTTAAACTTTTGAAAGTTAGACATCATAGCCCTAGCCGGTTTGGCTCAGTGCATAGAGCGTCGGCCTGCGGACTGAAGAGTCCCAGGTTTGATTCTGGTCAAGGGGACATGGCTGGGTTGCGGGCTCAGTCCCCAGTAGGGGTCATGCAGGAGGCAGCCAATCAATGATTACCTGTCATCATTGATGTTTCTATCTCTCTCTTCCTCTCCCTTCCTCTCTGAAATCAATAAAAATATATTTTTTTTAAAAAGAAAGTTAGACATCATAAATTGAAGTGACCAGGTAAAGAAATGAAATATGGCCCTAGCCGGTTTGGCTCAGTGGATAGAGCATCGGCCTGCAGACTGAAGGGTCCCGGGTTTGATTCCGGCCAAGGGCACATACTTGTAGTGCCTTTGTACCAATAAATCCAATGCTGAACCATGACCCAAACATCTCCTGGCTCAAATACAAAGATCAATAAGGCAGTCTGTTCTTTTTCTCTGATACCTGTTATAACTGATATCTATACTCCATAATTTCATTCCCATGCATTCACTCTGATCACTGGCCCTGTTCTATCCAATTTCTTCCATCTTATGAACAGACCTTTATTATTCAACTGCATAGAATCACCAATCAATTGATCTTCATGTTTTCTCTCTCTCGACCCCTCAATTGTCACTTTCAACCTTATCCAGCCCAGCTACACTCACATACACTTTCTGTTTCCTTGCTTCTCCTCTCTTCATTTTACTTGCCTGACAAAATCCCAACCACAACTAAATATAACTCTCTGCCTATTTTATATCTGCATCTAAGCAGCTGAAGTTGAATGGAAAAACACAGGATCTCATTGTAAATGCATGAGTCCTGATGGATTTATACCATATTTCCCTAACGCATTTGTTCTCCTACTATACCAGATTTCATACCTTCATCTCTCTTCACACAGTATGAATATTTCCTCTCCTTATTTATTTTCAGTTCTTGACCTTTCTTATTTCCTAATGAAATAAAATAGAGCTGATAAAAGAGTCCACTCTTGCCACCACATCTACCAGTCTGCTTTCATCTGACTCTATATACCCTTTCTCTTCTTCTATTTCTCTCAAAGAATGATTACAGATGCTATCCAAGGCTAACCCTCACACATGTGAACTGAGTCCTATTCTCTCTTGTCTACTCAAAGACGTAACTCTTTCTTTCCTTTTTCTTGAGCTTTTTTTACTCCGATCTTTCTTAACAGCACATGAATAGCCTGTTCTTTCTCCTTCCCAAAGTAAAACTCCTATAACTACATATCCTTCCTCTCCATTTCTTTACTTCTCTTTACATTAAAATTATTTTAAAAAAGCGCTATTTGCACACTGTCTCCAATTATTTCCTATTGTCCTCTCTTTAACCCACTCCCATCAAGCTTTTACCCAAACTACATGAAACAGGTTTAATGACATTCTCTCATGGCTTCCATTTTGTGAGTTCCAATGATCAATTCACAATCTTCATTTTATTTGACCAGTTAACATCTGACACAATTGTTCATTCTTTCTTAGGTCAACCATTTTCTTCACTTGGCTTCCAGTACAACATTTTTTCTTGGTTTTCCTCTGATCACATGAGTGTTCTTTCTCAGTCTCTATTACTATATTCTCCTTCTCTTCTCAACTTCAAAAACTGAAAAGCTCAGGGCTCAGTCTTCTTCTCAATATTTACCCAGTCCCTCATCTTATATAATAAAAGCCTAATGTGAAAATTGTCCCCTCTGGGAGTTCAGCCGCTCGCTATAATGTGCACTGATCACCAGGGGGTGGCACAGAACATGGCGGGTGTCGTTGATGCACTGTGACCTCTCGCTGGCTACCGGGTTGATGGGGACGGAGGTGCGGTGAGAATGCAGGGTGTCTGCTGAGCTCTCTCTCACTCCCCCTGCTACCCTCCCCTGGGACACCAGGGCTCGCGTGCCAGGGATGCCCCCCACCCCTCAGGTGCAGGGCGCCTGCGAGGAGCCTGCCCTGCACCCGCATGGCCTCTTCCAGGTGAGCTGGGCCGCAGCTGCCGGGACCTCAGGGGCCAGTTGGGCTCCCAATGGGTTCACACAGGAACCAGTCTGTGAGGCCGACCGGGAGAGAGCACACTGCCTGCCCAGCTTCCTTTCGGGCACTGCTGGGAAGCCCAGAGGCCCATGCTGCGCCCCAGCTCCGCGATGTCTGGCCACACTCACTGCATCATCTCCACGTGGGGACTCGGGCACTGTGACTCGGGTGGAGGGGGGCACATGGGGACTCAGGGGTCTAGGTGCTGCCCAGGGCCCAGAGGTCAGCTGGGACCTGCCCTTCCAAGCTAGACACTTGTGCTTCGACCGCTGGCCAGGCCTAGGGACCGCACCGTGCCTCCAGTTATTACAGTGGTCGCCAAATTTTCAGACCTCACGGACCACCAGTGGTCCACGGACCACCGGTTGGCAACCACTGCTCCAAAGGTTTCCTTAAACCAGGAGTCACCAATCTTTTGGACCTCACGGACCACCAGTGGTCCACGGACCACCAGTTGACGACCGCTGAGTTATTACATAAAGACACATGGCTTCAGATATCATCTATATGTTGATAATTACCAAATTTATAATCCAATATAGAATTCTCACTAGAACACTAGTCTGATGAAACTATTTACATGATGTCTCTCTTTGGATCTTTAAAAAATATATTTTATTGATTTCAGAGAGGAAAGGAGAGGGAGAGAGATAGAAACATCAATAATGAGAAGGAACATTGATCAGCTGCTTCCTGCACGCCCCCTACTGGGGATCGAGTGAGAAACCCGGGCATGTGCCCTGACCAGGAATTTAACCATGACCTCCTGGTTCATAGGCTGATGCTCAACCACTGAGCCACGCTGCCCGGGCGGTATACATGTTTTACTTCTTTACTACAGCTCACTGCTCCACTTTCTTGTAAGAAGAGAAGTTGTTTCCCGATTTCCCTTGGTTTTCTTCCTTATTCACTCCCCCCATTACCCCATTTCCTTTTTTTATACCACTTACAACTGTCTGATATATTACATATCATATTGTTATATATTTACTTTCTGTCCCTCTCCTTAGCATGCAAAATGTAATCAGACAAAAACAGGGGCTTTGTGTTTTTAGTTCAGTGTTATAGCCCCAAGTTTAGAATAGTACCTAACATATATGGTACTTTAAAGATGTTTGTTGAAAAAATAAATATATTTTAATGAAGACCGAAATTTGTTTTGTTTCAGAAATTTGTAAAATAATTTTTTAAACTAATTTTCTTTCAACTATACTTTGATGACCCTAAGGATTGTTAGTATTTATTTTGTTGACAGCAAGGGTTTTTCCCTACTTGTCTTACTTTCCATAGTTAAGATTCTATATTTTCTTTTTGATGTACATTCTACAAGAAGGCAGCTATGTGGTTAATAGAGGTAAGAGAGAAATATTTTAGAGATATTCTTATCCCTTAACTCTTTCAAAATGAGAGACTACACTAATTTACATACTGTCTGAATATGAAAAGGCCTAGAGGTGGTAGGAAGATAATTAAAACCTAGATCTGACAGGCTTGTTGAGGAACAAAGCAATTCTTGTTAAATTACTATATCATTGTAGTCTGGAGGGGTTAGAGATCTTGATATGATTATTAATATACTCACATTTGATTTGTTTAAGCAATTACATTGTTTAATGGGTGTAAAGCAACATACTATCTATGAAAAGTTCACCTAACAGCCTTCTATATTTAATAGCCATACAATTGTCTACAAGAAGAAAGATTAAGGCAAGCATGTCTGAACTAATATATGAAGAGTCTCATAAGAAACAATTATATACAAAGTAATAAACTCAATATCATTTAAACGTATGTGCAAATATTGAATATTCAAATTAATGTTCATAAAATCTATAGCCATTTTATTCTATTGAGTATTAATATGGTTATGGATGCTGTTCATCAATTGTGTTTTGTCTCTTATTTTCAATCCTTTTTAAAAATTTTTTTTCTGTTGGCACTATGTATAAAAAGTATTTTAAGATGTGCATAAACCATTGATTTGACAATCAGTATTCAAAGGATAATACTATTGCAAACAATTTTTCTGGGGAGCCAAAATAATTATATTCGTTTCCTGTTGGTATTAGAACAGCGTTCTTGCAACACTTTCATGGGCAGAAATGCTAACTCGAAACATCTTTACAAAGAAACTCACTATGAGGGCATTTAGATTGGTTTAACATGAACATATTTGCAGCAATTTTTACATATGTAAAAAATAATTACCTAAGAATTATTTCAATGTTGATTATATATAAGTACTTTTAATGAGATAAATTTAATGTAATTAAACTGGTATAGGAAAGCATTTTCTACTTTTCTAGCAGATAGAAGAAAAGACACTGGAGCATTCCTATGAGCTACACTTAAAAATTCTGTATTTTCAATTCTGATTTATTCCTAACTGTATAATGCTGATGTCTTTTCCTTGCAGTGTTTGCAGATTTCTTTTGAGCATCAGTTTCACTCAGTAGTCAATTTATAATGAAGATTATGTAAAAGGTGACAGGTTAAAATCAGGCCAAATGTTAATGCCAGGTAAAAAGGCCAAAATAATAAAAGAATTATGTCTGGGAGGAACTCTAGTGTGATTTACTTAGTAAACTATGATAAGGAGAAACCACTGTAAAAGTAATGAATGTTTTACTGAAAACATAAGGTGTTTTCTCCTCTTATTTGCATCCCATGGAAAGAAGCTGACTTTCAATGAGAATGAATCACATTCCACTTTAGACTGATGAACAATACAATTCTTTATGCAGAACACAATCAAGCTGTAGGAATTCAATTCTGCAATATATCATTGTGGTAAATAGTTTAGCAAAATCCAGGAAAGCATTAAATGTTGCTATGAATAAGAATGACATTTACAGCCATGCTAAGTAGGTCACAAGGTTTAAAGGGCTCTCTGCCCTCTAGCAATGGGGCACAGGAGAATTTGTTTGAAGGTCAGAAAGTAATGTTTCAAAGGAAAATAAACAAAATATTCTCCCAACAGAGGAGTGGAGGAATGGGGAAATTTGACAGATGTGAGAATTAGGAAAGGCAAAAATGGCTGAAAAACAATGTATTTTGGATGAAAAAATATTTCCTTCTATAACAGCAACGTTCAGTCATCAGATTGCTTAATGCTTACTTACATTTGCTCCTCCCATGCACTAAGATATGTAAGAGAATGGTCTTAACATTATTTATAAAACCCCAATTATAGCTAACCCAAATTTCAAATCACGAGTCATATGGGAAATAATTGTATATTGTTGCCAAGAAAAGTATACAGCAATGAAAATGGGTAAAGAGAGCTGCATGCAGTAACATAGACACATCTAAAAGATACAACATGAAAACTAAAGATCCTGTTAACGTAAAAACAAAACAAAACATTCAAACCTGGAAGGAACTTTTGTGAGTCTATTTGAGCCAAACTGTTGACAATTGCCAGGAAGCAGAATCTCAACGTATTGAAATAGTGCTCCGGAGAATGGTGGGTTTTTTGGTGTGTTTTTTTTTTTTTACCTTGTTTTAAATATTACCATCAAAGGAAGAAATGTTATTAGTAAGTGGGTTACATGAAATCCATTAGTGATAGACTAGGGAAGCAGGAGAAAGTAAAGCGGATGTTTGTGGGAAAAACCTCTGGGATTGGATAAAAAGTAAAATGTTAGACACATGCTTTTTTTACACAAGTGGGTACAGGACAGTTAACAGTCGACAATTAACATAACAATAACAATGAGGGAATCTGTGGTCTGCTCCCTGGCAACATTTGTTGTGCCCTGAAGGGTCCTGAAAAGGGGAAGTTACAGGTTACCCTGACATTCCACTGGTAAGTTATCTTAGATGCAAAAAGACAATAGGCTCAGTAAAGATCAAAGTTGATCTTTGTCAGGGACTATACTGGCCTAGGACATGACTACCCACTATTTACTGCTTTTTAATGAAAAAAGTTTAATTTCAGACCATCCTTTGTGGTTACTTTAGGTCTTTGAGTTTGCAAGACCACCACGCAGGCCTTCTCTAAGTTAGTCCGGTTAGCATGTCACCCCTTTTAATTCACAATCTCTTACAATAACATCTTTACAAAAAGAAAACACAACATTAAACTTAAGTATTTAAGAAAGCTTACTTATGTGATAAAACCATATGGGAAAGTGAGCGGTTGATTACTATAAATGACAGGAACATGGTTATTTTTATGAGAGAAGATGATTGTAACAAGGAGGTGGCCAAAGAGAGACTCATACAGTGCTGAAATGTGTTGTTCTACCTTAGTATTACACTCATTCCCCCCTCAGCCACACATTGTCATCTCTCTCTGTGAAGCTGATGCCTGTAGACTTCATCGCCTGGGCTACCTAGGCCTCTGGATTCTGGAAGGCACCAGCCAGAAATTGCAGTGCAAGAAGAGAGAGATTTATTTTTCCTACTCTTCATTCCTATTCTTTTCCTACCTCACTCTCAACTAATACCTATGTTTTCATGGAGAATTCCTGATGACCAAATAACAGAAGTGGAAAATATGTAGGTCTGATTTAAAGATGGGTCTGCAAGAAATGCTGACAGCAGACATAATGTAACCGGACAATCAATGGGTCCGTGTTGCCTGTCACTACGTGAGCTAATTCAGCAGAGACAGGGTTGAATCATATGTGAGCGTTTATTCCAATACTGCCGGCAGTATGGGAGAGCAGCAGGTCATCCACAAAAATCTGCTCTGCAGCGCCCCCTGTAAGCCAGCTGTTTATGTTGGGCAGAAAGACAAAGACTACATGGGGAAGTAGGCAAAAGGGTATGCCAAATGGGCAGTTTACAGGTCTAGAGATTTGCATAGGCCTGCAGGAATGCAAAGGCTGGGGGTCTTCAAGGTCTTGTGATATGCAAAGGGCTGGGGATCTTCAAAGGGCTGGCGATATTCAAAGGAAAGAGAGGGTCTTCAAAGGGCTGGTATCTCTGTGGTTTCTGCAACAAGGTTGTTAATCTTTCCATGATAATAGGCAGCTCCTGGATAAGGTGGATGGGCTGCATTTCCAGGAGAGCTTCCAGGTCCCATACAACTCCCAGCCAGGTTAGAATGTGCCTTCTTTAATCAGAACAAAACACTCATGGTTAACAGAGCATGGTTAATATTTCTTACAATTCTTTATATATATATATATATATATATATATATATATATATATATATATATATATATAATTATTGATTTTTTACAGAGAAGAAGGTAGAGGGATAGAGAGCTAGAAACATCGATGAGAGAGAAACATCGATCAGCTGCCTCCTGCACACCCCCCACTGGGGACGTGCCCGCAACCAAGGTACATGCCCTTGACCGGAATCGAACCTGAGACCTTTGAGTCCGCAGGCCAACGCTCTATCCACTGAGCCAAACCGGTTTTGGTGTATTTCTTACAATTCTATGTGGTCCTCAATATTCTATTTCTACCCCTATCAATAAGTAAAGATTGCTGTCGCATTTGCTAAGTGGCAAAAGTGGTAGCCTGTGAGAGTTATTCTACATTGTCAACCCCCCACACACATAAATACATTCTCTGTCCTTATCTGCACTAATTAATGGCCTGGTAGGCTAAGCTCTGTTGACTGAATCTTGTGAAAGGAAATTTTAGGGGTGAAATAGGCAGGTTTAGGACATTTTTAAAAAGTAAAGGGTCCATGGAAAAAGCACAGTGCTACAGAATTGCAAAAGGGTACATTTCCATAAGACAAGGGAGCTGAGAGTGGCAGAAGTTACATTTCCATAAGATAAGGGATCTGGGAGTAGCAAAAGGCACACATTTACAGAATAAAGGGAAGGAAGCCCCTCATTCAAAGAGGGAGGAAGAAAAGCCCAGAGGGAATAGGAGAACAATAAGGGAGAAGAAGGAGGGAACCTCAAGTACCTCACTTAAGGCTGGAGCTCAGGAGTTGCTATAGTGACCAAATCAAAGGGGAATGGTGACCAATCAGAGGCGATATTGAGACACAAAAACTGCAGCCTTTGTAAACCCTGGAAAAAGGGACTTTCTTTCCCCCTCCCCACGTGGGAGTCTGTGCTTGTTTCTCAATAAATTTCCAGCTTTGCTCTACCATCTTCCATCTGTGGTTTCATTCTTTGACTCCAACAGACAAAGAGCCTGGTATGCCATCCTGCCCAGGGGGACAACTCGTGTTTCCAGTCCAAATTTCCCGTTTCACTTGTAGGCTCCCTTTCCAGCTGCATGTTTATTGGATTCAGGCAACAAGAGGCTCCATCTCAATCAGTGATCATGGAGTGGGACTAGAGAGATGCAGGGCATTTCTTTCCAATCCCAAACTCACTAGGACTACATTTCTAACTTCCTCCTCCACAACCACAGCTCCCGCTGAGTACCTTCTCCTTGGCACTAGGTGTCTTTGGGATCCAATAACACAATTTCCTTTCCTTTCTGCTCCAGACTTTGGAATGATAAAAACTTTGCTCTGTTGTGTTGTGTTAATATAAGAAACATCCAAACCTGTAAAGAACTTTTGTAAGTTTATTTGAGCCAAACTGTCACCCATTTCCCAGAAGAAGAATCTCAATGGATTGAGATAGTGCTCCAGAGAAGGCAGTTTTGCATCTTATCCTATATAATAAAAGGCTAATATGCAAATTGTCCCCTGGACCAGGAGTTCCACCTGGAGTTCAACCCAGTTCAACCGGGAATTTGACCAGGGGGCGGGGCCAGCCGGCCAACTGCCTGAGGCCCCTCCCCCCAGCCAGCCTGGCTCAATCGGACCAGATTGGGGCAGGCCAGCCGGACCCCACCCATGCACGAATTCATGTACCAGGCCTCTAGTTTTATAATATTACAAACAAAGGAGGAGATGTAGGTGGGTTACAAGAAGTCCATTGGTGATCAATTAGGGAGGTGGAGAAAGCAAAGGTGGAGGGAGTAGTAACCTCTGGTATTGGATAAAAAGTAAAATGATAGTGCTTCTTTTAAGTAGATGGTTACAGGCTAGTTAACAGTCAACAATTAACAAGATAACAATAACAATGAAGGAATTCATGGTCTCTGCTCTGGGGCATTGGTTGTGCCCTAGGGGGTCTGCAAAAAGGGAAGTTACAAGTTACCCTGACATTCCAAAGGTATGTTATCTAGATGCATAAAGACATAGGCTCAGTTAAGATCAAAGTTGATCTTTGTCAGGGAAGATACTGGCCTAGAACATGACTACCCACTATAGACTGCTTTTTTACTTAAAAAGTGTTTTAAATATATTTTTATTGATTTCAGAAAGGAAGGGAGGGAGGGAGGGAGGAAGAGAGAGAGAGAGAGAGAGAGAGAGAGAGAGAGAGAGAGAGAGAGAGAAACATCAGTGATGAGAGAGAATCATTGATCAGCTGCCTCCTACATGCCTCACACTGGGGATCATGCTGGCAACCCAGGCTTGTGCCCTGACCTGGAATAGAATTGTGACCTCCTGGTTCATAGGTCTAAGCTCAACCACTGAGCCATGCCAGCTGGGATAACAAGTTTTAATTTCAGATCATCCTTTGTGGTTACTTTAGGCCTCTGAGTTTGCAAGGCCACCACACAGGCCTTCCTTGAGCTTGTCAGTTTAGCACGTGGCCCCTTTTTATCCATAGTTGCTAATTTGTGGGCACTGTCTCCATCCCTTGCTTGCTATTTTAAATCTCTTCACACCAGAATATGGAGGTTCCTCAAAGAATTAAAAATGGAATTGCTTTATGACCTAGCAATTCTACTTCTGGGTATATACTGAGTGGCCAGATTATTATGATCTCTGAACGCATAATAATCTGGCCACTCAGTATATATATATATATATATATATATATATATATATATATATATATATATATATATTAGAGGCCCGGTGCATGAATTCATGCATGGGTGGGGTCCGGCCAGCCTGGCCAGGGGGAGGGGACATAGACGGTTGGCCAGCCTGCCTGCTGGTCAAACTCCTGGTCGAGGGGACAATTTGCATATTAGCCTTTTATTATATAGGATATACACTGAGTGGCCAGACTATTATGCGTTCAGAGATCATAATAATCTGGCCACTCAGTGTTTATCCAAAGAAAACTGAAGCAATGTGTGCACCCTCATGTTCATTGCAGCATTATTTACAATAGCCAAGATCTGAAAGCAATCCAAGTGCTGATCGATAGATGACTGGGTAAAAAAAGTGGTGGTACATATATACAATGGGAAATTACTGCCTATAAAGAAGAATGAAATCTTACCTTTTGCAATGGCATGGATGGACCTGGAGAGTATTATGCTAAGTGGACTGTCAGTCAGAGAAAGATTAGTAGCATATGATCTCACTTATATATGGTATCTAAAGAACAATATAAATGAACAAACAAAACAGAAAAAGACTCAGACTTATTGTTGCCAGAGGGGAGGGAGGTAGTGGGACTGGGAGAAAGAGATGAAGGGATTAAGAAGTATAGATTGTAGTTAAAAAATAGTCATGGGAGGTAAAGTACAGCATAAGAAATCCTATCTAATAAAAGAGTAATATGAAAATTGACCATACCTCTGCTATACCCACAAGCCATGCCCACCAGCCACGCCCGCCAGCCAATCAGGGGCGAATATGCAAATAAACCCAACCAAGAAGGCTGCAGCCACAGAAAGAGCAGGAGGGAGGCTTGGGTTTCCCCAGCAATGGAGGAGGCCAAGATTTCTGCCTGCCCTTGCCAGCCTAGGCCTCTACTCAATGCTACAAAGTTTCAATGATAGAAGATAAATAAATCCCAACAAAAATGGCAGCAGCCACGGAGCTGGAGAGAGCAGGAGGCTAGGGTTGCCCCTGGCGATGGAGGAAGCCAAGCTTCTGCAGCCCTGGCTGGCCTAGGCCTCCACACCAGGCTACAAAGTTTCAATTATAGATGATAAATAAATCCCAACAGAAATGGCTGCTGCCACGAGCGAGCAGAAGACTTGGCTCTGCTCAGGCTACAAAGTTTCAATTGTAGAAGATAAATAAATCCCAGATACCAGGGCCTCCGCTTGGGTCGCCAGGGGGCATGGCTGGCCTGCAAACCACCACAGGCCCCTCACCCAGGCCACCCCACACCCCTAGGGAACCCCCAACCTGATCTGGTACACCCTTCAGGGCAAACCAGCTGGCCCCCACCCATGCACCAGGCCTCTATCCTATCTAATAAAAGAGTAATATGTAGATTGACCATCACTCCAATACACAAGATGGCTGCCCCTGTGGGGACACATGATGCCACCACAAGATGGCCAGCAGGGGAGGGCAGTTGGGAGGGACCAGGCCTGCAAAGGAGGGCAGTTGTGGGCAATCAGGCCAGCAGGGGAGGGTAGTTGGGAGGGACCAAGCCTGCAAGGGAGAGCAGTTGGGGTTGATCAAGCCTGCAGGGGAGGGCAGTTAGGGGTGACCAGGCCAGCAGAGGAGGGAAGTTGGGGGTGTCCGGGCCTGCAGGGAAGGGCAGTTGGGGAGGACCCAGGCATGTAGGGGAGAGCAGTTGTTGGGGGGGCAGGCCTGCAGGGGAGGGCAGTTAGTGGTGACCAGGCCTGCAGGGGAGGGCAGTTAGGAGCAAACAGGCTGCCAGGGGAGCAGTTAGGCATCAATTAGGCTGGCAGAGGAGTGGTTAGGGGGTGATCAGGCTGGCAGGCAGAAGTGGTTAGGGACAATCAGGAAGGCAGGCAGGTGAGCAGTTGGGAGGCAGCAGTCCTGGATTGTGAGAGGGATCCCAGATTGGAGAGGGTGCAGGCTGGGCTGAGGGACACCCCTCCCCCCGCCCCATGCATAAATTTCGTGTACCGGGCCTCTAGTCTATATACATAAAAGGCTAAGCGACAGTTTGACCGGCAGGTAGGTATGACATGCACTTACCACCAGGGGGCAGTCACTCAATGCAGGAGCTGCCAAGCTGCAGTGACTTGGCAGTGGCAGTTCTTGGGTGACTTGCCCTGGAACCAGAGAGGAGGGAGCCCAATTCTGGGGTGCATCACCCAAGAACCTCCCTCTCGCAATCCAGGACCCCTTGGGGGATGTCGGAAAGCCGGTTTCAGCCCAATCCCCGCAGGCCAGGCCGAGGGACCCCACCTGCCAGAGGGACCCTGCTCACTCTGCAGACACCCTTTGAGCCACAGTGCTGCCCCAGGTGCAGCTGGCAAGGGAGGGACTGCGGGAGGTTGGCTCCAGGGTGTGTCTGGCCCTTCTCACCCAGTCCCGCCCCGCTGGCCACCTTCTAATTAATTTCCTTTCAATGTGCACAAATCAGTGCACCAGGGCACTAGTATAGTCAATAATAGAGATATGGGAACCCCGAGCTCTTTGTCTGGTGGAGTCGAAGAATGAAACCAGGGACTGAGGATGGCATAGCAAAGATGGAAATTTATTGAGAAACAAGCACAGACTCCCACATGGGGAGGGGGAAAACGTCCCACTGGGTCCCTTTTCCCTACAGTTTATAAAGGCTGCAGTTTTTTTTGTGCCTCAATATCCCCTCTGATTGGTCACCATCCCCTTTGATTTGGTCACTATAGCAACTCCTGAGCTCCAGCCTCAAGTGAGGTACTTGAGGTTCCCTCCTTCTTCTCCCTTATTGTTCTCCTATTCCCTCTGGGCTTTTCTTCCTCCCTCTTTGAATGAGGGGCTTCCTTTCCTTTTTTTCTGTAAATGTGTGCCTTTTGCTACTCTCAGTTCTCTGTACCTTCTGCTGCTCCCAGCTCCCTTGTCTTATGGAAATGTACCCTTTGCAGCTCTGTAGCCCTTAATTTCTAAAATTTCCTAAACCTGACTATTTCACCCCTAAAAACTCCTCTCAATAGTGTAATAACTATGTATACTTCCAGGTGAGTACTTGAAATATTGGGGGACCACTTTGTCAAGTATATGATTATCTAACCCCAATGCTGTACACATCCAACTGATACAAAATAATATTGAGTGTAAAATGTAATTGAAAAAAAAAAAAACATTTAAATCTCTTCACACCTCCATAAGGAGACTTTTATCTACTGTCACTTCATTTGAGCCACACTAGGCAGATTCTGTGTCCTTCAGGACATTTACTGAAACAAAATCTTCAAGGTTTGGGGCATATGACCAATACATTAATTGTTAATGTAAATCATTGAGAATGCTTTAGTAGTAATAATCTGTAATAATAAAAGCGTAATATGTTAATTAGACCAGACAACCTTCTGGATGAAGCTAGGGCTGCAAGGGAAGCCTGGGTCCCAGATGCCAGAGGGAAGCTGGTGCCGGCAGCTGGGGGAAGGAAGGCCTACTCTTGCACGAATTTTGTGCATTGGGCCTCTAGTAATAATAATAATAATAATAATAATAATAATAATAATAATAAAGGTTTGTCTGCACTTTTAGAGGCTTGACTCTCTCAGTCACCAATATGAGAAGCATGAGAAACTTTTGCACCACAGAGCTCTGCAGCACTGGCACGGAGCCAGATAATTACTATAGTCAGTGATTATACAATGACCATTATTCTATCTGTATTTTGATGCTCAAAAATATTATACTATTCAGTGAGTTTTCAAAAAAGATGAGCCATTAAAAATACCTAAAATTGGGTGTTGTAATGGAGAAGAGGGAGGAAATGGAGGAAAAAGACACAAGAGGATAATATTCTTGTGCATAATAGGAAATACTAGACTTCTATAAAGAAATAAAGGAATAAAGGTAATTATATAAAATATGATTACAAAGCTAACCACTGGAACAAAAACAGAAATGTTCCTAAATATCAGATGGCTCTATTAAGAGATGAAATTTACATACAGTAGAGGAAAATTTATTTCTAAGAGATTTTATCATTTTTTTCTTAATATGAAAATTTCTATCAGAAGTTTGTGAAACTGGAACGCACGGTGTTCCCCTGGGCAGGATGATTTCCCAAGCTCTTTGTCCGGTGGACTCAAAGAATGAAACCACAGACGAAAGATGGTAGAGCAAAAGGTGGAAATTTATTGAGAAACAAGCATAGACTCCCACGTGGGGAGGGGGAAAGAGTCCTACTGAGTCCCTTTTTCCAGAGTTTATGAAGGCTGCAGGTTTTTTTTTGTGCCTCAATATCCCCTCTGTTTGGTGACTATTTCCCTTCGATTTGGTCACTACAGCAACTCCAGAGCTCAAGTCTCACATGAAGTACATGAGGTTTTCTCCTTCTTCTCCTTTATTGTTCTCCTATTCCCTCTGGGCTTTTTTTCCTCCTTTGAATGAGGGGCTTCCTTCCCATTTTTTCTGTAAATGTGTACCTTTTGCTACTCCCAGCTCCTTTATCTTATGGAAATGTACCTTCTGCCACTCCCAGCTCCCTTGTCTTATGGAAATGTATCCTTTGCCACTCTGTAGCCCTGTGTTTTTTCCATGGGCCCCTTAATTTCTAAAATTTCCTAAACCTGATTTTTTCACCCCTAAAAACTCCTTTCATTTGGAAGCACGAAAAAGCCTAAAAATTATCTCTCATAAGCTCACTTCTTAGTGAGAAATCATATTAAAATGCTGTACATTTTTCTTTACTATTTATGTATTATACATATATACATACACACACTAACATGTACCACACTTAAAATCTTGCCATCTTCACTTAATGTTTTACCTAGAACATTTTACCATGTTATTAGATATTCTTAATGGTAACATATGCTTCTTAATGGTTGTATGAAATTTCATCAAACAGATTTATTATACTGTCTTTTTATTGAATACTAGGTTCTTCCCATATTTGCAAATCTTGCAATATAGATTAAGAATCTCAAGTGTGTGAATATGAGAGGAGTTAGAAATAGGGCTAGGCAGACAGGGTAAGGGGTGGAAGAAGAAGAAAGTACAGACATAACTGCAGGACCAAGCATGGCCGAGCGCCAAACCGCAAGGTTGTTTATCTTGCAGGTGCAGAATGTTACAGGATTCCAAAGTAGGAAGAATAGGGAAACTGAGGCAGGCAAGTTAGAACAAGGCCAAACACTGTGGGCAATTTGCAGCCAGCTTGTAACTAACAAACAATTATCTTCCCCAGCCAAGGACACAGCCGAACCTCCCTAACGAGAGAATGCAGAAAGGGAGGGGGAAAGGGGAAAGGAAAAACAAAAAAGAACCGTTTGTACTCCCTAAGCAGAGCAGCCAGCAGTCTCAAGGCTCGGCAAGATAAAGTTGCCAGGTGCTTTTCATGAATTCTGGGAAGGCCACAACAAATTAACAGGGACCTTGAGAATTAATCTGTACCAAAATAGTCAGCAGAGGAATTTTGACGCCTATAGACAGGAGGGTATATAATGCCTCAGACCCCCACCCCACTTGCTCTTCAGATTAGCTGAGAGCCCGTCTGTGCTTCATAAGTCAGATGTATAGGTTTGCTTGCTTTGCTTTTGCTTTTTCAATAAAGATGCATGCTTTAATTGCTTTAATAAATTGGCTTTTCACCACACAGTCAAGGTCTCTCCTATAAATTCCCTTATATGAGAATAGAAGAATCAGGGTGCGGACAGCCCTCTCCCACTGACTCAGGGGGCTGTCCTGTCCCAGAACACCTCTCTGATATCAGTATGAGGTGCCTATAACAACTGTTCTTGGTACCAATATGATTTTTATTTCATTTTGAGTCATTTTTCATTTTGATAAACTTTAATAGTATAGGAAAATACAAAAAGCCCATATTCTTACTACAAACAGTCCTTGGGTTACATCGGACTCGACATACGTCATTTCATGGTTACATTGCCATTTCCCATTGTCCCAAGTAGATCCTGGAAAAGGATCTGGGGTGTTTATCTAAGTCGTCCCTTGAGATAAGCTTAGCCGTGCAGGTGTTGGGACATTCAAGTAGTTGCTAGTGAAGAGGCTACTCTATGCAAGCAGGACCAAGGACAGGCCTAGGACCGAAAAGACCAGAAGCTTTAATTTCAATTTTAAGCGTACGCAAAATGATTCAATTAACTGCCAGAGGGATTACACCACATGAAACATATGCAGTTGCAAATCACACAGCATTTTATTACTCACGCGAGTTCCTGATGCTGCGGGTACAGGCTTGGTGGGATCCCAGTGGTGCTGTCCTCTGGGGTCCGGCAGCTGGGATGGTCCGGTCCAGATGCAGGGGGCCGGCGTTCCTCACCCGAGAGCTTGGTCATGTCTCCATTGGGAGGTACTAGCCATTCTTCTGTGGTCTGGAAGAGAGAGGAGCGTGGAGCGGTGTCGCTTGCCGGACTGACTAAAGGATGTGCCTTTGTGGCGGTCTTGACAGGCGAGCACCGTTAGTTGGCCAGGACCTATTCTTTTTTTTAAAAAATATATTTTATTGATTTTTTTTACAGAGAGGAAGGGAGAGGGATAGTTAAAAACATCGATGAGAGAGAAACATCAATCAGCTGCCTCCTGCACACCCCCTACTGGGGATGTGCCCACAACCAAGGTACATGCCCTTGACCAGAATTGAACCTGGGACCTTTCAGTCCGCAGGCCGACGGTCTATTCACTGAGCCAAACCGGTTTTGGCCAGGACCTATACTTAAAGCCTCTTTCGTACCCACAGCAGTTCAGGTGGCTATCAATGCACACATGTTAATCTCAAATGGGGCGAGGGGCTACATGTGGTGATCTAGGGAGAGTACATCACTCACATTTATGCTTATCTTGGCAAGTCACTCTGAGTCAGTAACTGAAGTTCAAATCCTTATCTATAGGGTACACACGCTTCAGGGCAGTGGGAAATGTGTCCTTAATATCACACTTTAAGTTTCAGGAAACATTTCAAAACCTTCCTAATGTTTTTAGACATTCTTTAAGCATTTTTAAATATTTCTATATTTTACTACAACACCCGTTTATAAAAAAAAAAAGTTCTGTCATTTCGACATATGTACATATGTGATTTGTGTTTTTATTTACCACAAGTAAAGGTCAGAAATTGTTATCTTTCTTTTAAATTTTTTTTTTTTACTGTTTCACTTCATTACTGCTGTGTATGTGCTCCATGTGAGTGATGTAGGTGCTTGTGTAGGTGGGTTCCCATTTATGGCGAAAATCGCGTTACATGGTGCTGTAGGAACAGATCTCTGATGTAAACCAAGGACCTACTGTATACAAAATTAACCACTAATTATAATTTTTTGTGTTCACTTTATCTATTTTTAATGTAATAAAACAATAAATTTATAGAAAAAAATTCTATACAATAATTATGTCCTGCCCATTTCTCTCCAGATATTTCCAATGATACCTGTTTGTTCATTTATTTAAAAACTAGAGGCCCAGTGCATGAATTTGTGCACAGGCATGGTCCCTTGGCTTGGCCGGCTATCAGGCCGATCAGGGCCAGCTGGCCACGGGGAGAGACCACAGGAAGTTGGTTGGCCATGGGAAGTTAGCTGTGGGAGTGCAATGACCACTAGGGGGAAACTCCTGCATTAGTGTCTGCCCCCTGGTGGTCAGTGTGTGTCATAGCAACCAGTCTTAAAGGTCGCTTAGGCTTTTATATATATAGATGTATCGAGGTACTGCCAGGCTCTGTCTTTGGTGCTAAAGACATGGGAATAAACAACATAAAGAACATCTGCTTTCATGGAGCTTATCTTCTTGTGGCAGGTTGTGGAAGTTTGGAAAGAGAAAACAAAAATATAAAAACTAAAATAGATAAAATGTCAGATTGTGATACTTGCTATAGAGATAAGTATAGCAAGGGATAGGAAGAGATGGAAGGATTTCATTTTTAATTTTTTAAGATTTTAGTTTTATTGAGGAATAATTGACATATATAATAGCATATATTGAAGGTATTTCACATGTTGATTTGGTGTAATTAACATTGTAGAATGATTATAAAGATCAAAATAATTATATCCATCACCAGAGATAGTTAACAGTTACTTTTTTTGTAGTGAAAATGCTTAAGATCTACTTTCAACAACTTTTAAGAATAGAGTACAGTATTGCCTTAGCTGGTTTGGCTCAGTGGATAGAGCATTGGCCTGTGGATTGAAGGGTCCTGGATTCGATTATGGTCAAGGGCACATGCCTGGGTTGCAGGCTGGAAACCAAGTAGAGGGCATGCAGGAGACGGCTGATCAATGATTCTCTCTCACCATTGATGTTTCTAGCTCTCTCTCCTTCTCCCTTCCTCTCTGAAATCAATAAAAATATATTTTATAAAAAGAATAGAGTACAGTATTATTACCTGTTATTCTGCACATTAGATCAGAGGTCCTCAAACTTTTTAAACAGGGGGCCAGTTCACCGTTGGAGGGCCGGACTATAGTTTTAAAAAAACTATGAACAAATTCCTATGCACAATGCACATATCTTATTTTGAAGTAAAAAAACAAAACGGCAAAAACACCCGCATGTGTCCCGCGGGCCATAGTTTGAGGACGCCTGCATTAGATCCTCAGAACTTACACTACTTCTAACTGATAATTTGTACCCTTTTACCTACATAACTCCATTTCTTCCCATTGTTTAAGTACATCACATTTTGTTTACCCATCTATCAGGTGATGGAAATTTTCATTGTTTCTAGCTTTTATTTATTTTTAAAAATTTTATTGAATTTATTTGGTTTACATAATTTTATTGGTTAATAAAATTATATAGGTTTCAAGTGTACAATTCTATTATATATCATCTGTATATTGTATTGTGTGTTCACTATCCAAAGTCAAGTCACATTGTTTCTAGTTTTTAAATAGTCTGCACAGCATAACCACATTTAGTTCAATGATGGCCCATATGTACAGTGCATAATACTTGATAATGATAATAAATGTCTATATTAGGATTAAAAACATATAATATATATGATGTCTTAGTGACAGTAGGAGTCTGATAAAGTAAACGTACATGGAGAAATAAGGATATAATGTTTATTTGGCATAGTCTCGGAACTATTAGAACTGAAAAGAAATTATCCATCCTAACCAGTTTATTTTATTTATGCTGATGGATTATTTACCATAATAAAAAGGAGATGTATTTGTAATATGGAAAATGTTCAGAAAATAAAGAAAGGAAACATTACATATAGTTATATCATCTAAAATTATTTTTGGTAATATTTCAATCTAGATTTATTCATTCTCTATGTGTTTATGTTTTTTAAATAGGAACAAAATTTGTATATTTATGTATACATTGATCTATCTATATATACTATATATAAAATGTGTTTACATTATTTTTTCTTTTTAATTTATCTTTATTGTTCAAAGTATTACATATAACTCCCTCCCCCCCGCCTTTTAGCTCATCCACCCCACCCCCAGGCCTAACTACCGCACTATTGTCTGTGTCTATGGCTCCCTGGTACCTCTCTCACTTCATCTCCTATTATTGTCCCCCACACACTATCCATTCCCACCACAGTGACATCCACAATTAGAGCCATCCTCAACTCAATGTCATTGTACTTCCTGTCCTCTATCTCCTCCTTCTCTCTCGCTGCCCTCTGCCCAGATATCCACATGACTCATTTCCCTTATCTCTTTCAGATAGTTGACTTTTTGTGATATTTGTCTTTCATTAGTTGCCTTTCTTGGCAACTCTATTTAAAACATCTCTTGGCTATTTTTATTTTGGTCCCTTCAGATATATAGCCAGGAGTGAGATTGATGGAGCATAAGGCAGTTCCATATTTAATTTTTTGAGGATCCTCCATACTGTTTTCCACAGCGGCTGTACCAATTGACATTCCCACCAACAGCGTATAAGGGTTCCCTTTTCTCCTCATCCTGACATTTGTTATCTCTTGTCTTTTTGATAATAAGAAGGAATGAAATTCTTATATATTTAACAAGATAAATAAAACTTGGACACATTATGGTAAGTGAAAGACCTGGTCACAAAAGGCCAGATGTTGTATTGCTGCAAACAAACAAAAAAGGCAATTGCATTCAAAATGTAAATAATTTGAATTTTTTTACTAAAAACATGAAAGATATGAAATGTAAAAATAAAAATAATTAAAATTATTTCCTTATGATTTAAATATTTTCTCCTAATATATTCAATGTTATCTACTAAAATAAAAGACAATACACACTTCATATTTAATAAAACTAAAAATTATTTAAAACAACTAACATTTTAGATTTATATTTGAAAACATAATTACATTTATAAGATTTTTAAGCCCGGGACAGGTAGCTCAGTTGGTTAGAGTGTTGTCCTGATATGCCAAGGTTTCGGGTTTGATCCTTGGTTAACCAATGAATGCATAAATGAGTGGAACAACAAATCGATGCTTCTGTCTCTCTCTCTCTCTCTCTCTCTGTCCTCTTTCTCTCAACTGAATAAATAAAAATTTTAAGGAAAAAAAATTTTATAATAACAAAATTACAAGTGACAGACACACTTAGTTGTCCTCTAAATTTTTTTTGTAATATTTGTGACTGTACAGAACCCAGGACAGCAGTCTTTTTTATTTGGTTTAAGGGAAGTCTTTTTGTTTTAATTTTGTACGTTTTCTCTTGGAGTGGTTGCTCCCTGTTTAACCACTTTGTGATTATATTTGAGATCTGGATGACAGCCTTTCAAACCTTAGCGTACCATTTTAAACTATTTTTAACCTACAAGACAACTTAGCAATTTAAAGTGCCCTGGGACCATACTTAAACTGCATCATTCTAGTGGTTCACTTATTCACCTTTAGATGCTTTTTATTCAACACAAGTGAATTATTCATAGCCTGCATTATAAAGTTCAAAATGATATAAAATAACCCAAAATACATTTGGAGGCTTTTAATTCAAGAAATAGGACATCAATCATACATAGTGGCAATTTATCCAAGAAGTTTTCATAGAACTAGAAGCATAAATCATAAAACAAGAACTGATATCACAGACTTACAACAGGAATAAAGTGTATTTTTGAAGTACATTGAACTAGAACACAACTCTTTCAACAATGTATCAGTCAACACGGATAGCCACAAGTACTGAGTTTTATTTTGTCACTAGTGGACATGAAATGTATGCTGTTATCAGCTGGGGGCTTAGAGGGTTAGCTAGCTTTAAAGGCTGTAAGAATTTAAAGCCACCCTGTGACCACTTGCAATTTATTTGTTATATTCATTGCCATGTTGGGAGATTTACCTTGAAACTTTTTTCATATAATAACACAAAAACAACTAGACACTGTTTACTGGCATTCACCCTTTCTACAAAGCTACAGAATGTTGCTATTTCCCAGATTTTCATTAATTGGTGAAATTTTGAATAACTGCACATAGTGATGTTTTATGAGTCTCTGATATCTTGTATTTGACAGCAGTAGTACAATTTTACTGAACCCTCCCAGCAGAGATTCAAACATACTCTTCTTCATATTCTTACACAGGCAACAAGTTTTTTTGTACCCTCAGCTTTTTATATTCTCACAATAACATCAACTATGAAGATACTGTTGTTCAGGGTCTGCTCTTCCTAAAGCATGGCCTTGTACCTTTAATTGCCATGCATAGTTGACTGTTCCTCCATTCTACATTTAGAAATGAAATTCAATGCATAATAATAATTTGCATAAGTTGTTAGGGCATTAAGGTGCTAGCCAAGTAGAAAACTTTCTAAGTGCACATGATCTTATATCATGTTCATACTCTGTACCGCAGTGTCACTTACCCTTATAGTTAGCATTGTTTGTTTCTTTTTTAAAAAGTATATTTTGATTGATTTCAGAGAAGATGGGAGAGGGAGAGAGAGAGAGAGAAACATCAATGATGAGAGAGAATCATTGACCCCGGCATGTGCCCTGACCAGGAATCAAACCGTGACCTCCTGGTTCATAGATCAATGCTCAACCACTGAGCAACACTGGCTGAGCAGCATTGTTTCTTCACTTTAGTAATATGCTCGTGAAGAATGCAGACCACACCACATCTTTCATTTTATTGTATCTGTCTTCTTCAGTGTTGTAAATAGCTTGTGAATGAATTCATTTAAGAATGCCTTCCATGTGAGATAACTTGAGGAACACAAGAAAAATCACTTAACACAAATCTTTGTCTCTAACTGGTATAACAAAGTGGAGAATGTTATTCACCAAGTTTTCACACATTAGTATTAATTATAAGAGAACTTGTAGGTGTTACTACAGGGACCTATCTTGACTGCCCTCCATAAATATTCCTTCCACCATGATATTACATGCCTGGTGAGCAGAGGTAGAAAGTCTAGACATGCTTTGTGAGATAATGAATAATGGAGGAAGAAATAAGAAGATAAGAAGCAGTCTGATCATGAACAAATTCCATGGAGAGTGTTGAAGCATAGATCCTAAGGTAAGGAGGTTGTTTATTGTTTGTCTTAGCAGCTTGGATGAGTAGGGAGAGGGAAGATGTTTCACCAATATCTGTAGGATATTTATTTGTGAAGCATTATGGGAAACTCCTGCACAGCTTCCTTTAAGAAGATTTAGAGTAGAGCTACATATTGGGTCAAGGTGTCTAGAGTTGGTTGACTGTAAGGCTGGACCTGTTTCTATTTGTGTTATATTTGGGAGTGTCTCATCTGGGATTTTTTACATAATGTGCAAAACCTCATTGCACATCCTATCTAATAAAGAGTAATATGCAAATTGACCATCACTCCAACACACAAGATGGCTGCCCCCATGTGGTCAAAGATGGCTGCCCCCATGTGGACACAAGATGGCCACCACCAGATGGCCAACAGGGGAGGGCAGTTGGGAGGGACTGGGCCTGCAAGGGAGAATAGTTGGGGGCAATCAAGCCTGCAGGGGAGGGCAGTTAGGGGTGATCAGGTGGGCAGAGGAGGGAAGTTGGGGGTGACTGGGTCTATAGGGAAGGGCAGTTGGGGGGGGGGGGGGACCCAGGCCTGCAAGGGAGAGCAGTTGGGGGAGACCAGGCCTGCAGGGGAGGGCAGTTAGGGGTGACCAGGTCTGCAGGGGAGGGCAGTTAGGGGTGACCAGGTCTGCAGGGGAGGGCAGTTAGGGGTGACCAGGTCTGCAGGGGAGGGCAGTTAGGGGCAATCAGGCTGGCAGGGGAGCAATTAGGCATCAATAAGGCTGGCAGGGGAGTGGTTAGGGGGTGATCAGGCTGGCAGGCAGAAGCGGTTAGGGGCAATCAGAAAGGCAGGCAGGTGAGCAGTTGGGAGCCAGCAATCCTACATTCCAGGTAGGATCGGGCCTAAATGGGTAGTTGGACATCCCTCGAGGGGTCCCAGATTGGAGAGGGTTCAGGCTGGGCTGAGGGACACACACCCCCGTGCACGAATTTCATGCACCGGGCCTCTAGTAAGTATATAATGATCATTGAAATGAGCCAAGGCTGCATTATTCACTCTTAGTGTCCCACTCTTGCAAGGAAATTATTGTAAGACTTGTGTTCATCACACTTACAATATTCTTTCATAGGATACAACCAATATGTAAAAGATGGTATAACTCAGTGGTCGGCAAACTGTGGCTCACGAGCCACATGAGGCTCGCGAGCTGCAGTTTGCTGCTCTGTTGAGTAATGAGTTTGCTGACCATTGGTATAACTGATAGAGGAGAACATTTAGCCCTAGATAAAAAAAAAATTTAGCTGTATAGAGGCTACTAAATTAAAGAAGCCTTTGTGAATGTCTTCATGAAAGTGAAAATTAGTTATTTTTTCTCTTAAAGCCACATGATACATATATATAGACATATATATATAAACATATAAAATTTTTAAATATACATTTATAATTTTACATATTGTAGTTTATATGCTGTATTTTATTGTGTTATATTTCAAGATTTGGGGATTTTGGAAACATTGTAGCATATCATTCTTTATGGAAAGATCTTCACTGAAGCCAGAGTGTGTGGGTTAAATTTATCCTTGTACATCTATCAAAATAACAAAAGGGCTGCCCTCATCTATTCCGATCAGAGTCACTCTACACTAAGACATTTACCCTGGGGCGTTAGAAAGGAGGTTCTAAAGGACAAGGTTCCTGCAGGCATATTTTATAATGAAAACTTACTTAATAATCTTGTACCCATTTCAAACAGGGGACATATAGCTGAATTCTCACCAGGGGTGGAGCTAATCACAAGTGACAAATGAAAGAGACTAAAGTAGTGGTGCCTGACAAGCAATGAGATGACAGGGGAGACTAAGTACAGAAAATGTTACACATGGCCCTGGCCAGTTTGGCTCAGTGGATAGAACGTAAGCCTGCGGACCAAAGGGTCCCAGGTTTGATTCTGGTCAAGAGCACTTACCTTGGTTGCAGGCTCCTCACCAGCTCGGGTTTTGGTCAGGCTCATGCAGGAGGCAACCAATCGACGTGTTTCTCTCACATCTATGTTTCTCTCTGTCTTTCCCTCTCTCTTCCACTCTTCCTAAAAATCAATGGAAAAATATCCTTGAGTGAGGAGTAACAAAACAAAACAAAAAAAGAGAAAATGTTCCACATCTATCTCAAACTTGTAAAACTGGATGAGATCCCAGGGGCCTGGAGTTAGGTGCATTTTCCAATACTTGTATTGATCTCTTAGATTTGGTAGAATTAACTTTGATGGACACAGACTGACTTAATTTTAGCACAGCCTTCTGTCCTTGAGGGAAATTCTCTGCCCAGTAGATGAAGAAAGGGAAGCATGACCTTGATAAAAAGCTAAGTCACAAAGGGATAGTATGCTCTCTTTTTTGAAGAGATATAGAAGCATTAATTGTCCTAAAATTGTTATGAGCTTATGTTTATTACATACATTACTATGATGGAAGATAATCTTTAAGAAGTTCACAGATATGATCAAGGCCTGGGAGGGGCGGGTGTGGGATGGAGGGGATCAATAGGAAAAAAAGATATCTGTAATACTTTCAACAATAAAGATAAATATTTTTTAAAAGTTCACAGGTAAGAACTGTGCACTCTTTCCATTCCCCAGTGATACATTTTTCTTAGTTCAAATGTTTTATGTGACTTTCTTCTCTACATTTTGGTACATTATTCTGTACACTAGTACATAATTTCTCTAGTGATTTTCCTGATCCAGCAATGATAGGGAAGATAAATTTAAACTTTTTCTTTAAAAAGTCAAAATACAGCCTTAGTCAGTTTGGCTCAGTGGATAGAGCATCTACCTGTGGACTGAAGGGTCCCTGGGTCAATTCTGGTCAAAGGCCCATGCCCATTGATGTTTCTATCTCTTTTCCTCTCTCTTCTTCTCTGAAAAAAAAATAAAAAATATATTTTTTGAAAAAGTCAGAATACAGCCCTTTTACTTGTGTTCATGCACTTTAACTCAAGAAAACCTCTCAGATGCTGAAAGAGGCTCCATTTACTCCTATCCTATCCAACATTCTAATAACAGTAGTTTGCTTTTCTGATTCCCTGTACTCTAGTATATTAGAAACATCAAGAGACTTTCAACAGCAGGAACACATGTATAAAAAGTTGGCAATATTAAGTCTAGGATGGAGACCAGAAATATATTAAAGAAGAGATTAGGATATATACCCAGAAGTGGTATTGTTCGATCATACGGTAGTTCTATTTTTAGTTTTATTGGGGAATCGCCACACTGTTTTTCATCTTGTCTGCACCAATTTACAATCCCACTAACAATGTACAAGGGTTCACTTTTCTCCAAATCCTTCGCCAGCATTTGCTATCTCTCCTTTTTTTGTGAATAGCCATTCCAGCAAGTGTGAGACAATATCTCATTGTAGTTTTGATTTACATTTCCCTGATGATTAGTGATGTTGAGCACTTACTTTCTCATGTATGTTTTGGCTATTTAAATACCTTCTTTGGAAAAAAGTCTATTCAGTTCCTTTGTAGTTTTTTTTTTAATTTTCAGGGGGGTTATTTTTTATTATTTAAAAAAATATTTTAATTTTTCCATCACTCTTTATCCCCTCTATATACTCCCCCACCCCCACAATCATCATACTGTCATCCATGTCCATGAGTTCCCTATTCTTTTTCTGGGGGAGGGGTTGCCACTGAGTTGTTTATTACAACATTATTTACATAACCAAGACATGGAGACAACCTAATTATTCGCTGACATATGAATCAGATGAATGAATAAAGAAAATGTGGGAGATACATATATATCCATAACAAAGAAGAAAATCACATCATTTGTGACAACCTGGATGGACGTTGAAGGCATTATTCTAAGTGAAATTCACCAGACAGAGAAAGACAGATATTGTATTATATCACTTATAAGGAGAATCTTAGAAAAACAAAGTCATAAAAACAGAGAAAGGATTGGTGGTTGCCAAGCAGAGTGGAGTAATTGAGTGAAGAGGGTCAAAAATTACAAACTTCCAGTTACAAGATACTAAGTCCTGGGGATGTTATGGACAACATGGTGACTATAATTAACAATACTGTACTGTCTATTTTCAAGTTTCTAAAGAGTAATCTTAAAAGTTATCATCACAAGGGGAAAAAAGTAACTATGTAAGGTAACAAATGGTAACTAAAGTTACTATGGTAATAATTTTCTATATATATATATATATATATATATATATATATATATATATATATGCCGCCCATTGCAGGAATACTCCTGCAAGAATAGGGCTTCCTTCAGCCTGACTCCCGTCTCTGCTGCCTCGCTCCCACCCATCTCCGCTGCCTCGCTCCCACCCATCTCCGCTGCCTCGCTCCCACCCATCTCCACTGCCTCGCTCCCTCCCGTCTCCACTGCCTCGCTCCCTCCCACCCGTCTCCTCTGCCTCGCTCCCACCCATCTCCACTGCCTCGCTTCCACCCGTCTCCGCTGCCTCCATCCCACCCGTCTCCTCTGCCTCACTTCTTCCCTTCTCTGCTGCCTCGCTCACTCCCTTCTCCCCCGCCCCGCCTGCTTCCCTCTTTTCTCCACCGCCCTGCTTGCTTACTTCATTGCAGCTTTTCTCCCTTCTGCAGTGCTTCACTTCCTTCTCCACTGTCTTCAGTCTTCGCTCTGCGCCTGGATATGCAAGTTAACTGCCATCTTGGCTGGGTTAATTTGCATATCACTCTTGATTGGCTGGTGGGCATGGTTGGTGGGTGTGGCTTGTGGGTGCAGCGGAATGATGGTTAATTTGCATATTACTGTTTTATTAGATAGGATATCCTTATGTGGTACACAAACTTATACAATGTTATATGTCAATTATATCTCAGTGAAACTAGAAAAAAGAGATTAGGAACTTGAAAATTAGAGCAATGTAAAATCAATACAACTGATAATATTTTAAATTATGACAAAATACTCTTGCTCACTGAGCTGTTTATAAAGGAAAGAGAATTAAACATTTCAGAACAGCTTACATCAGAATAGCAAATAAATAATGTGGTTTTGGTTTTGGTTTTCAATAAAGGCAAACTTCAATACTTCTAAAAATACAGTGTTGTACAGCCTGAATTACCACCTGATACCAGAAATAATGAAACATGAATTATCGTCATAAATTCTTTCCTGTACAAGATATACAATTTCCTTAGAGATTTGCTGTTATTTTCTAGAATAGAGCTTCAGTGGTCTCAGTGGTTGTCATTATTTTTCAGAGCCTTCTAAGATGGGCTGAGTCTCTTGAACAAGATCTATGATTATTTAACGGAGAATTATTTAATCTCCAACTGGGCTTCATAGAGTTTTCGCTTTGAATACTAACCTGGCATGACAGAGGCAAGATCCTGTATTCTTGTTGCATGTGAGCCACGATGTTTAGCTCAGTAGAAGTCTTCCTTTGCACGTGTTTTCCACAAATAACCATGGTTTTCTTTGCTACACCGAATTTAATTTTCTTTTGAAACCCTATCCCAGGATTTCTTTCACTGAATTATTTTTGGAAACCTTTCCCCAGCCCTATCTATTTCTTTAACTGTATTATTTGTGCATTTTGTTCCCTTCTTTCTCATTTGTGTTAACCACCATTTAAATACTCCACTAACTATAGCAAGATAATGGCTATAATATGAAATACAATTCAGAAAAATATATTAGAACTTGAAGAAATAATTCAGCTCTTAACTTAATATGACTAAGAATCTCTTTGTTTCCAAAGAGAAAAATAACTTATATGTTGTATGTTATAAATAATAGTTTAATTTAAACCTTGTATATTTTCCACTAGTGAATATATAAAGTCATATTTCTGCTAACATAAGTGCTAACATATTTTTGAAGTAATTTTAATTTAGTTTTATTTAGATTTCAAATTAAAGACTATTTGGCCTTAGACTTAATTAATTTTTCTCTGCAGAAAAAAAATGTTTTCAAGGTTGTTATTTTCTTAGATAGAAAATACTAGTATAATCAACTAAGTAGGTGATGTTATTAAAATGTTTTACATACTGACCGTGTAGACCTTAATATTGTGAGAAAGTCAAATAGAAGGAATTTAAAATATTAATGCTGGTAAAAGATACAATCTAGGAAAACTGTTTCACTTTTTGCTTTAGTTTAATTTCTTTTGAATCCACATAATGGGGAATAAATAACTCCAGTTCACTTCAACAACAATGTGCCTTTACAGGGTGGATACTGGGGTTTGTCATAAAATTCAAAGGGAGGCAGCCCTTAAAGAAAATTCAGAACCAGGAATTTAAAAAGTTATAGACATGTAGGTGACCCTCTTCCATTCCATTTTTTCTGCTTCTCTATCTGTTAAATTATTATGATCTTTAATATATATATATATATATATATATATATATATATATATATATATATATATATATATATATATATATATTAGAGAGGAAGGAGAGGGAGAGAGAGAGAAACATCAATGATGAGAGAGAATCATTGATCTGCTGCCTCCTGCACACCCCACACTGGGGATCAACCCTAAAACCCGGGCATGTGCCCTGACCAGAAATCAAACTGTGACCTCCTGGTTCATAGGTCGACGCTCAATCACTGAGCCATGCCAGCCAGGCATGTTAAATTCTTACGATCTTGAACATCATTTTTCTCTATGGCTTTTTGAAAATAAGGCAGAAGAAGGCTCCTCCTCTAAGATTTGTGAGACCCTAAGTTTCAACATTTACAGAACCTAACTGCATTGCAACTTTCACATTCCTGAGAGAGAGAATCTGATTAAATCAGCTCATTCCAGTTTTCCAACACTGGTCCAATCAATAGTATATAGAATGACTCCTGTACTCTTACCATAGTTCCCACTGCCCACATGGCTAGGTACTGGGGTTGGGGCAATACTTCATTGGCAAAGGGGCTCCTCTTAAATTGAGATCTATATTATTACAGTTGTCAATCAGAAGAAGTAATGACACTGAATATTCAACAAGTATTGTACTCTTATCATGTACCAGGAACTATGGTCAAAGTGTCCCATTCATTATCTTGTGCTTTCCTCACACGATCCTTATCTCTATTTTATAGATGAAGAAACTAAAAATTAGTAGTGGCTAAATATTGTGCCAAAACTCTCAGAATGATGTAGGGAAAATGACACAAATTTATAGGATATACATTTCTTTAATGGAGAAGAGATGGATGCTTATGAAAAAGAGAAGATAGTACATGATCCGAAGGAGGATTTACTCCCTAGATCTCCCAAAGTTCTTTTTTTTTTAAAATGTGAAACATAGAGTTTATTCTTGTATTATTATTCATTAATTGTTGTATTATTAACCATATTAACAACTGTGAATCTATTTTTGCCACACCCTGTATAATAAAAAAAGACTTTATATTCAGAATATAATAAAGAACATATATGAATTAATAAGGAAAAAATAAAGATAATACAAAGTTCTTGATAGGGAGGTATAGGTGTGGGAGATACCACAGGAATTAACCTTGTCTTTTTCATAGCAGTTTTATGTCCTCTGGATCTCCTAGCAACAATGGACTATTCTGCAAATTCTGACTACATGCCAACCTATTCACCAGCTAGAAAACAGCTGGTATGCAAAAACCCAAGTGTATTACTATGCGCAAGGTTAGGTAAAACAAAAACCAGTTTTCCAGGTGTGTCTCCTGACAGGTCCCTCAAATGGTCCATCAGCGTTTCCATTCTCGGGTCACTGGATTCCTTGCCAAATGACTCTTGGTTTTAGTGCTAAAGCTTAATACATAAGTCTAATGTTTTAATTTCTTTTTAAACATTTATTTTTATTTTTAGAGAAAATAATTTTTAAGTACATTTTTATTGATATCAGAGAGAAGGGAGAGGGAGAGAGAGAGAGAGAGATAGAAACATCAATGATGAGAGAGAATCATTGATCGGCTGCCTCCTTCCTGCACACCCCACACTAGGGATCAAGCCCGCAACCTGGGCATGTGCCCTTGACTGGAATCGAACCAGGGACCTTTCAGTCCGCAGGCTGATGCTCTATCCACTAAGCCAAACCGTCTAGGGCAGTTTAATGTTTTTAGAGAAAATTTATACAGCTATTCTTTTATCGTAAGAAACCAAATCACTGCTGTCTAATAGAGAACTGTTTCTCGCTGACATACTCACACACCCAAACCACCTTAAAATAATAGAATTCAGGCACCCCACAGCTAAACTTTAATTATGTTGTCTGATAGTAGATTGCTATATTTTGTCATTGTTTCACTTGTGCCTCTATCAACATAATGTTTTATTGTTCCCTATTACTAACCCGGTTCGTTATTTATTGTTAAAGACTCAATGGTTGAATTTACACTCTGTCACGATAAATCATGCTCACCCAGCTAATGCAGCATTAAAATGAAATCAGGCTTGCAATATTGTTAAGCCATATATATTAGAATGTTTGGGTGGATAGTATAGACTAGGCATTCCAAAACTGTCTCAAGTTATGCATACCATCAAAAACAATTCATTGAATGATCTAGGCTTCATGAATTTATTTTATTCTAAGTGTTTTGGAATTAGCAAATAAGAGAAAAAAACCATGTGCACAATAAGTATGTACTCCTAAGATGAATTTTTGTTGTTGTTGTTGTTGTTGTTGTTAATCCTTACCCAAGGATATTTTTCCATTGATTTTAGAGAGAGTGAAAGGGAGGGGAGAGACAGAGAGGAACATCAATGTGAGAGAGACACATTGATTGGCTGCCTCCTGCCCGCACCCCAACCAGGGCCAGGGAACCTACAGCCAAAGTACATGCCCTTGATCGGAATTGAACCAGGGACCCTTCAGTTCAAGGGTTGACGCTCTATCCAATGAGCCAAACCAACTAGGGCTGAAGATGAATTTTTTGAAAAATATTCAAAAAATTGACCCTACACGTACATGGGTAAATGTGGGATTTGAAATTACATGAATAAGTGCTCAATTTTTTGTGTGTAAACTTGGTGTCATAGCAAGTGTTTAAATGGGCTTAGTCTCCAGTTCTGGTTCTACAAAGGAAACTTTATATACACTGAGTGGCCAGATTATGATCTCTGAACACATAATAATCTGGCCACTCAGTACATATATATATATATTAGAGGCCCAGTGCATGAATTCGTGCATGGGTGGGGTCTGGCCAGCCTGGCCAGGGGGAGGGGACATGGGCGGTTGGCTAGCATGCTTGCTGGTCTTGCTGGTCAAACTCCTGGTCAAGGGGATAGTTTGCATATTAGCCTTTTATTATATAGGATGTACACTGAGTGGCCAGATTATTATGCATTCAGAGATCATAATAATTTGGCTACTCAGTGTATATAAAATCAATGTTTATTTTAACAAGATATATATATATATATATGTGTGTGTGTGTGTGTGTGTGTGTGTGTGTGTGTGTGTATCCTATATAATAAAAAGCTAATATGCAAATTGACTGAACAGCAGAATGACCAGTTGCTCTGACACGCATTGACCACCAGCGGGCAGATGTTCAACACAGGAACTGCCTCCTGGTGGTCAGTGTGGTCCCACAGTGAGAGCACTGCTCAGCCAGAAGCTGGGCTCATGGCTGGCGAGCTTAGCAAGCCTCTCCCACCTCCGCAGCAGTGCTAAGGACCCCTCAGGGGATGTTCGACTGCCAGCTTAAGCCCACATCTCCTGAGGGGTCTCGGACTGTGAGAGGGCGCAGGCCGGGCTGAGGGATCCCCCACCCCCAGTGCACTGGTTCTCTAGTATATATATATATATATATATATATATATATATATATATATATATACATACATCATGCTGCTTAGAGTATTTAATGTGGAAATCAGTATACAGTGATGCAATTATTTTTTTTTTCAGTGATGCAATTATTTATGTATAGTGATATCTTAACTTTTTGGGATTTGTCCATATTTGGATAGTTTGAGTTTAGCACATTTTTTGAGATCAGTGCTAGCATAGTGGGAAAACATGTGGAAGTTTCTGAAACTGCCTCTCCCTCTGTGGCCAAGAGTGTACATCAAGAGCACTAATGCATCTGGAGTGTATGTTGACAAGTATTGCTACCTTTAAGGATCTAAAGGCTACAGGGATGGGGGTCCCCATTATATGTCTGTTTAATTCACCATCAGTACCTTGCAGAAATGACTTTAGATTATTAATATTTCAATAAGTAGTAGCCTTGATTGCAGCTATTGTGCTGGACATGGTATCAGGGTTAGAGCAGATTAATATGGCCTCAGGTACATAATATGTGACCATTGATTTAGAAAGTGTATTCTTTCCATTGTAATGGAAAAGAAGATTAGTAACAGTTTGAATTCATGTAGAACAGATAAATGAATTCATTAAGAGTTTTGTTTTAGGGCTATGTTAACCTTACTGCTCTCTATCATGATAAAGTGTAAAGAGCACTATCTAGACTGCCATAGGGCATCATATTGATTCATTACATCAATGATATTATGTTGTTCAGGCAGAATAATCAAGAGGTGAGTAGCACAGTGGAGAGCTCGGTAAGACATGTTCAGTCCAGGGGATGGGATAGAAATCTGAGGAAGATTCAGGGGCCTACAGTATCTCAACAGTTTTTATGGATCCAATGCCAGGATATCACCTCCAGAGTGAAAGAAAATCATTATATCACGGACCTCTAATCATGAAAAAGCAAGTGCAATGCCTTCTTCAGGTTCTATAGGAACCATATTCCATATCTAAGGACACTGCTTCAGCCCATATACTGGATGACACAAAAGATTGCCAGCTTTGCCTGGCCAGTGTGGCTCAGTGGTTGAGCATTGACATATGAACCAGGAGGTCAGGGTTTGATTCCCAGTCACAGCACGTGCTCAGCTTGATCCCTCTTGTGGGGCACGCTGGAGGCAGCCAATCAATGGTTCTCTCTCATCATTGATGTTTCTATCTCTCCCTCTCCCTTTCTCTCTGAAATCAATCAATATATATATATATATATATATATATATATATATATATATATATATATATATATACTAGAGGCCCGGTGCACGAAATTCGTGCACGGAGGGGGGGTGTCCCTCAGCCCAGCCTGTACCCTCTCCAATCTGGGACCCCTCGAGGGATGTCCAACTGCCACTGGGATCGGGCCTAAACAGGCAGTCGGACATCCCTCTCCCAATCCAGGACTGCTGGCTCCCAACTGCTCGCCTGCCTGCCTTCCTGATTTCCCCTAACCACTCTGCAGCCAGTCTGATTGATGCCTAACTGCTCCCCTGCCAGCCTGTTTGCCCCCAACTTCCCTCCTCTGCCATCCCGGTCACCCCTAACTGCCCTCCCCTGCAGGGTTGATCGCCTCCAACTGCCTTCCCTTGCATGCCGGGTGCCTCCAAACTGCCCTCCCCTGCTGGCCATCTTGTGGTGGCCATCTTGTGTCCACATGGGGGCAGGATCTTTGACCACATGGGGGCAGCCATCTTGTGTGTTGGAGTGATGGTCAATCTGCATCTTACTCTTTTATTAGATAGGATAGAGGCCTGGTACAGGAGTGGGGGCCAGCTGGTTTGCCCTGAAGGGTGTCCTGGATCAGGGTGGGGGTTCCCTTGGGGCGTGGGGCGGCCTGAGAAAGGGGCCTGTGGTGGTTTGTAGGCCGGCTACGCCCCCTGGCTACCCAAGCAGAGGCCCGGGTATCTGGAATTTATTTACCTTCTACAATTGAAACTTTGTAGCCTGGAGCGGAGCCAAGCCTCCTGCATGCTCCATGGCTGGCAGCCATTTCTGTTTGGGTTAATTCACCTTCTATAATTGAAACTTTGTAGCTTAAGCGGAGGCCTGGGCCCGGCCAGGGTGTGCAGAAATCTTTGCTTTCTCCGTTGCCGCGGGCAACCCTGGCCTGGTCTCTCCCGCTCCTTGGCTGCCGCCATTCTGTTTGAATTTGTTTACCTTCTATAATTGAAACTTTGTAGCTTGAGTGGAGGCTTAGGCCTGGCAAGGACATGCGGAAAGCTTGGCTTCCTCTGTTGCCTGGAAAACCTTGCTCTCTGTGGCTGTAGCCATCTTGGTTGGGTTTATTTGCATACTCGCCCTGATTGGCTGGTGGGCGTGGCTTGGGCTGGTGGGCATGGCTTGGGCATAGCGAAGGTGTGGTCAATTTGCATATTACCCTTTTATTAGGTAGGATATATATATTTTTTTATTAAGGTATTATATGTGTACATATCTTACCATTGCCCCCCCCACCCCACTCCCATATATGCCCTCACCCCCCAGAGTTTTGCGTCCATTGGTTATGCTTATATGCATGCATACGAGTCCTTTGATTGATCTCTTATCTCCCCCACCTCTCCCTAACCATCCCCCTGTAATTTGACAGTCTGTTTGATGCTTTACTGTCTCTGTATCTATCTTTTTGTTCAAGTTTATAATGTTCTTTATTATCCATAAATGAGTGAGATCATGTGGTATTTTTCTTTCATTGCCTGGCTTATTTCACTCAACATAATGTTCTCCAATTCCATCCAGGTTGCTGCAAATGATGAGATTTCCTTCTTTTTTATGGTAGCATAGTATTCCATTGTGTAGATGTACCACAGTTTTCTGATCCAGTCATCTGCTGATGGGCACCTAGGCTGTTTCCAAATCTTAGCTATGGTGAATTGTGCTGCTATGAACATAGGGGTGCATATATCCTTTCTGATTGGTGTTTCTAGTTTCTTCGGATATATTCCCAGGAGTGGGATTACTGGGTCAAATGGGAGTTCCATTTTCAGTTTTTTGAGGAAACTCCATACTGTTCTCCACAGTGGCTGCACCAGTCTGCATTCCCACCAGCAGTGCACAAGGGTTCCTTTTTCTCAGCATCCTCCCCAACACTTGTCGTTTGTTGATTTGTTGATGATAGCCATTCTGACAGGTGTGAGATAGTACCGCATTGTTGTTTTGATTTGCATCTCTCGGATAATTAGTGACGTTGAGCATGTTTTCATGTGTCTCTTGGCCTTCTTTCTGTCTTCTTTTGAAAAGATTTTATTTAGGTCTGTTGCCCATTTTTTTATTGGATCATTTATCTTCCTTTTATTAAGTTGTATAAGCTGCCTGTAGATGTTGGAGATTAAACCTTTATCAGTGATGCCATTTGCAAATATGTTCTCCCATGCAGTGGGCCTTCTTGTTGTTTTGTGGATGGTTTCTTTTGCTGTGAAAAAGCTTTTTATTTTGATGTAGTCCCATTTGTTAATTTTCTCTTTAGCTTCCATTGCCCTAGGGCCAGTGTCAGTGAAGAAGTTCTTTTGGCATATGTCTGAGATTTTGCTGCCTGTGGATTGCTCTAGTATTTTTATGGTTTCCCGTCTTATGTTTAAGTCCTGTATCCATTTTGAGTTTATTTTCGTGTATGGCGTAAGTTGGTGATCTAGCTTCATTTTTTTGCATGTATCTGTCCAATTTTCCCTAAACCATTTATTGAAGAGACTGTATTTATTCCATTGTATGTTCATGCCTCCTTTGTCAAATATTAATTGAGCATAGTGGTTTGGGTCAATATCTGGATTCTCTATTCTGTTCCATTGATCTATATGTCCGTTCTTGTGCCAGTACCAGGCTGTTTTGAGAACAGTGGCTTTGTAATACAGCTTGAAATATGGTATTGAGATCCCTCCTACTTTATTCTTCTTTCTCAGGATTGCTGTGGCTATTCGGGGTCTTTTTTTATTCCAGATGAATTTTTGGAGAGTTCTTTCAAGGTCTGTGAAATATGCCGTTGGTATTTTAATGGGGAGTGCATTGAATCTATAGATTGCTTTGGGTAGTATGGACATTTTAATGATGTTGATTCTACCAATCCATGAACATGGTATGTTCTTCCATCTGTTTACGTCTTCCTCTATCTCTTTTTTCAGTATCCTGTAGTTTTCTGTGTATAGGTCTTTTACCTCCTTAGTTAAGTTTATTCCTAGGTATCTTAATTTTTTTGGTGCGATGGTAAATGGGATTGTCTTTTTAGTCTCTCTGTCTGTAAGTTCACTATTGGTGTATAGAAAGGCCATAGATTTCTTGGCCTTAATTTTGTATCCTGCTACAAAATTAATAGGTAGGATATATATATATATATATATATATATATATATATATATATATATATATATATATATACATATATATATATATTTTTTTTTAAAGTGTTCTGCAACAAATTCAAATCTTAATAGTAGCATCTGTGCTATTTGGGCTTATGGTTTGCTGAACCCGTGATGTTAGGTATTAGTAGTGATGAAAGATGCTGTATAAGAGAGAAGGAAAATATGGTCCTCCCCAAAAGAAACTGAAATATTGCTACCTAAAAAGGAAAAATTGTAGCTGGACATGAAACAACAAACAGATGTCCAATACATCCCTATTGTAGTCATGGCAATCTTGAAAATTTCTGATTCTTGATTGGTTTATATCTTAAAGTGTCATATTGTTTTTCTCAATGAACACTTTTGAAACTTTAGAACACATGTGAGCATAAAAAATCAACATAATTTTCAAAGCATGGTTTGCTAACAGGATACTAAATGTTTTTATAAATGACTACTTGCTGTGTGAATGCTTTCATATTTTGATGTGTCAAAATAGTTTATCAAAGTTATAACCAAAATAGGAATGTTTATCAAAAATATACATATTTTTGAAAATTTTCTCTGCATTATGATTAAACCCAGAAATAAAGTAACATATTGCATAGCAGATCACTATCTAATTAATATATACCTTTGAAAAAGTGACCAAGGAATAGATTCACTGACCCCTCACTTTGCAATTTAAGAAGTCTGCACTATATGCTCTCTTCAGCATATCTATATAATAAAAGCCTAAGTGACCGGTACAACGCAATGACCAGAACAACCAGTAGCTATGATGAGCACTGACCACCAGGGGGCAGACGCTCAACGCAGGAGCTGCCCCCTGGTGGTCAGTGCACTCCCACAGGGGAAGTGCTGCTCAGCCAGAATCTGGGCTCACGGCTGGAGAGTGCAGCAGTGGTGGTGGGAGCCTCTCCTGCCTCCGCAGCAGCGCTAAGGAGCAGTGAGCCAAGCAGTAAGGAGCAGTGAGCAGGCAGACAGTAAGAAGTGAGGGGTCCCAGACTGTGAGAGGGTGCACACGGGCTGAGGGACTCCCCTCCCCAAGTGCATGAATTTCATGCACCAGGCCTCTAGTTTCTAATAAAAATAAAACGTTTGTTCATTATCACTTTTAAGCTTTTTCTAATTAATTCTGAATAGAATCACTGAAAAATAGATCAGAAGAGAATATTAAAATACTGAGTTCTTAATTCTCTTAAGTCTACAATATTTGAGTATCTACAATGTCATTAGAACCTCTTAAAGTTTATGAACTTCAGAAATAAATAATAAAATAAATGACACTGGAAACTTCCATTTTCCTTCATATTCCACATGTATAATAGTGTTTTTACCTTTTTATTAAAAAAAACTATATAGAGAGCTAGAAAATAATGCAGACAGAAGATATAGCTCTTAGATTTATGGAGTAAAGAGCAGCAATGTGATTGTCTAAGAAAATTGTTTTAACTTTCCAGCTAGACTATATTGTAAAAGTAAACATAATACATTATTAGTGTTCTTTTTTCCTTCTTAGTGACATAAGAGTGAATGCTTGCTTTATTCACTGTTTTTTTAAGTGAAAAAATAAACATGAAATTTCTATAGAAGATTTTGTGGTTGATGATACTATTGCTGCAATTTCTGGCATTATTGCATTACTAACATTCTCTCAGGTTTTAAAAAAATATTAAAAAGTGTTGAAATATAGTGTTCTTTTTGACCCTCCCAAGAGTGAATCATTCCCCTTAGAAAGTACATTAGTTTTTTTGTTTTCCAAAATATCAACCATAAGTCATAATATTAGTATAATGATAAGTATGTCAATTATCTAAAAGTTCGACATATAGGTCTGTACTGTCTATGAGAGTTGGAATAATTAATTCTGCTAGCAAAAATGGAAGTAGCAGATAGTTGTTCATTATTATTCCAGTTATGACTTGTTTATGTACAAAAAGAGTAATTCAACTCAAATTAATTTAATCCAAATAGAAGTTTATTTAGTTATCTAAAAGGAACATGGACTTGGAGTCAGTCATAACTGAATACAAAGTTTATATAATGTCATCAGTTCTTTCTCCTCTGACCTTCCACTCTTTTTTTTAAATATCTTTTTATTGATTTCAGAGATAGGAAGGGAGAGGGAGAGAGAATCATTGATCAGCTGCCTCCTACACGCCCCTCCTGGGGATGGAGTCCACAACCCCGGCCTGTGCCCTGACTGGGAAGCAAACAGTGACCTCCTGGTTCATAGGTTGGTGCTCAACCACTGAGCCACACCAGCTGGGCTTTCCTTCTACTCTTGCCACCATATCTTGTTATGGTGATTCTCTCTGTCAGGAAGATGGAATTGCAGCTAGAGGCCTAGACTCATAATCTACAGTTTAACGAGCCCCTCAGAAAGTAGATTTTTCTCCATGATAGCAATGGGAAAATTGTCATGAGGAAGACTGCTGGGTCATGCCTGGTCTTGCAGCAACCACTGGCTTGGAGAAAAAAAAAGTTGAGGTCACAATTAGTCTTATCAAAACCACATGAAATGTATTTCCCAAAGAGGAAAAATACATTCTCCTAAAAGGAAGATAAACTACTGGACAGATGAGGAAAAAAAGCAAAACCCAACCAAGCAAACAAAAAAATATTATACACTACAATAATGGAAACATCATCCTATATAATAAAAGCCTAATATGCTAAGTGTCTGGGCACCCAGTCATCCATTCAACCAAATTGCAATATGCTAATGATATGCTAAGGCCGCTCAACCACTCACTATGACATGCACTGACCACGAGGGGGCAGATGCTCCAACTGGTAGGTTAGCTTGCTGCTGGGGTCTGGCCTATCGGGACTGAACGAGACAGGCTGGACATGCCCTGGAGCCCTCCTGCACTCCCTCCCCTGCTGGCCAACCTCCCGTGTCACTCCCTGGCCCCGATCATGCACCAGTGGGGTCCCTTGGCCTGTCCTGTGCCCTCTTGAAATCCGGGACCCCTTGGGGGAATGTCGGAGAGCTGGTTTCGGCCCGATCCTGCAGGCGAGGCTGAGGGACCCCACTGGTGCATGAATTCATGCACCAGGCCTCTAGTTTTATTTATAATCCATAGAACTCTCCTGAACTGAAATTTTAAGCTACACTGATTAAATACATAAGGAGCAATAAATCTGGAGGGTTCTCATGGCTAATCTTTTTGCTTCCTTTTATAGTTTAGAAGTCAGTAGTCTGAGTAAGCTCATGAAAATCACAGACTGATATCATTTCTAGGGTTTCAGGAACTCACCATTTCTAACAAGTCCATTTCCCTGACCAGTGAGTTCCTCTGTTTCTCAGGTACATGGATTTCCCACCTCTCCATTATGAATACATAGATATTTAGAGAATTGGGAGGAAGGTTCCTTCTGTCTAGTAAAACATGAAATGTGCAGACCTATGCCCAGTCTTCACTATGGGATAGGGAGAATTCAGAGAAATGAGAAATGGGTGTTCTCTACATTTTTTGGCTTATAAATTGTCTCCCAATAATCCTGTTCGATGTCTGCACTACCTACCTGGTGCTTTGCCTAACATGGTTTAGACATTTTCTTTCACAGGGTTTCAAAAGCTATGAATTGACTTGATTTAACATTTTCACAGAGCAGTCAACATGGTTCCCTAATTTGCTTACTCAGGGTCATGATATATTTGGGAAAATAAAACATGTTGAAAAGAACCATCCATTATTTTACCTCTTTTGTTAATATTATGCTTTTTTACATGTTTCTATTGCAAACCATCTACTGATGTTTTCATATTTCCAAAATATCCAGTTGTCTGCCACCTAGTGACTAGTCTACACGTTAGTTAACTGCTCACTTATTTAATATTTTCTACTTAGGGTCTTTTTGAAAATGATTGCCTTTTCATGATTTAGACAATCAGTAAAAGGATTGCTACCTTTTTATGGGACAAGGACAGTAAATAATTATCTCAAGTGATATTTATTAAAAAAACAATGTTTCTTAAATAATGTGGAATATAAAATATATACTATTTCATAAATAAAACCATTTTTTGTGCACAACTTCTGTTATTTATAGTTCTAACATGTGGCAGCATTTTCTGTTGTAATATCCTATGGCTTAGAAACTTTGTAGAGGATGATTAGGTACATTTTTCTATCCCAGGATTGGTTGCAGATAGTTATAAAGCTTTTAGAAAAACACAGGAACTTAGAGAGAAAACTCAATAAAATATGCAGAATGAATTTTCAAAATAAAATTACAGAATTAACTTTGAAGGACATATATAGGTATATGAACAATACACAATAGAATGAAAGACATTCATTTCCCATTTGTCACAGTGGGATCATAATCTAGATTTTAAAGAGGATACACAAGAAGCTACACAAGAATTTTAAAAAATGTAACTAATGAAGTGCAGTGCATAGGAGCAATATAGCATTCGAGTGTCTATTAGAGTAGAAAAGTAATAAATGCAGTTTGGACTCTGGTTACTAGGTCTGGGATTATGTGCTGATTATTTATGTTCTTTGAAACACAGTTTATCAGCAAAATGAAAATAATAATAAAACCTTCATAGACTTTTTAGGTGCATTAGACACAAAGAAATATGGCATTTGTTGGGGTTAGATATAGACATATCTCCATGTGTACCCATCCCCACAGTCATACATCTTGGAGTGCAGATGGAGCCTTTATATTAATTAGAAAAAATGATCCTTACTCCAGGCAGATGCAGCTCTGCTACATGAAGTAAATGATGTTTAGAAGAGCTTGGAATTGATTTCAACTCTCACTTACCCTCTTGCTGGTTGTCTATGTAAAATGAACAACTTGAACACTTCTTCAGGCCTAGCTCTCCTGGTTATTGTTGATCCTGTTAATACTAATGGAAAAGAGGGAAGCAAATTAATAGTCATTTGTTTTGCAGTATTATTGCTCATAGACCAAAAGGAAACAGCTTTTAGAGAAAGGCTTAGTTTTGTTAATAATAAAGACTACCCAAATATATAGCCTTTTTGTTTCAATGTTGAGAAAAACTGAAAATAACTCTTTTCCTGATTAAACCCATACAAGTTTTAAATTTTATTTGGAAAGCTGGCTCTATGATATATGAATCAATATTAGGTAAGTGGTTTTAATAGTAAGTGAAGAAAGTGTGGCAATGCTGATATGAGTAGAGTGAGGTTACTTTGTTGCAGGTTGTCTAAGAGACTTTAATCTAACATCTATTGTGAATCTCTAAAGGGCTAAGTCTTGCAAAATTTCTCCAAAATAATTTACAATGGAAACAATTTTTATTGCTTAACAGTGAAGATGCCTGGCCAGCATGGTGCAGTGTGAGCATCAATCTATGAACCAGGAGGTCATGGTTTGATTCCCAGTCAGGGCACATGCCCAGGTTTCAGGCTCAATCCCCAGTGTGGGGTGTGCAGGAAGCAGCCGATCAATGATTCTCTCTCATCATTGATGTTTCTATCTCTTTCTTCCTCTCCCTTCCTCTCTGAAATCAATAAAAATATATTTTAAAAAAATGAAGAAAAAATTCACAGCAAAAAGAAGAAAAAAAGAAACATGGGCAAAGTCAAAAGAAAAAAGACAATCTTTGAGAAAAGATTGATATATTTGGGAAAATAAAAAATGTTGATAATGAGTAATACCCTAATTAAAAATGTAAATGATAAAGATTGAAACCAAGAAACATTATGGGGAAAATGGGAAGAAGACATGAAGAATTTTATATTTCAAAACAACTTTAAAGAGACATAAAATGGTTTTTAAACTTGTGAAAAGATGTTAAATTTTGCATATAATGAGGAAAATGTAAATTCAAACTACACTGACAATTTCTCACACACATGATACCAGGTGTTGTCAAGGATGTATGCAATGGGAATTTTATTAAATATTAGTAAGGATATAAATTGTTTAATGTACTCTGAAATACAGTTTGATATTATCTACCAAATGAAGATATTCTTGCCCTATGACTGAGCAATTCTACTCTTACATCTATACCTAAAAGTGTAGGGACATATATAGCAAGCAACATATACAAAAATATACTGAGCATCATTATTTGTAGTATATCAAAGTCACTGAAAAGTAAAATGGAAAAATAAATTATGGTAAGTCAAGCAATGAAATACTATGAAACATGAATATGAATGATTTAGAACTACATGCATGTTTCCCATAAACATAATGCTGAGAAAATAAACCTAGACACTTCTTCTAGATTGTTCCATTCAATTAGCATAAAAATCAGGTACACATAAATCATACTGTTTAAGGTTATATTCTTAGAAGGTAAAACTATGTATAATGAAAAGAAGGAAATAACTACTATAAAATTCATATTATCTTTAGAGGAGAGAAGTGGTGATGATGACAGGATCTGAATGAGGTTTTGAGGTTGATGGCTTTATTTTAGTCCTTGAACTTGAAGGTCACTGAACAGGAGGTTCACTATATGAGAAAGGACTGAGCTGTAAATTCCTGCCTTGTACATTTTCCTCAGTATATATTATAGTTCACAAATAAAATGTGATTGAAAAACAAAACAGTCGGTTGAAACATAATCCTCTAATATTTGGAATTGCTCCAATTATGGGGAAGCACTTGCTTAGAATAAGGAAGTTATAAATGTATTTGCCAATGACAAGAGATAGGTTTCAGTGACTGGTGGTTGAAAATTGTGCTCACTGCTGGAAGATTTTTGCTCATAATATAGTCTACATTTCACACTATTTAGTTTTGGGGCTACAAGAAATGGATGTCTTGGTGACAACAGGAAGTGGGGGGTGTTTCATAAAACTGTGGACAGATTTCTTCCATTGCCCTTCAGGGACAGAAAAACTCAGTAACCATAGAACATATATTTTAATGTAAAAAAGATTACACAATAGCCTGAGTAGAATTTCTTTTATGATGAATTAGTCACAGTCTTTTTAAATAGCAAGAATATACCCCTCACGTAACCTCTGAGAAAATAATAATGCAGATTTAACACATATGAACGTGAAAGGATTAGATTTCCTTGCAAACCAATCTTGTTCAAGGTCTGCCTGTTGGATAAAGATCCAAGAGCTAAAGTTACCACAGTGAGTTGCTTCCTGAAGAAAGGAAGACAACACTTCGACAGTCATTTGAATATTCATCTAGTATCTCCTGCTAGATATTCTCCATGTGCACTCACTGAAGTTATCTCATTCAATATTTATGATCAACCAATGGCATCAGAATTGTTTTCTAAACTTTACAGATGAGATTATTGAAACTCAAAGTATCTTCTCTAGTCACACACTAAAGAATTGGAATGTTCAGATTTCAAACAGTTTTGCTGACCTGGAACATTTGTTTTTGTGCCTACTTGCTACTTTAGCAAACTATGTTGTAAGGGTTTATCATTCACTATGCAGATAGGAAAATGGAAGTCATGTTGTTAGGGGCAGAAATAGAGCTACATGTATAAGACCAGCTACAATTATAAGAAATTTTAATCATGCTCTATTAACCAGGATGTTCTGTTCTGATTAAAGAAAGCACATTCTAACCTGGCTGGGAATTATACACCCTGGGACAGGGGAGCTAACATCAGAATGCAGACCGTCCTCCTTCCCTGAGAACTGCCTATTATTATGGAAAGATTTATAACCTCAGGGCTGACACAATCTAGTCCTGGGGGCACCCTCTCATTACAACCTTACCCCCTATTGCCTGTAATCTGGTCCTGGAGGCGCCCACCCTCTGCGACCCTCCTCCCCGCAGCCCACATTACTTCAGTTGGTTTATGGGGAGAGGCAGAGCAGATTTTTGTGGATGACCTGTTGCTCTCCCATACTGCAGGCATTATTGGAATAAGTGCTCATATATGATTCAACCCTGTCTCTGCTTAATTGGCTCAAGTAGTGACAAGGCAGCCTGGACCCCTAGGTTGTCCAGTTACAATGCCACGTTTCATGAAGGGAGTTTTATATAGGAAGCTAGTCAAATTGTTAGAAGAGCTGACAAAACAACAGGGTGATGTGTGATAGCCCAGAGGTTATCCAGTAGAAGGCATTGCTGCCATTACTAGGGCTGGAGGGACAGTAGAAGGAGCTGAGGTTACCAGAGCCCAGGGTCTGAGTTCCTTTTATGGGAGCTGGAAACTTGAAGGAGGGGCTGTCTGAGGGGCAGCACTGCTGGCTACCAAGAGGAATCTGGAAACCTGAAGGAGTGCCCACCTGGGAGGAACTGGAGTCCTAGAATGAGCTGCAAGGTTGGAGCTGGGACTGCAGAGGAAAGCTCTGCTGAGTGGCAGCTGCAACCAGAGTCACTGCAGACACTGGTAGAGATTCCTCCAGAAACTGAGAGAGAAAGACTGCCCTTGCATTCTCACTTCCAGTCTCCAGTGCCTCCTGTTTGCAGGGCCCCAAGAGAACGAATTTGATGGAGATCTGGGAAATGTAGTTTGCAGGAGCCATCCCTCTGAGGTCAGTGATATAGAGCAGAGTGCAGGAAAGTAGGGGAGGAAGTAGATCGAAGTGAACAGGAAAAGTTCCAAATCTCAAGGCTAACTTGCTAGCCTACTTCAGATTAAACCAGCCCCAAGGAGAGATGGCAAGTAGAAATTACCTACAATATCTAAGCAGGCTCATGTTAGAATAATTTATTTAATATGTAATATTTATTCTTTGTTTCCCAAGAAAATAAATCCTTCTATTACTTGAATAAATCCACCCTTGGTGTTCCAGTTAGCAAGCAATTTAAATAGTATAGAGAATGAGAAAACAAGCTGAAATGAAAGGAAGATGTCTGCTATCACATATGGTTGATTAAAAGACATTTGTAGATGAATGTGGAGAAGAGTCTAAAAATAAGGCTATATCTTAGCATTTCCTGATAATACTCATAAGGGACATTGATTTGAATGACAATTCCAATTGCTGGTTTTGCTAATGTCTGAATAGTGCTTTTAGAAATTCTTCTTTATATATAAAGTAGCAGGTTATAATTAGGGGGGAATTTCACATTTGAAACAAAATAATTGATTTCTAATTCTAGGTGGTGGAAAAAAGAGACAGCACCAAGAAATTCAAGACAAAAATAAAAAAGAAAAATGTCATGAAAGACATGGGAAAAATACAGGGTTGGTATTTCATGAGAAAACATGAGTGATACAGAGTTTATGTTTTCTTTCCTATTATTATCAAACTGATAAAATCTAGAAAGAGGAATATCAGGAATGCCTGGCAAACATTTTTTTTTTAAAAAAAAGCTTTATTGCTGAGAGTATTATAGATGTTTGCCCTTATTTCCTCCATTGCCCCCCTCCACCTGGTTCCTGCCCTGCCCCAGGCCTTCACCACCCTATTGTCTGTGTCCATGGGTAATGCATATATGCATATAAGTTCTTTGGTTAACCTCTTTCCGCCCCCCTCTCCTGTCTTCCTTTTGAGATTCCTCAGTCTGTTCCATGTTTCCATGGCTCTGGTTATACTTTATTCCTCAGTTTGTTTACTAGATTCCTTGTTCACTTATTTTGATTTTTATATTAAATTGTTGATAGTATGTATTTATTGCCATTTTCTTCTTCTCCTTCTTCTCCTTCTTCTTCTTCTTCTTCTTCTTCTTCTTCTTCTTCTTCTTCTTCTTCTTCTTCTTCTTCTTCTTCTCCTCCTCCTCCTCCTCCTCCTCCTCCTCCTCCTCCTCCTCCTTTTTTTCTTCAAAAATACCCTTCACTATTTCATGTAATACTGGTTTGGTGGTGATGAACTCCTTTAGCTTTTTCTTGTCTGTGAAGCTCTTTATCTGACCTTCAATTCTAAATGATAGCTTTGCTGGGTAGAGTAATCTTGGTGAAATGTCCTTGCTATTCATCACCTTGAATATTTCTTGCCAACCCCTTCTGGCCTGCCTAGTTTCTGTTGATAAATCAGCTGACAGTTGTATGGCCACTCCCTTGTAGATAACTAACTGCTTTTCTCTTGCTGCTTTTAAGATTCTCTCTTTGTCTTTAACCTTTGGCATTTTAATTATGATGTGTCTTGGTGTGGGCCTCTTTGGGTTCATCTTGTTTGGGACTCTCTGTGCTTCCTGGACTTGTAAGTCTATTTCTTTAACCAGGTAGGGGACGTATGCTGTCATTATTTCTTCAAATAGGTTTTCAATATCTTGCACTCTCTCTTCTTCTGGCACTCCCACGATGAGAATTTTGGTACACTTAACGTTGTCCCAGAGGTTCCTTACACTATCTTCATATTTTTTAATTCCTTTTTTTTTTTCACCTCTGACTGGGTGTTTTTTTCTTCTTCATATTCCAAATTGCTGATTTAATTCTCAGAATCCTCTACTGTTGAATCCCTGTAAATTATTCTTTATTTCAGTTAGTGTATGCTTAATTTCTGACTTGTCCTTTTTCATGTCTTTGATGTTTTACTAAAGTTCATGAAATTCTCACTAAGATCTTGAAATTATCACTAAGTCCCTTGAAGCTCTCATTAAGGTCCTTGAGCATCCTTATAACCATTGTTTTGAACTCTATATATGATACTTTGCTTGCTTCTATTTCATTTAGTTCTTTTTCTGGAGATTTCTTCTGTTCTTTCATTTGTGACATGTTTTTTTTTTCTCTCTACATTTTAGCTGCTTCCCTATGTTTGTTTTTATGTATTATATAGAACTGCTATGTCCCCTGGAGTTGGTAGAGTGGCCTTGTGTAGTAGTTGCACTGTAAAGACCAGTGGCTTAGCCTCCCCAGTCACCAGAGTTGGGCATTCTAGAAGCACCACTGTGTGGACTGTGCACAGTCTTGTTGTAGTTGAGCCTTGATTGCTGTTGATGTCACTGGGAGGAATTGACCTCCAGGCAAATTGGCTGTGAGAACTAGCTGCAACCATAGTGGAAGAGCTTCTGTGCAGGAGACACCCCTGTGGAGCAGGTCTTGCTTCACTGGGGCTTTGGTGCTCACTGAGTCTGCCCCATGAGTGTGTCACTCTTGGATGTGTAGAGCTATAATCTGGTGTGGCCTGAAGCTGTCCACTGGCTCTGGGTGCACTGGCTCTGGGCCCCCCTTGAGGTGCAAAGTTAGGCACTGCCTGTGCCAGGCCTGAGGCTACCCTTCAGGAGCTACAGAGTGATCTGCAGATGGCTGCTACTTGTGTGTTGGACTTGGAAGAGCCCAGGAGAGGCCAAGCTGTGAAGCAAGGCAGGCTGTTGCTAGTGCCAGGCCTCTTATTAAGTGGTGTGGGGCACACTGATGCCAGCTGCTGCTTGTATGAGAGATTTTAGGAATGCCTGAAGCCTGAGCCAGGATAGGCCATTCATATGGAAAAGTCACTGCAAACAGCTTGGGTGGGGCTGCAAATTGGGTGAGGCAGGGTCTCAGGGAATCGCCAGGGTGGATTAAACAGTGTGAGCCAAGTTTATGGAGTCTCAGATAAGGTGCCTGCCAGTCAGCTCTGTGGCAGGGGAGGTTTCAGCATACTAACAATGACCACTATGAACACCCCTATTGGGGAGAAAGCCGCCCCCCCGCCCCGTGAATTCTTGCTCTGATACTAGACAATCCAATTCCTCCCCATATGTCCATAGATCCCTCTGAACTGCTGCTCCAGCGCTGGATCTCAGAGGGAGCACGTCTGAGTAAATCTGTGTGCCATCCCTTTAAGAGGAACACCTGGGTCTCCAGCAGCCTCTGTGACACTCAGCCACAATCCCCACTGGTTTTTACAGCCTGAAGTTATGGGGGCTTCTCTTCACTGCACTGGAACCCTAGGTTGGGGGTCTGGTTTGGGGCCCCTTGCTTCTCACGAGTGGTCTCCACAGCCTAGATATCCCTCCCAATTAAAAAAACACACACACCATACATGTGTGTCAGACCAGCCCATTCTGTGCCTCTGCCCCTCCTCCCAGTCTGTGTACTTTCTTCTTTACTTCTCTAGTTGTAGGACTTCCATGTAGTCAGATTTCAGGAGGTTCTGAATGATGATTGTTCTGTAATTTTGATGTGGTTGTGGGAGGCAGTGAATACTGAGTTTACCTATGCTGCCATCTTGGTTCTTCTCCTCCTGGCAAAATTTAATATATAATTTTTCTTACAAATACCTAGCTAATGCTATTCAATAGAACTTTATGGGATGTTAGAATAGTTCTCTATCTGTTCTATCCAATACAGTAGTCACTGGCCACATGTGGCTGTTAAGTGCTTCAATGTGGCTATTGTGACTGAGAACCTATAATTCCATTTTGGTTGAATTTTAATTAATTTTTTCATTTAAATAGCACCTGCAACCAATGACTACATTTTTGGACAGCACAGACCAATGACTTTGTTCATACTTGATATAAAGTTGTTTTCCTTCCACAATGAATAACTTCAAAGACCGTTTTGAAGCATTGAGGTAAAATGTTGATTCCTTTCTACCAATCAGAACATCTAAATTATCCCTGGTGAGGGCACAGTCAAATTTCTCTCATATTCATTTACCTTCTAAATGGATAATAAGTTATATAGAATTAGAGTGCAGATATTTCTAAGGCTAAGATGAGCATTTGTTCCCTACTTTATATCCTTTAGTGTATGCTAAGAAGTTATTATAACAGGTGGGGGCTAAATAAGTATTTTATGATAGCATTTTGAAGCACTCAGAAAGTTCTATTATGATCTCTAGTGCCATAATGAAAGCAAAATAAAACTAAAATATAGAAGTTGCTTTTTTCATCCATTCAGTTCATTCAGGTCCAGCCACTTCTCACCACTTCCATGCCTACCACTTTCAAATCATTGTCTATTGCCTGGATTATTGCAATAATCTCCTAAATGGTGTTCTGCTTCTATCCTTTCCCCCTTTCGGTCTCTTTTCAACACTGTGGCCAGTGTGATATTTTAAAACAGAAATTAGGCCCTAACAGGTTTGGCTCAGAGAATAAAGCATCGGCCTGTGGTCTGAAAGGTCCCAGGTTCAATTCCGGTCAAGAGCATGTACCTTGGTTTCGGGCACATCCCCAGTAGTAGGTGTGCCGGAGGTGGCTGATCGATGTTTCTAACTCTCTATCCCTCTCCCTTCCTCTCTGTAAAAAAAAAAAAATCAATAAAATATATTTAAAACAAACCAGAAATTAGATCATGTCACTCCTTTTCTCAGATTCCTCCAGTGACTCCATTTTATTTTATTCAAAGTAAAAGTCAAAGTTCACAATGGCCTGTGAGGCCTTATTTGGTCTTGACCCCCATTCCTCTGATCTGATCTTCAGTTTTCTCCCCCTATTCACTTTGCCCCAGACACAGTGGCTTCCAGGCTGTTATAAACTTGAGGCATCCTCTTGCCTTAGGGCCTTTGTACTGGCTGTTTTCTCTGCCTGGAACTTTCTTCTACCAGAATATCTTCTATCTTCTCCATGGCTGTCTTCTTCCCCATGGAATTTTTGCTCAGTTCTCAATTCCTCATAGATGCTACTCTGACCACTTGGTTTAATTCTGTCCCTTGTCCTCAGCACCTCCCATGCCTCCTGATTTCTCTAATCTTTTTCTTTTTGGTTTCCCTTTTTCTACAGTATCATCAGTGTTAACATACTAGAATATTTATTTATGATGTTTATTTTTCACAGTCTAACTTTCTCCAATGGAACAAAAACTCCAGGAAGGCAGCAAATATTGCTTGTTTTATTCATTGATATATCCCAAACACTGTGAAAAGTGCCTAATATAAAAAAAACACTTTATAAAAGTTATTACATATATTAGGAAACGTTTATTAATCAAGATCATATATTTATGATTTATTAATGTGTGTGTAATGATTTCCATGAATTTAACTTTTGTGAATAAATATATCTGATTGTTAATGTAACATGAAAATTGCCACATCAGAATTTTCTAAATGAAATGTCATAAAGTTTCTTTAGTAAATTTTAATTTGTTTCAAAGTGTTTTAATAATAATGTAAAATCTTAGATGTGTTCAATTGGGCTGAGATAATGATATTAGAGAAAATTCTAATTTTCTTGATGCCCAAGCTTTTCCATCTTTAATTTTCATACTTGCGGCACTTCATTAAAATACATGTTGTATTTAATTTTCCAGGAAATTTCAGAGCATAAAAGACGTATATGCAAAGCAATTTCCAGTTAAACTAGTTGAAACTTTAAAAATGTAAGCCCATGTCTTTTAAGTAGAGCCTGTATCTTTTCTCAATGTGAGATATGTTTGCACGGGTCAATGTAACTCAGAATAAACAGTCAGAGTACCTTTAACTTTTTTTCTTTTAAATTTTTTTTATTGATTTCAGAGAGGAAGGAAGAGGTGGAGAGATAGAAACATCAATGATGAGAGAGAATCATTGACTGGCTGCCTCCTACTCTCCCTCTACTGGAGATCAAGCCCACAAACCAGGCATGTGCCCTTGACCGGAATCGAACCTGGGACCCTTCATTTCGCAGGCTGACGCTCTATCCACTGAGCCAAACCAGCTAGGGCAGAGTACCTTTAACTTTTGTTTTGTGCTCCGGTCTCCTAAACCCTTTCTTACATTCTGTACCCTCTCTAAGTTGCCGATATTGATTTCAAAGCCCTGACACAGACATAGTATTCTCATAATACTTGACCGCTGCTGAGAGCCGTGGGAGGAAAGTTTGCTTTTTTAAGAGCCTCTGCTTCAGTGTACAGATCCCATTTCCATCCCTCCTTTCTTAAAAGAATTACATTACAGACAAACTTAACTTGGAGCCCATAATAAGCCTTGGAATATTTTTCTGGCAACAGCTTCAAAGCTGGTTATTTCTGATTGTGTAGCCATGGAAATTATGTTTTATCCTTAAAATTGTCCTATACTTATCAGTGTTAAAATTAGCATTGTTTTTATCCCTTGGTAGTGGTGAAGGTCAATTTTTCTCTTGTTGGAAAGGCTGTTTCACAACCTTTGTCAAAGCTTATATTTCCAGCAAAATTTATTGTCTACTATATTCCCTCTCTAGTCCCACATGGGTATAAACCCTTTGAGGACAAGGTTATGTCCCATTCATTTTTGTATTCCTTACAGAATTTAGCACACAATAGGTACTCTATTCCAGCTAGCACCAACATGACCTGGTCCCTTGTTATCTCCTACCTGGACTAGAGCTATAACTAACTCCCTAACTAGTCTCCCCACTTCTGGTTTCTTCATAACTGACTTGGGCTGCAAACATAGTAAATTACTTACAGGTAGCTTGGCTATCACCTAGTCCAGCGGTTGCTGATAGCCTATCTACCAATGCATGTGCTACTTCCTTTCCTGAAATGCCTTTCATGTCCATCTGCCTGACTCAGTCCTGTGCATCCTTCTGAATTCAATTCATACCTTCTCTCCTCTGCAAAGACCCTTCTGATGGTGGTGGTTAAGGGCTTAGACTCTGAAATCTGATGGCTGGGGTTGGTTTCTTTTGCTTCTTATTAGTTGAATAATCTCAGGTAAGGTCTTTCACCTCTCTGTGACTCAGTTTCCTTAACTGTAAAGTAAGGAAAATAATAACATCTATGTCATAGGATTGTTGTAAGGATTCAGCCAGTTAATACATACAAAAAGCTTAGAACAGTACCTATCTCATAATAAGCAGTAAATAAATGCTAGCTTTAATTAGTAGTTTAGTAGATACGTTGACATTGCTAGTTTGTTATCACTCTGGACCCTCAAGTAGTGTTCAGTATATAATTTTACTATTGCTGTTTAACATTTATTTTTTTATTGAGATATAATTGACATAAATCATTATATTAATTTCAAGTGTACAACATGATGATTTGATATATGTATATATTGTGAACTGATTACCACAATAAGTCTAGTTAACATCCATCACCACACAGAGTTACAAATTTGCTTATTTTTCTTGTGATGAGAATTTTTAAGATCTACTCTCTTAGCAACTCTCAAATATAGTATTATTAACTATAGTCACCATGCTGTACATTACTGCCCCAGGGCTTATTGGTGTTTTTTTAAAAAATATATATTTTATTGATTTTTCACAGAGAGGAAGGGAGAGGGACAGAGAGCTAGAAACATCGATGAGAGAGAGACATCGACCAGCTGCCTCCGCACCGGGGGATGTGCCCGCAACCAATGTACATGCCCTTGACCGGAATCAAACCTGGGACCTTCCAGTCCGCAGACCGACGCTCTATCCACTGAGCCAAACCGGTTTCGGCAGCTTATTGGTTTTATTACTTGAAGTTTGTACCTTTTGACTCCCTTCATCCCTTTTGCCCACCCCTGCCTTTGACAACCACAAATCTGCCCTCTCTATCTATGAGTTTAAGGTGTGTTTTTTAGATTTTGAACATTGATTTTTAATTATTTTGACCTCCTGACTAAAGCATGAGCTGACTGAGGACAGATACTTGTACTGTCGTATGCTGGATCTAGCATTATGAATAGAGCACAATAAATAGTTTTGGAATGACCAACTAAATAAACTGAATTATCTTTTTAGTGAAACCATCAACATCTCTAATGATTAGCTCCTAATATTTGCCCAAGGAACTCATGATAATTTTAAAGTATCATCCTTTTAAAAAACATACTTCTTTATTGATTTTAGAGAGGAAGGAAGAGGGAGAGAGAGATAGAAGCATCAATGATGACAGAGAATCATTGATCAGCTGCCTCCTGCACTCCCCCTACTGGGGATGGAGCCCACAATCCAGGCATGTGCCCTTGGCCAGAATCGAACCTGGAGCCCTTCAGTCTGCAGGCCGACGCTCTATCCACTGAGCCAAACTGACTTGGGCAAGTATCATCTTTTAAGGAGCTGTATTGATAGTTTCCTCCATCAATGTCAGAAGCTGTGCAAGTCACTGTGCTCAATGTTTTTTTTTCTTTTTTTCTAAACCAACCCTATAGAATAGATACTGTTAAGGCACGAGGAGTTTGAAACATGGCGGATGACAAGGACTAGGCGAGTGTCTTCTGAGGAGCTGGCTCCAGAGAGGCTTCCCCACACCCAGCCCTAGCCCTGTTCGGCTTTGCATTCCAGGGCTGCTTTCTTCAAGGTAACAGGAAACAACAAACTACCAACACCTGAGAAGAGCCCCTGGATCTTATCAGGCTCAGCCTGGATGAGCGAATTTATGTGAAAATGAGAGATGACAGAGAGCTTCGAGGTAGATGACATGCTTCTGATCAACATTTAAATATGACATTGGGAGATGTGGGGGAAACTGTGCTTACTATAGAAACTGATGAAGAAGCATATGAAGAGATATATAAATCAACAAAATGGAATATTCCAATGCTTTTTGTTTGGGGAAATGGTGTGGTGCTAGTTGCCCCTCCAATGAGTTGGCTGAAACAAAGAATATATCTTGTGTGGAAATTAGGAGACTATATGATTAAGTCTTTAAAGGTAGAAGATATTCAAAAGAGAAACCTGCATACATTTTGATATTAAGAAATAACCAAAGATTCTTCTACTTCTAAACTGAGTTGATTTGCACATAACTCGCAATTTCTTAAGCTAACTGGCATTTTTATTTTCCTCCAACCCTTCCAATAAAAGTGATCACCAAAATGCAGCCCACTTTTTTAGGAGTTGATTTGCTCCACCGTTTTTTTCCAATTTCTAATTTTTTTTAATTTAAATTTGACGTTTTCTTTTTAATTTTTTTTAGGAAAAAAAAAAGACATGAGGAAGCCAAGACACAGAAGAGTCAAGTAATAAATTCAGTGTATTAGAGGAACTCAAGAATACTCTGTCTAATAAATACCATGTTTTCTGCCAATTCAACATTTATTCAACTGGCCATTCTACTTTCACTTTTAACACTTATAAGAAAAACTAGAGGCCGGGTACACAAAATTTGTGCATGGGGGGGGGGGGGAGGGTGCCCTCAGCCTAGCCTGCACCCTTTCTAATCCAGGACCCTTTGGGGGATGTCTGACTGCCGGTTTAGGCCTGATCCCCTAAACCAGAAGCCGGACATTCCTCTCATAATCCTGGACCACTGGCTTCTAACCACTCACCTGCCTCCCTGCCTGATTGCCCCTAACTGCCTCTGCCTGCTGGCCTGATGACCCCCAACTGCCCCCACCCTCCAGCCTGGTTGCTCCCATGTTCCCCCCCTGCTGGCCTGGTCACCCCACACAACCTGCTGCTTGGTCGTTTGGTCTCTCCTCCACTAACCACCCTGCCGGCCTGGTCGCCCCATGCAGCCTGCTGCTTGGTTGTTTGGTCATCCCTCACTAACCCCACTGCCAGCCTGGTCACCCCACACAGCCTGTTTGGTCGTCCGTTCGGTTGCGATGGTCACTTAGGCTTTTATTATTATAGATAAGATGCTTCAATCATCAATGTTTCATATTGACAGTGAAACTTTTTGGAGTATTATTACAGTATTTCTGGACAATAATCAACAGCTGGTGTATGCAAGCAACTTCTCTTCATGTCAATAGAAACAGGGTGTTTGAGACATTTCATCTTCCTAATGAACTATGTGGCATGAAAACCTTGATGCTGAAATAAATTAGACAGCTGGGGCCTTCTGCCTCATCTGTGTTCATGGTCCATTCTCCATGTTTAGAAACAACATGTTCCTCTGACACGTAAAGAGTTGATTTTATTTTTAACCCCTTTTTAATTATAACCTAATATCTACTGCTATGCATTTTAAATTTATCACTAACACTTAGCTATTAGTAAATGACCTCAAGTTGATCCAAAGATATGAGACTAGAAAAAAAACAACAACTGTGTTCATTCATTCATGAAACTCCTTGGAAAATCAGACATCTTTCCTGCTGAACCTGAACGGGGAAGCATGTAGCCCCAGGAGGTGCTGACAGTTTTATTGGTTTTCAGATGTAGGAGGAAGAAATGACAAATAGATACAGAGACATTAGCTATACCAGGTGGGCTAAATGCACCTAAAACCACTTCTGGAAAATTAAACAGAGGATAAATTAATTAGAAGGATAAAAATAGCTCAAAGAATCAATGAGGAGAACCTGAGAACCATGCTCAGAAAATAAGGAATCAAAGAGTTGAGCGATGTTGCAGAAAAATATCTGATCTTCAAATGTATCTGATGTTTTTGTTTACAATTTCTTTCACAAAACACTGCCACCATAGCTAGATGGCAGGCAACCAAATGATAAAACTCTTTTTTCCTTCAGATCACTAGCCCAAGATATAAAATCCTGGTGAGAGCATCAGAGTGTTAATTACAGTTCCCTGTCCACCAGGAGATAGGAAGAGAGTAGATTTTACCTCCAAACATCTGCTATTGGGAGAAGCACTTCACCCACTGAGAATCACAGAGTAAGGGTTCCTTAGAACTAGAAAGAATCTTTGTTTTCTGAGCAGCCAAGAGTGACAACTGATAAATGTACATCCTACAAGGCCTCATTCACACTGTTTGAAACTAAAGGCAATCCTATAGCACCCCAAAATAGGCCACTTTGGCATCAGGGTTATTTTGAGCTGAGGCAACTGAGAATCAACAAATGCAGAAAGAGTTCTCTGCCTCCCCAAATCTTTCGAAAAGTAGGGCATGAAGTTCCCACTGAGGAAGGTGCTCCATCTCCTTGCCCCAATACTAGGGAGAGACACCAAAGACTGGAGTTGACACCAAGTTGAGTTTGCATAAACATGCCTTACTAAAATAGCTTTTGTTTTCCACTAAGTGAAGCCTGATGCATGAAATTCGTGCAAGGGGCTTGGCCCTCGCAGTCCTGGCTGCCTCAGCGGGCCCACGCAGCCCCAGCTGGCCCTCGCAGCCCTGGCTTCGTCTGGAAGGTTGTCTGGACGGTCATTCTTCTGTTTGATCTAATTAGCATATTATCTCTTTATTATATAGGATTATTTCCCCCATATCAGCATACCTCACTTTATTGCATTTTGCTTTCTGTGCTTCAGAGATGTTGCACTTTTAACAAATTTAAGGCAAGACCCTCCACCAGCATAAGGATTACAACTCACTTTATTGTTATACTTGCTTTATTGTGGTGGTCTGGAACAGGACCTGCAATATCTCCAAGGTCTGCCTGTATATTTCCTGCTCACTTCCCTATAATTTGTTATCCCTGGAAGCCTAGCCCTCTTTCCTTTGTTAAAAGGGTATATAAGTCCCTTACGTCTAATTTTGAGTTTCACATATTTTCTCTAAACTCCTGTGCATGTAAATATTAATAAAAATTGTCTGCCTATTCTATTAATCTGTTTTTCATTCATTAAATCTGTAGGGACCCAGTGATAGAACCTAAGAGAGCAGAGGAAAAGTTTTTCTTCATAACAAGATATAGGTAGAACCTCAGCTAAAGCTGTTCTGTACAGTGTGATTACATGGCTTATTATATTAATCTTTTGACATATGCCAGTTGGTTTCAAATTAATCTGTTGCTTTTGTCCTAAAGAGTTCATATTAGTACTCACAGCTTCTACATTTTCTCCATTGTGGGGTATAAATATTTCTCTCTTTTCCTCAACCAGCACAGCTAGAGAGCGGACACAAGTCCTGAGTAGGGGCAACGGGGGATTGAGAAAATGAAAGAGACAGACACAAAGACAGTAGGGAAAGCTGGGACTGGGTGGGACAGCTGTCCTCTGATGGAGAGACAGGGACCTATAGTCAATACAGTGCATTTATTTTATACAGTAAGATACCGGGAAGTTTTACTAAAGTTTAAGATAAGGAAAATATGGGCATTCTTGTGGCTTATTTGTAATCGTCATTTCTGGGTGGGCCCAGATAATTGTGTTTGTTCCTGGTGCCTGGCTGGATTTAGATAATGAAATCCACCCCCTGGCACCTGAGCTAAAGGTCAGACTGACAACACACCTGCCTCTGGCAAGGTATGTTTCCAGGGCATGGCTCTGCCAGGCACCACTGGATTCAGACGACAATCAGCTCAGGGGCCTTTCCCAGGTGCTCTCTACAATAGGGTCACTATTACAGGGATCTAAAGAGCTCTCTAGATCCTTGTAATACCTTTGAGGAGTGGGGCTCTCCTTTCCAGTTTCTACTAAGGTTATCATTACTCAGCTATATACTCTTTCCCATTCACACTGGTTGCTTGACTGGACTTCTGAATGTCATTACCTTGCTTTGCCATTAGCAAGTTCTTTCTACACTTGGGCACATGCCACCCAGGACCAGCATTATAACTTCACATGGAGCATTCACACTGAGTATCCAGTTCAAACCATGGAGTATACAGCCTATGGGACTGGCTGAACATGCCAATCCTGACTGCACCCCTTAATATTTGACCATTAACTGGAATATTTTTACCCTGGCTTTTTTCAGAAATTATTTTATATAGCTTAGAAAAATATATACAATTAAATTAAATTCAAATTTAAAAAAACTTGTTAATAATAGTAGACTCAGAATTTAAAGATAAAACGATTAGTTCATGAAATAAAGTCATCTTTTTTTAAAAAAATAATTTTTTATTGATTTCAGAGAGGAAGGGAGAGGGAGAGAGAGAGAGAAACATCAATGATGAGAGAGAATCATCACCTGGCTGCCTCCTGAATGCCCCTCACTGAGGATTGAGCCTGCAACCAGGGTATATGGCCCAACCGAAATCGAACCATGACCTCCTTGTTCATAGGTCGATGCTCAACCACTGAGCCACACCAGCCGGGCCTAGAGTCATCCTTTTGTTCTCCACTTTCTAGTAGCCAATCTGCAAAAGGGAAGCGGTCATTTACCTAGGTAACATTGTCCATCCATTAAAAACAAAACAATTACTTATAGGAAGCAGAGTGGCATGAATTTATAAGGAACTATCAACATGGATCAAAATAAGCCACTCAGAGAAAGACAAATAACATATGATCTCTCTTATATGTGGAATCTAATAAACAAAATAAACGGATGAACAAAATAGAAGCAGAGACATGGATGCATGGTACAAACTGACAGCTGTCAGAGGGGAGGTGGATGAAAGCAGGTGAAGTGCATAGCCATAGAACACATATGCATAGCCCATGGACACAGAAAACAATGTGGTGAGGGCCAGAAGGGAGGGTGGGGTCTGGGTGGAGGGAGACAAAAGGCGGAAATGGGGGACATCTGTAATAATGTCAACAATATAAATGAAATATAATTTTAAAAAATAGACACAATCTCCCTAATGTTAGTTCAAGATCCTAGGAGAAGCAGACACTAAGAGAATTAAACAAGGCAGAGATTTATTAGGGAAAATGGCTGTAAGGGAAAGTGGGGAGGGAGCTGAAAGAGGCTTGGAGAGCTATCAGACCACAATGAAATTTGGACCCCTGTGCAGGAGAGATGAAAGGAAAGGAGGTTGGGTAGGAAAAGTCTCAGACCGCAGTGCAGTTTTAAGCAAGTTTCAGCAAGGTTGACGGGGAGTCCTTGAGGCAAAGTTGTTGATTAGGGAAGTCCTGTACCTGCAAGAAGACCCTTCCTTTAGTACCCCTGTTCCACACCATCACTAGCTAGAAATAACCTGTGGGAAGTGCAGTGAGGGATTCAGAACTCAACAGCTGGGGCCATTGATCAATGCCAATATTTTCATGGCTGTTACATCCCCACCCTCATTTTAATGGGTCTGCAAAGATGACGACTACTAAATGTAAATGATTTATTTGAACCAAGCCTGAAACTTTATGTACCTTAGAAGTTGACATTTCCCAATAAATTTAACCTTCATGACCAGTTGGGTTTGCCCTTACTCAAATTATACTTGAAATATGAGAATCCATGCCCCATGGAACTGGCATTCTAGTGAAGGTTACTCACACATCAGCAATGAACTATAATACAAGGTGAAAGGAAATGCGTGTTTAATTAAGGTATAAACAATGTATTATGGAAGGGCGTGAAGGAATGGGAAATTTCACTAAGAGTTGGCATTTCATAAGGGACTTTATAGACAGGCATGTTCTAATGTAGGTTGACTGAGAGTAACCCAATTTATTTGCATTCATTGTTGGAAATAATGACGGCTAATGAGTTAATGTAAATCTGTCGTTCCCAAGCTTTAGTGCATAGCAGAATCATCTGGAGGGATTGTTCAAACACAAATTATTAGATCCACCCCCATTCACAGAGCTTCTGATTCAGTGGGTCTAGGAAATGAGCCTGAGAATTTATGTTTCTAAGGAGTTCCCAAGTGCAACTGATGATGCCCGTCTGGGTAGCATACTTGTAGAACCAAGAACGTAATCCAAGGATAGTGGTTCTTTTAGAATATGAGTTACACAAATAATTGCTCTTATTCTTCTCTCTCCTTAATTAACTTTGAAAATGTCATCATAGGATCATTATTAAGAGTGTAAGAGTTTAGGCATCAAGCAAACCTGGGTTCAAGATTGGAATTCTTGGTCTTGGTTTTTTAGGTTATTTAGTTTGGGGGGGGGGGTTATTAATCACCTTCCACACCCCCAGCCATTGGCAATAACTCATCAATTTTTGTCCCGACCATTTTACATTTTCTAGAATGTTATATAAATGGATAAATATGGAGTGTAGTTTTGGGGGTCTTGTTTCTTTAACTTACCAACATGCATTTTACATTTATCCATGTAATATAAGTAAATATGCAAATACCATATTTCATTCATTTGCATCACTGAGTACAGGAATATATTTTAATTTAGGTAAATATGAGTAGAGTTTCTGGGTCATGTGGCAAGTGTGTGTTTAACTTTATAAGGAACTGTCAAACTGTTTTCCAAAGTGGCTGCACCATTTTGCATTCCCACAGCAATGCATGAGAATTCCAGGTACTCCACATCTTTGCCAACATTTAATATTGTCGGCTAATTTTTTTTTTATTTTAGCCATTCTGATAAGTACATAGTGGTATTTTACTGTCATTTCAATTTAATTTTCCCTAATGATTAATGATGTTGATATCTATTCATATACCTATTAGCAATCCATGTACCTTCTTCAGTGAAATTTTGCTTTAGTGTTTCTAAGATAGATAACTTAAAACAGTTTACACTCAAGTAATATTATATCACTTCACCTACAGTAGAAGAACCTTAAAACAGTATAATTTATTTCCCTTCTCCTGGCCTTTGTGTTATTTTTGTCATACAGTTTAATTTTGCATTTTATAAATACTACAATATGTTGTTATTATTTTATTTAAATATTCAATTATCTTTTACTGTAACTTAGAACATAAGAAAGCATCATTTTGTATTAATTCACATATTTCCCTTTTCTATTTTTATTTATTCCTTTATATAGATACAGATTTCTATGTGGTATCATTTCCTTTTTCCTGAAGGACTTCCTTTAAAATTGCATGTCTGCTAGTGACAAATGGTTTTACTTTTTGTATGTTTGCATAAGCATTTCACATTTATTATTGAAAAATATTTTTACTGGTTATGCCATTCAAGGTTGATTGGTATTTTCTTTCAGTACTTTAAAGACATTGGTCCACTATCTTCTGATTTGTACTGTTCCCAACAAAAAAATCTCCTGTAATTAATTTTTTTCTCTCTGCAAAATTTATCTCCCTCTCTTTATAATTGGCTTTAAATAATTTGATGATGATGTGTCTTGGTAAAGTTTTCATAATTTTTATTCCCTCTTAATATGATAGTTTGCTACTTATATGTAAATGCATTTATTAATCACCTTCCACACCCCCAGCTATTGGCAATCACTCATCAATTTTTGTCCCTACCGTTTTACATTTTCTAGAATGTTATATAAATGGATAAATATGGAGTGTAGTTTTGGGGGTCTTGTAAGCACATTTACTGTGCTTCTGTTACAATTAAATAACAAGGTTTAAGTTTGTGGGTGATGAGAACTGTATTTCTTATTTCAAACAATGGAAAATCAGCTGATAGTTAGAACTTCTTATTTCAGGAATGAATTAGAGATGTTAAGTGAGAGATATCTGCATTACTTAGAAGAAAGGGCTATAAGGATTCAGAGCTTTGTTAAGTCAAGAGATCCAGACATTATTAACAGTTATGCTCCTGCTAACTTGCATTATGAATTTTGTAGGGAATTGCACTTTTTCTTTTTTCCATAAAATTAATTTTAAGGTATTTTATGGAAAATAAATACCTTAAAATTAATTTTATGGAAAAAGTTTGTTTCTGTTTGTTTTAAAAGAGCTATTCTCATTTTTGTACTCCTTTTTGTTTTAAGAAAAAGCTAAAGATAATCTGAGGTGATGTTGGAGAGACCAGAAATCAAAAGAAAGTGATAAAAGAATCCAAGTAACTTTTGATAAATCCAGTGGTTTTATAAAAATACACATAATATTAGTACTTGTGTATATGTGTGTATAGTGTATAACACATATTTATAACACACACACATTTAACTTGGTGTTTATCCTACTAGAATGTAAGCTCCTTGACATTAGAAACAGTTTAATATTGTTACAATATTAAAGCTATTAAAATGATTAATATATTGAAAAGAGTACAAAATAATGTTGTGTTTTTTTGTGGGGGACTCAATAAGATGACAGTAAAATATTTCTTCTGACTATGTTACTTTCCATGAGGTTATTGCCTGCCTTCCCTATTAAATTGTGAGCACACATTGAGTTACTGGTGTTTAGCTTTTTTTTAAAAAAAATTATCTTTATTGTTGAAAGTATTACAGATGTTCCCTTCCCCCCCACCCGCATTGACCCCCTTAACCCTGCACCCTCCTCTTACCTCCTCCGCCCCGCCCCCCACCTTCTGCACTATTGTCTGTATCTGTGGGTTAAGCATATATTCATCTAAGTTCTTTGGTTAATCTCTTCCCACCTCTCTCCCCCTTCAGCAACACCTAATGTATGAATTATTCAATATTTTTTATTTGGCTGAATGATTGATTTGGCTGTGAATGAACTGATTAGGATATCTCTACTTCCTCAATGATCAACTGATTGACTTAGTTTTCCAAAAATTCTACTTTCTCTAAAAGGATTATATTCTGAGTTTTTCTTTAACTCCATAAAATCATTGCAAATCCCATTCTTAGGTTTTGGCACTTAATGTCTCTGCCCAGAGCTCTCATACAACTTCTGTCCATCTGCTTAAATCTTTTACTACTTTTCTACCTGATCAATGTATCCTCCTCTGAGAAGCTTTCACTGGTCATTATATCTAAAATATCAGCCATTGCCCCGCCCTTGTGGCTCACTGGTTGAGTGTTGACCTATGAACCAGGAAGTCACAGTTCAATTCCTGGTCAGGGCACATGCCCGGGTTGTGGGCTCCATCCCCAGTGTGGGACCAGAATTAATGATTCTCTCTCATCATTGATGTTTCTATCATTTTCTCTTTTCCTCTCTGAAATCAATAAAAATATATTTAAAAAATAAAATAAAATATCACCCATCAAATGCTGACCCAAGACTGATTTTCTTTGAGATCAATTTGAGAATATGAAATGCTCTTGTGTATATGTGTGTATAGTGTATAACACATATTTATAAAACACACACACACACATACTTAATTTTGTGTTTGTTTCTCCCACTAGAATGTAAGCTCCTTGACATTAGCAACAGTTTTGATGACCACTTTATCCCCATGGTACAGAAGAGTGAAAGACACAGAGGAGATACTCAATTAATACCTGCCAAGTGAATGAGTACATGTAGTAAGAGGTGGATGATACACTTCATTACCAGGAGCTTCATCATCAAGACTTTTAGTAATATAGAAGACATCTGTTTTCAGTGATAAGGCAGGTTAACTCCACTGAAAAACTGCCTGTTACAAATCACATAGTATGCTGGATAAATATGACCAACAGGTATTTAATTACATAGCTGAGTTCTCAGGAAGCTAAGGGAAATTCCCAGGAGCCATTCAAAGATGAAGCGGAAGCTAGGAATCGAGTGATACAATGGAGCTGAAATTACTCTATTCTGGTGATTTTTTGCTTTTTTCAGTATCCAAGACACTTGAACCTCCACAGCTGGTAAAGGATGAGATAAGAACTTGGCTCTTAGCAATGAATGGAACAGGAACAGGCCAAGGTGGAACAAGAAAGACCCCAGACCAAGCCAATATCTACAACTTGCAGTGAAATGATTAATTAGACAAAAATTAATCTCCTATCAAAGGCCAATGACAAAATTATCTATCTAAGCTTGGGTTCTGGGAAGAAAAATTTAAAAAGGTTCCACTAAGCCTGGCTAGCGTGGCTCAGTGGTTGAGCATCGACCTATGATCCAAGAGGTCACAGTTCAATTCCTGGTCAGGGCACATGCCTGGGTTGTGGATTCCATCCCCGTGTTGGGCATGCAGTAGAAAGCAGATCAATGATTCTCTCTCATCACTGATGTTTCTATCTCTCTCTCCCTTTCCCTTCCTCTTTGAAATCAATAATATCCTATCTAATAATAGAGTAACATGTAAATTACCATCACTCCGCTACGCCCATGATTGGGCGGCGGGAGGCTGGGGGGCGGGACTTGGGGTGGCCTATCCGGCCATTGAGAGGCACGGATCCGCTGCCACTGAGGGGGGCTACCCTGCTGTTGAGAGGCGCAGGGGGCGGGACTCCCGCCCCCTGTGTCTCTCAACGGCCAGATCCACGGCCGCTGAGGAGGCCTGCCGCGGACACCCAGCTGCGCTTCTCAACGGCAGGGTAGCCAGGTGTCCGCGGCAGCCCCCCTCAGCGGCCACTGAGAGGCACAGGGGCGGGACTCAACAGCAGGGTAACCCCCCTCAGCGGCCATGGACCATCAAAAGTGGGGGAGCTGGGTGCCTGTCTGCTCCGGCACCAGGCCTTTCAGAAGCCTCCGCCAAGCCGGAGGCTTCTGAAAGGCCCGGTGCACCAGCGGACAGGCACCCAGCTCCACCGGGAAAAGCGAAAGCGTGTAGGGGACCCTACATGTGCATGATTCAATCATGCACTGGGCCTCTAGTATATATATAAAAGCCTAAGCAACTGTTCGGCTGTTCAACCATTCAACCATTCAACCAGTAGCTATGACATGCACTGACCACCAGGGGGCAGACGTTCAACTCACAGGCATGGAAACATACACTGAGTGGCCAGATAATTATGATCTCTGAACGCATAATAATCTGCCCACTCAGTATATATATATATATATATATATATATATATATATATATATATGAGGCCCCGTGCATGAATTCGTGCATGGGTGGGGTCCGGCCAGCCTGGCCAGGGGGAGGGGACATGGGAGGTTGGCTGGCCTGCCTGCTGGTCGAACTCCTGGTCGAGGGGACAATTTGCATATTAGCCTTTTATTATATAGGATATACACTGAGTGGCCAGATTATTATGTGTTCAGAGATCATAATAATCTGGCCACTCAGTGTAGAATAGACTGATGAATCTCAGAGGGAAAGGGATAGGGGGAAGGGCAGGAAGAGATTAATCAAAGATCTTATATGCACACTAGAGGCCTGGTGCACGGATTAGTGTACTGGTGGAGTTCCTCGGCCCACTGGGGATCAGGCCAAAACTGGCAGCCCGACATCCCCCAAGAGGTCCCAGATTGCGAGAGGACACAAGCCAGGCCAAGGGACCCCACTGGTGCACAATTCTGTGCACTGGGCCTCTAGTATTAAAAAAAAAAAAAAAGGTTTCACTGAGATTTTACAATTTCAATTGTAAAATCTGAAATTGTAAAATCTCTTTTGTAAAATTGTAAAATTGTAAAATTGTGAGGGCACAATTACTGCCCTCAATTGTGATATGAGTTCCTATTTGCTACCACATAGTCCATAAAACTCAATACAATAAAATTAAAAGATATTCTGAATTGGTAGTAACTTGGGCCACCTCACAAAGGTAAATGTATTGCTTTTCTGGAAGAAGGTATTCTCAAAAAATGACTCACAGGCTGTCCTCATAGGAAAATTCTCTGAATTGAAGCTCAGAATTTAAAATTACACAGCATAAAAATAATCAAGGTACCACAAACAAAAAAGAGGATGTAAGAAAAGGACAGATTCTAATGACCATGCAATTGAGATATTAAAATTAGCAGGTAGAGATGAGAAAGTATGCACAAACTAAATAAAAATGACTGAGAACTTTGTGAAGATGATTATCAAATTTAGGAATCACAACATAAAAATATACACAATAATATTCTATGTTGTTTAGGGATATATAACTATGGGAATCCTATATAATAAAAGGCTAATATGCAAATTGTCCCCTCAGGAGTTCGACCGACAAGGGAGTTTGACTGCTCACTATGATGTGTGCTGACCATCAGGGGTTGGTACGGAATGAAGGAAGGCCCCAGCCAGCAGCCAGCAGCCAGGGGAAGGAAGGCCCCAATCAACCCTAATCACCGGCCAGGCCTAGGGACCCTACCAGTGCACAAATTTCATGCACCAGGTCTCTACTAAGAAAATAAAAAAAATTATAAACACTACATTCAGAATAATGATACTTCTGTGAAGGAAGTGGAGGCAGGGAGAAGAGAGTAATCAAATCTCAGATAATATCTTGATGGAGACATAGTTTGGAGAACTGATTTCAAAAGCCAATTGTAATATTTCCCAGTTGACCAGGCATAATTTTTAAAATTATCTGTGGCATACTATTTGGAATTGCATTCATTGATTAGGAAGTTTAGATCACTGACAAACTGTTCTAAAAGAGGAATTTAGAATTGTACAATGACTATAGTTATCTTACATTTTTTACATTCTCTCAGCTCATTGGATACAGTGCTGATGTTATGAGTCTCTGCTATTCAAGGCAGTTACTGTATCTTTTTGCACATCCTCAATCTTCATGCCTACCTTTATTTTAAGACCATCAATGATATACAGTTAGAAAAAGGTGGACAAACCACAATCAAATGGCATAATAATGATCCTAAGTGAGATTTATATAAGCTGGAATTGGTTGGAACCTGCAAATCAAAATGGTTCTATTAGAGCTACTTTAATATTTCATACATATCTGACTTGAAGATAGAATGGAAATAAGATTTACTGAGTGGCAGATGGATTAGTATATTAGCTCATATTGGAGCCAAGGCTCGCAAACACAGTTGCACATTAACATTATTTGGGAAAGTTTAAAACATAGATGCCTGGGCCCCACCTCAGAGAATCTGAATAGATTGGTTTGGGGTAGAGTCTGAGCAATGACATTTGTTAAACGTTTCCCATATGATTCTAATTTGCAACCAGGAGTTGAGAACCACTTTCCTTGAGAAAAACGGTCTGCTCATGGCATGTGGTCTCCATGAAACCCTGAGAATGAAGTTGCAATTTGAGGATCAATTTAGCACTCAGAGTGGTCATTGTCAACTGCTTTGATTAGCCTGGAAATAGTTTGAACTCAATTTGTTATCCCTGCCCAAGAACTGCAGGAATGCTTTAAGACTGAAGTAAAAGAATCAGGAATATATTCAGGACTCATGCATTCACATAAGAGTTTAAGTAATATTCTAGGATTCAATACAGTTTTTAAAATACTGTCTTAAAAAGATAATTTTATGCTATGGAAGATAAAACCTTAAAGTGAAAATAAGGACACAGAACTGAGATTAAAAAGAGAACATGAAAATAGTGATTGTGCGCTCCATGTATGGGTGTGTGTCTTTACCTTTCCCAGATTAAATAATAAAGACAATACAGTGATAAATTTAATCTCAGTGGCATTTACAAAAAAATAAATGAATATCTATATTGTAAATTTACTTTGCCATTCTGTACTGCAGTAAAGTGATCTATTTCCTCAGAGCAGGTTGGGGGTTAATAATGAAGGTGAAGAGAGAGATAGGAAAATTAAGGGAGAAGTGTTTTGCATTTGGAAAAAATATCCTCAGGTCTGAATAAGACTTTTCTCACTATTTTTATCTTCAAAGAAATTAAAACCTAATACCACATTTCTATACAATTTTGACCCAGTGCATATTCATTTGCTCAATTAACAACTCTACTTAAATGAAACAAAAGGGCCTAATGAATGCAAACAAATTGGACTATATAGCAAAAACATGCATACTATATTTTATTTTAGGTCTACCGTCTTCTGGGTATGAAAACCCTATAATTGACAAAACATGATCCTATGTTTATACTTTTGCCGGAAAAAAAGTGAATATCCTGGCATATTATCTGGATCTCCACTGTCTAATATGGTATCCATAGCCTATATATGGCTGTTTACATTTACCTTAATTAAAATGAAATAAAATTTAAAAGTCAGTTTATAATTAGCACTGGCCACATTTCCAGTGCTCAGTAGCCTTATGTGGCTCATGGGTACTGTTTTGGACAGCTCGGATATGGGTCGTTTGCATCATCACAGAAAGCTCCAGTGGACAGCACTCAATAATTCAAACCTTTCTGATGCTAGCATTTAACACATCATTCATTGTGTTATTTTAAGACAAAATAAGTCAATGTACTTTTTTTCTGTTTATGATAATTGCCTGTTTATCTTCCTCATTGGTAGGTATAGAATCACCGTAAGTATTTTCTTGATTAAATAGGTGAAGATTAGGATTAAAAGTAGACATTTTCATATCACATCATTATTTTACTTTCAGAAATCCTACAAGTATGGTGTTCCAAGAAGCTACCTTTGATATAACAATATTAGATACTTTTTAAAAACTAAAAATGGCGACTAGCTTCTATTTTTTTCTTTTCCCCCATTTCCGAGCTCTTCATAATCTACCTTATCAAATGATTTGCTCTTTAATTTCTAATATTTTTAATAGTTCAATGAAGTTTCTATAAAATATCCTGTCCTAACACTGAGAGTGAATTTCTAAGCAAATTAAATTCCTGTTGAGGACAGGATGCCTTCCTCTGGGTGACTTTGCAGTGGGAGCACGGGGGTCCTGCTGCCCCCCCCCCCAAGGAGATGCTACATCTGGAGCTTGTGTGGCCTTGCCTTAGCCAAGGCCATCAGGGGTCAGGCCAGCTTTCCACATGCACCAGGGGCTGTGCTGTGCGGTCTGCGCTAGACAGAGTGGGGGCAGGCCGGAGGGCTGGAGGGCGGGCTGCCCGGGCCCCCTTATCTAGCCTCAGTAGCCCATCTGTCCCTGGTCAGAGCAGCTGTGTCCTTGCAGACCTGCGGGGGGGGGGGGGGCGTCTGTGCTCAGGCAGACCCCGCGTTGCCCACAGCACTGCATACAGGTCCCCAGGCCAAGCCCAGAGGTGGTTACTGGGCCTGGTCCCTACTGGTCACCCAGTGTGCAGGCCCTACCCATCTTGCTCAGGCTCGGGGGCGGGGGGGGGGCATGTTGGGGGTGGAAGGGAGTCCCCAAACCTCTCTGGCTGCTCCGGGTCAGGGTGTGATTTATTTATTTATTTATTGGTCTGTGTCCTGTGGAGGTGGCGACCAGGTCAGCCTCACACCAGCTGGAGCAGAGCTTGCATGTCCCCCCACCGCCAGGTCTCAGAGTGAATGCGGGGACACAGGGCGTGTCTTAAAGTGGGGGGGCGGTGAGGGGGAGATGGGAGGGGCACATCTCAGTGGCATGAGGAGCAGACTGGGGCCCACGGACGCTCAGCTGCTGTAGGGACAGGTCTGGGGAGAGGGGGCCAGCCCTCCCTCCCTGCTGTCCTCAGGTGACCCCCAGTCCCCTTCTCTTCCCCCCACCCCCCCACACTTAGAGCGTCGTCTGGATAGTTAATATAACTGCTTCTGTGTAAATGCTATTTTAAACACTAAAAAACATTTACTTTTATGGGAAAAAAATCCCTGTCCATAATAAGAATACTATAACTACTATGTATTAAGTGATTGTGACAGACAAAATCATTGAATATATATTATGCCATTTAATCTTTATAACTATTATTATTTTACTTTGAATATGAGAAAAATAGACTCAGGGATGCTAAGTAACTCAGATGTGATCACCTAGCTTGCTCTAGCTCTGAATCCCTTGAGTCTAACCATTAAGACATATAAACACTTTAAAGATGGCTTTGAAATCCAGCTATGAAATGTCAGAATCAACTCACTGATTCAGCAATTGAAGTAACTACTACAAGTTTTTTCATTCAGTCCTTCAATTGTATGTATGGAGTGCCTTTCTATATTCTAGGTACTGAGTTCTGGGTGTTCAGCTGTGAACAAAACAGATGAAGTTCTTGCTCTCATGGACCTGTAGACACTGAAGTTTCAAAGCAAAGAAACTTGCTTAGATGTGTTCAGTCATGTGCAAAATAATCAAAAAGAGAAACAGTATCAGCTCCTGGGATCCACCAATTAGTTGCTAGGCCATTTTGTCAATTCCAACAACTTGAGAGCATTCCATTATTCTACCACTCAGTCAGGCATCAGCAGGGATGAGGTTAGAATATATAGTTATATAGAAGGATGAGGATCTGGCATACTAGTATTATTTCAGAGCAAGGTGGTTAAAAAAATAGAACCATTGAAACCTTGAGTAAAAGAAACAAAATCAAGAGCAAAAATCTCATCCAATGTAAAGGTTAAAAGAAACCATAAGGACCAAAGATTTTTAAATTGTTTGCTTCTTTTTTAGTACTTTAGATTGTTTTATTCATCGAAATGGATCAAATTTACTCTGAAGTGATAACAGTAAAAGTGATTTAATACATATTTCTAATGTCAGAAAAACAGACACACGATTAAGCTGACATGAAGGCCGAGTATTATATGTTTAATTTGGGGTGTGAAATTTTACTAGGTGGCCATAAGCTGAAGAATTTGAAGCAGATAAACTTTAAGATTATTTGGGAGACAGGCTAATCATTTAGAGTAATAATTTCTTGCAAGTATGGATTTATCTGGTTTTAAGAACAACAAAAACACATTCCTATAATAGTTGCCAGAATAGCTGAAACCTTTGCCCACTTTAATATGGCAATTCCTATTGGCTCATTTTGTTGTAAAATATTTTGTAAGTCATGAAAGCAAAACCAGGAAGACAAGAAAATAATACCAGCAAAATGCATCACCTTGACTCATATATTTATAAACACTCTTCCTCAGGGAAATGCATTGCTGTAATAAAATACTTGTAAAGACATTATGTCTGCAATAGGAATAATTCAAGAATATAGTTATACACTTAGGTGGAAAGACTGTGACATATACTGTAATCTTATATTTTTCTCATCAAGTCAAGATCTAAATATTTATGAATAAGGATTTATGCAGCATCTGCTAGGAAATGTGCACTCTAAATTGTATTCCTTAACATTTGAAGAAAAATATGGAAAAAAATCCTAGGTAACATTTGTACAGAATGAGTTCAATTCATTGACACATTAAGTCTATGAAATAAAGTAATCATGCATTATTCAAAGAAGTTGGCCACATCCTATGAGACTTATGTCTCCTCCAGGTTTAAATATAAATAACATCATTATATTTTTCAAGTAGTCTGGAAATAAAGCTCAAAAGAGTCACTTTATTTTAGTAGCTGGAAAGCAGTAATTTTCAGATATTCATTTGTTCCTAGAAAAAAGTACTGATCACATATTTTGACCTAATCACAGTGTCACATAATGTGATGAGCACAAAAATGCTGTGGCTTTTTCCCTATCTTCAAAAAAATTTTACTTGAATAAAAGAGATATAGATAAAACAAAACACAACCTTACAAAATGCTACAGGAAGAAATTATCTAAATTATATTTATTTATAAAAGAACTCTGTCTAGAACTAACAAACATAAGTAATCCTAGAATTTTATAAAAATAATCTCAATAAATTATTTCTTAGTGAAGAAAGCCTTTTCTTTTTTTAAATATATTTTATTGATTTTTTACAGAGAGGAAGGGAGAGGGATAGTTAAAAACATCGATGAAAGAGAAACATCGATCAGCTGCCTCCTGCACATCCCCTACTGGGGATGTGATGTGCCCGCAACCAAGGTACATACCCTTGACAGGAATTGAATCTGGGACCTTTCAGTCCGCAGGCCGACGCTCTATCCACTGAGCCAAACTGGTTAGGGCAGAAGCCTTTTTTTGTTGTTGTTTACACATTCAATTAATATCCTGGCCATCTAATTGATAGCTGAGTTTTTTTTAAGTAAATACTAATAATACGAATACATACTGTGCTTACATTCATCAGGTTCTTCAAGAATAACAATTCCCTAACTTTCAACCTGTACAAAACCAGCTTGCATACACTCATATCCACCATTGATTTTTTAAAAAAAGTATTTTGTATTTTGTTGACATTATTATGCTTCAACTAGAAACACTATTCTCTGAAGTAGCCAGAAATGGGTGACCAGTCCGTTAATAAAAACAAAAAAGCCCAATACATAGGAAATAACAACAATAACTACATGTGTATGCATATGTATGTTCATGTATGTATGCATACTTTAAAATACTCATTTAGTGTAAATATCGATATATTTTACTTTACAACTCATTTTAACTTAGAATTAATGTAATTGCATTTGAGTTTTATTTTGCAAATCAAAGTTCCACAGTCATAGGCATCATCTACATGTTCTAGTTTTAGGAGTTCTTTTATTAATTAGGTGGAAACTCAAAGACACTTATGAAGCACTTTATGTAAAAAAAAATTCTAGAATATGGTTTTTCCCATTTTTGCAAGTGTCTCTTCCGCTTATTTTAGCAGCTCACATTGGCACTAAAAATGTGAAGGGATAAAGCATAAGTGACTCTTTGATAAGCAAATAACTCAACTGATGGGGCCTGGACATTCAAGGGTGCAGTGGAGAGTAGCCTTGTAGCCATGAGCACTCGGTGTGGAGAGCATCTGTCAGTATGCTTTATGGAGGAATTGAGGGCAATTGCTCAATCCAGTGCTTAAGAGATTGTTATAAAGTACATTCAGGTAAGTATTTTCTTTTTTTAAAAAAAATATTTTTATTGCTTTCAAAGAGGAAGGGAGAGGGAGAGAGAGACAGAAATGTCAATGATGGGAGAGAATCATTGATCAGCTGTCTCCTGCACGCCCCCTACTGGGGATCGAGCCCACAACCCAGGCATGTGCCCTGACCAGGAATCAAACTCGTGACACTTTGGTCTGAGGGTCTATGCTCTAACCATTGAGCAACCGACCAGGCTGGAAAGTTGATTTTGATTCTGAAGGCCGAGGACTCTGTGAGACACACATTATTATCTCATTTTTACAAATAAAGAAACTGAATCGCAGGGAGGTTAAATGCTGTCCCCAAAGCTTCTCAGTTAGTAAATACCAAAACTTAAAACTGGAACCTTGTTCTAAATAGTACTGTCTCCAATATAGCTTTGATCATATTATATAATGATTAATAGTTAATTATTGCTGTGTGGCTGGATAAGAATTCTTTTTAAAAATATATACTTTTATTGATTTCAGAGAGGAAGGGAGAAGGAGGGAGGGAGAGGGAGAGGGAGAGGGAGAGAGAGAGAGAGAGAGAGAGAGAGAGAGAGAGAGAGAGAAACATCAATGATGAGAGAGAATCATCGATGGACTGTCTCCTGCATGCCTCACACTGGGGATGGAGCCCACATCCCCGTCATGTGTCCTGACTGGAATCGAACGGTGACCTCTTGGTTCATAGGTCAAAGCTCAACCACTGAGCCACGCCAGCTGGGTTGGATAGGAATTCTTTAAGGGCAAGACCAAATATTTTACATTACAGCGCCCCCTGTGTGTAACACCATGCCTGCAACACAATGGATGCATAGGTTCTTTGGAGAAACATTAACTTATTGAGACAATAGCTTGTTAGGTTGAATTTTGGTCTAATAGAGTGAATTTTAAGTGAAATCGTTTTTGTCTCTTCCTTTTTAAACATCCTCTTAACAGATTTTAAGTGTATGTTATTGTTAACTATAGGAACTAAGAGAAATAAGCTAGACACAGAAAGACAGGTACTGCATCAAAAATAGTCGAATTCATAAGATCAAAGACTGAAATGTGGTTACCAGTGACTGCAGAGAGGGAGGAATGGGGAGTTATTGATCAATGGGCATAAAGTTTCACTTCTGTCTCTGTTTTTTAAAAGTGTTGCATCGAAGATTGCTATTTCTTAACATTACTACAGCTATCTAAATTTTTTTATGTTTAATTATTATTTACAAGCCTCATTGAGTTATTAGAATAACATTTATTAAAAACCCTAAATCAATAGCTTCTTGCATGTAACATAATCTTTCAGTAAATAAATTTGGTTTATATAATGAAAATGTATATAACCTCATAATCTAAAACGATGCTATTATCTGGAATAACTTGCTGACTTACTTTCATGGAGGCTCAAGTTTTGAGATGAAGTTGGTGACTAGCAGTTACAAAAGTTATTTAGTGAATGTAAATTTAAAGATCTTTCTAGTAGATAGGATCTACTAATGTGGAGAATTAAAAATGGAGATACAATTCTGTTGAGGATGACCCTAAGTAAATTAGAATATGTAACAATTTTTAGGGCTTTCTTTTCTTGCTTTTAAAAAAAAAGATATTTTCTATGAACAAAGGTTAGCTACTTCCCTTACACGTTGTAATCAGGTTATTATGAAATCAAGTCTCAGAACAAGATCTGTCATAATAGGAACATTTATTACAAAGAGGCAACAATGGTTAGTGTAGCTTATTCTGTAAGCTTGATGAAGTCCTAGCTGTCTGTCATTTTAGGAGTTCCGCCCCCCTCCAAAACAAACAAACAAACAAACAAACAAACAAGAAATATTGACTCAACACTGGACAACATCCCAGAAGTAGGACTCAGTTACTCTTATGGTCAGCATTAGGTAACCCGCATCTTTCTAAACCCAAGGCATGATACAGAATAGCTTACAGACCAAATCCTTGGCACCATACCTAAAGGTAGACACTACAAACCTGTTTTGGATGTTTATGTCCTATTTATTCATGAATGGGAAGTGTATTTATACTATTTGAGCCAATTCATGGAAGTTGAAAGCTTTTTGCTTCGGTAATTACCATCCATTTCTAACAGGTGCCATGCTAATTAATAGCTAGCCACTAATTTAATCAATGAGAAGCCATTTCTGACATGAAATATGGTGATTAGCAAAACACCTGGATCTGATCAAATACAAAGGTAGCTAATGTGTTTGCAATCACTGCCTCTGGAGGGGAGCCTGTCCTCTCTGACAAAGTAATATCTAACTGTCCCTGGCATGGGATTCCTGGTTAAATGCAGAAACTGTCTGTGCTGAATTATTTTTAAGCAAATCACAATCATCATTAAAATTTTTTACTATGATTAGGAATTCAGTTGCTAAGAAATGGAAAATAAGAAGGGAATAAATGCAGAGGAATTCAGCTCATTTATATTAACTTTTTTTTCTTTTTATATAGTTGTATTTTCTTATAGAGAGACCTAATGTATTAATCCACATTATCATTGACTTAACAACGATGTTCTTCTGTCTGGAAACAGCTGTATGATATTGGATGGGATGCGCTGAATAGAGTGGTGAGGGAGGAGGTAGCTGCCATCTTGAGAGTTTAGTCAGTGAAGTCATATTCTGGAAATTAATGGACAGTATATATCTCTGCCATGGCCCTCACAATTCGGCTTATTCAAACCACTACACATTTAATATTTGTTCAGCTTTCATTTGGGGGACAAGTTGATTGTTGTGTACAAGGTTCAGAAGAAGGACAAATCTGTCAAAGATACTCTACCTCTAAATTACTATAGCCCCCTCACTGACATCAGTCAGATCATCATTCATTGGTTCTACCCTCTTAGTAAAAAATCCAGTAATCCTCTATTATTACTTTTATTTATTTAACCTATATAATAAAAGCTTAATATGCTAAGTGTCTGGTTGTCTGGTCATCCGTTCAACCAATCAAAGCATAATATGCTAATGATATGCTAAGGCCGCTCAACCTCTCGCTATGAAGTGCACTGACTACCAGGGGGCAGTCAACCAGTTGGCCAGTCACTATGACATGCACTGACCACCAGGGGGCAGATGTTCCGACAAGTAGGTTAGCTTGCTACTGGGGTCCAGCCTATCAGGACTGAGTGAGACAGGTCATACATGCCCTGGAGCCCTCCCAAGGTCCCTTCCAGCTGGCCAACCTCCTGGTCCCTCCAAGGCCCAGACTTTGCACCGGTGAGGTACCTCAGCCTGGCCTGCACCCTCTTGCAATCTGGGCTAAGGGACCCCACCTCCGAATACATGAATTTTGTGCACTGGGCCTCTAGTTTTTCAATAAAATATTTAAGAAACCCACACTATTTTACTACACAAAGATGTGCTAGCTGGTCTCACTTTAAATTTATGACCACAGACTTCAAGTGGGCCCTCAGGGTTACCTACCAGTTCTTCATTTTCTCACTTAGATAATTTTATCTTTTTTCTATTGTTACTTCGATTAACTGGGGAACTTATATGCGTATATGCATAGCCCATGAGCACAGACAATAGTGTGGTGAAAGCTTGGGAGGGGCAGGTGCGGGAAAGAGGGGGGTAAGGGGTGGAAACCCAAAAAAAGGGAACATCTGTAATACTGTCAACAATAAATTTAAATTTAAAAAACATATTTTAAAAAAGAAAAATCATGTTAAAATATATGTAACATAAAATTTAACAATTAAATCATATTAAGTGTACAATTTAGTGGCTAAATAAATAAATAAATAAATGTTCCTTGTAAAATGTGGAGGAAAAGGAATCCTTTTGGGAATAGTGGGAATGTGAATTTTTATAGCCATTATGGAAAACAGTATGGAATTTCCTCAAAAAATTAAAAATAGCACTACCATGTGGTCCAGCAATCCCACTTCTGGATATATATATATCTGAAGGAAGTGAAATCACGAATTCAAAGAGATATCTGTACTCCCATGTTCTTTGCAGCATTATTCACAGTAGCCAATATATAGAAACAATATAAGAGTCTGCCAACAGATTAATGGAAAAGGAAAATGTGGCATATTCTTTTTTATGGCCATGTAATATTCCATTGTACATATACCACAGCTTTTTTAAACATTTGCCCATTGATAAAAAACAGGTAACTTCTTTTTCTAGGCATAAAATTATCACCTAACTATATAATACTATTTAAAAAATGATTTTCATCAATAAAAAGTATATATATATAAATACACACACACACACACACACACACACACACACACACACTGAGTGGCCAGATTATTATGATCTCTGAATGCATAATAATGTGTATATCCTATATAATAAAAGGCTAATATGCAAATTGTCCCCTCCACCAGGAGTTCGACCAGCAGGCAGGCTGGCCAACCGCCCATGTCCCCTCCCCCTGGCCAGGCTGGCCAGACCTCACCCATGCACGAATTCATGCACTGGGCTTCTAATACACACACACACACACACACACACACACACACACACACACACACACACACTGAGTGGCCAGATTATTATGCGTTCAGAGATCATAATTATCTGGTCACTCAGTGTATATATAACTATTTTCTATAGCTGAAATACTTTCTCAATTACATCAAAATAACTGAATGTTAGTAGAATTGTGGCTATTTCATACATTGAGCACATTGTGACAATTTAAAGGTTATCTCTTGTGTTTAATATTTTATTGATTTTTAGAGAGAGAGGAAGGGAGAGGGAGAGGGAGAGGGAGAGGGAGAGGGAGAGGGAGGGAGAGGGAGAGGGAGAGGGAGGGTGAGGGAGAGGGAGAGGGAGAGGGAGAGGGAGAGGGAGAGGGAGAGGGAGAGGGAGGGAGAGAGAGAAACATTGGTCGACTGCCTCCTGCACGCCCTCTACCAGGGATAGAGCCCGCAACCCAGGTATGTACCCTTGACCAGAAATCAAATGGGCAAACTTTTGGTGCATGGGACGATGCCCAACCAACTGGGCCACACCAGCCAGGGCTTATAGGTTATCTCTTCATAGAAATGAGGCAGTAACAGAACATCAAAAGAAAATGACCACAAATGTTTTCGTCAGTCATTGGGCACAATAATTTAAATATTACATATCTTATTGCAGCTCTTTTATCTGTGTCACACTGATTGAGAACAAAATTAAAATCATTAAACTGCATTATAAAATCCCTAATCAAGCTGTAATGTGAGAATAGAATTTACATTCAGATTTACCTAGTTTATTTATTTATACTTTTATTTTTCTTGATAAAGGTTATTCTTGTTTGTCTGTGCTAAAATGAATTATACAGAAATGTTAAGGTTTATTCTTTCTCCTTAATATATATCATTAAGATAACTTAAATGTGATTTTAAAATCAAACATTAATTACTGCTGAATATGAGAAATTATTTTTCCTCTCTCCTACAACCTCCTTCTGTTGATTCTAACCCACACTTCCAAAGCTCTAGAATTCATCTACTTGAGACACCCCCACCAACTCCTGCATCCTGATTTTTAAATAACCAGGGAAAATGAAGAAAGAGCCAGAGAAAAATAAAAAGTGAGTAACTAATACAAATTCCACTCTTTGTGTACTGCTCATTCCAAAATGCTGTCACTGTAATCCAAGACGTTAAAATAATATGACACTTTCACCTCGAAGTCAGTCAACTGAAGAGAATATTGGGAGTACTCTTTTCAAGAGACTGATTGGAATCAAGACTTTGGGTTGGTATAAGAATAGTTGTTAAATGGTTTTAGGTTCCAGAGCAATAGTTAATCTATATACAAGTTATCAGTAGCTGATTGGCTCCAATTATTTATTCAGACATCTAAGAAAGACAAAGCATGGACATAAACAGCTCTTGCTCATTTGCATGTTCATAGTACCTCAGTGAATCACCAGGGCTGGCACTGAGGCTCCTGAATATTAATGCAGAGCCAACAGCTGAGCTGAAGGGCAAAGCAATATATAGAAGCAATCTGCAATTTCCCTCCAGAATTCACAATTTAAATGGATGATGGACAGCTTTTTAAATCATCATCATCATCATCATCATCATCATCATCATTATTTCATCCCTTATAAGAATGCTCCCCATTTCTTAGAGCATCTAGTCAGATTGGTGTAGGATTACAGCACACCTTTTGCTTGTGTTTTAAACCAGATTTAATAATTTAATCTTCTTTTACACCAAAACCCACAAACTACACCCTTGTACAAGCTCAGTATCGATGCAGTATGCACCCCCCACACACAAAAAAAGGAGGACTCCAAGTTGTACACTGCATTCAGCTGAAGGACATATCTATTTTTATGCGCTTTTAAAAGCTTCAAATTTGTGAGCAGTTAAAAGTTCGGACAGTTAAATACCTCTGCCTTCAATCCTTTCCTTTAATTTCTTATAAAAACCTCTGCCTCCTCATCCCGCCCTCGGTCACAGCTCAAATGGCTCTTTCTGACTTGACTTTTTTGGAGAGTCACAGATTGCGGCTTCCGGAAGAAATGCTGCAATTCCTTCCATGAGCTGCAGTGGAGTATTTGTGGAAGAATCTGTAGGAGGGAGATGTGTTAGGGGTTTGCATGTGCGATGTATTTGTAGCATCGCCATTACAGTTATACATCTGTGATCGCAAGATCGTTTATTATAGGATTCTATTTTCCTTGGAGAAGTGGCAGATGAGACAAAATCCACCCCGACCATTTGCATTTCCTTTTGCTGATGAAGGTGCTGCCTGCCAACAGGGGTTTCAGAAAACAAATAGGAGGAGATAAAACAGTATTTCTTAAAAAACAGCTTCAGGTTTAGAGTTCTGTGCCTTCCTGATTATCATGCTGTTTTGCTTTATTTGTTTTCATTAGGCTTCTATTTCAAACGATAGTAAATAATAACAGCTATGGCTAATCTTTATTAACCAGACTCTGTATCAGTCAATTTTGGCTCCATAACAAGTACACTTAAAATCAGTGGTTTAAAGCACTAAACTATTATTGCTCAGGTGTCTCTGGGTTGCCTGGGGTTTAGTTGATGTGGGGATAGACTCAGCTTGGCATTTCTGTTGTGAGCTGTGGCAGCCAGCATGATCCTACTTCTCACTGAGTTGTCTGGAGTGGCTGTCCCATTTGTCTAGATCCCCATTAGACCTATGGGCTAACCAGGTAAGATTCTACTCAAGAGTTTTAGCAGAGGCACAGGGTACAAGCACAATATAGGAGGCTTCAAGGGCTTAAGCTAAGATTCAGAACACTCACTTCCTTTTTATTCTATTAGTCAAAGTTACCCTTTGAGATAGCATGAAGGGAACTGGAGAGTATTATGTTAAGTGAAATAAGCCAGTCAGAGAAAGACAAGTATCACATGATCTCACTCATATGTGGAATCTAATGAACAAAATAAACTGATGAACAGAATAGATCCAGAGATATAAAAGCATGGAACAGACTGAGGAATCTCAGAGGGAAGGTGGGGGTCAGGGGTGAGAGTAACTGGGGAACTTATATTCATATATGCATAGCTCATGGACACAGACAGCAGTACGGTGAAGGCCTGGGAAGTGCAGGTGTGGAGTGGAGGGGGTGAATGGGCAAAAAAAGGAGGGGACACTGTAATACATTCAACAATAAAGATAACTAAAACAAAGTCAAATATACATTATCTCTTTAGTGAGCGAGATTGAGAAGTCACATGACAAAAGGAGAAGTGAAAAATGTAGACCAATAATACACTCTACTACCCACACAATGCCCCAGGCTCCTTTGTTCAAGTTACATACATCATTTCATTTAGTCTTCAGAGCAATCCCATGTATTGTCATCATTTTACAAATAAGAAACTGAGATTCAGAGAGGTTAAGTAACTTGTTTAGGAGAACACTGCCAACAAGTGGTAAAGCAGTGATTGACATTTAAGCAGATCTTAAACACTATGCAATTTTTCTCAAATGTTCCATCCTACCTGGTTTCAAAGACTATTTCTATATTTATTATAAATATTATAAAGATGTGGGATATAATGTTCAGTCATCATGATAATGATGATAATGATATAACATAACAAGAATTCTGCTGGGATAACACTATTCAATTTTAAGTCATCTCATCCTTAAAATTCATTTGTGAGACAGAATAAGGATAATGTCCTCAGCAGGAAAGAATCACAGGAAAACTAATAAATTAAATTTCCATTTATAGTTATTTTGTGACCAATAATTATTCCTATAACAATAAAGATAATTTTCATTGACAACAGATACCACATATAAAATTATAACTGATTCTATTTTATAAAAAAGTGCAACACACAAATGTAGTTGTATATATTCTAATGCCATTAAGCAAAACCCACAAATGACTACAATAATGATAGAGAACTTTAATTAATGGAAATTAGTTGTTACAGTGTCAGTAGAAATATAAGTACACTCCTAATTAAAGTATTTTCTAGTTGTCTTCTTGGCAATCAAGGGCAATGTAATCTTAGAATATGTTTATATTTGCATTGGTCTCTTGATTTTACATATTTTCATATTTTTGTCTAACAATTGTCTTCAGAAACCTAAAGAAGTGCCTGACTGGCGTGGATCAGTGGTTGAGCATCAACCCTTGAAACAGGAGGTCACAGTTCGACTCCTGGTCAGGGCACATGCCTGGGTTGCAGGCTCCATCCCTAGTGTGGGGAGTGCAGAAGGCAGCCGATCAATGATTCTCTCTCATCATTGATGTTTCTATCTCTCTTCCTCTCCCTTTATCTCTGAAATCAATAAAAAATAAAAAAATAAGGTAACCTAAAGAAGTTGAATTGAATCAAAAAATAAGTCTGTACCATAGGACTTAGTGATAATTCTATCCTGTTTTCATACTGTTCTTCGTTGTATCAAGTGTGGCTTAGTAAATATCGCAAACTGTTAAAAAAACATAATATTCTAAAATAAACATGAAAACAACAGGGCACAATTAAATAAGATGGGCTGTGGCATAAATACAACCTCCATGTCACAAAATTTTTCCCAAAGGTTAAGCCATACACAGAGGTCTTATTTGAGAATAAGATTAGCATTCATAGAAATTGGAATACTAAAATACTGAAATGAATGTCTATGTGCACCTTGTGACCGTTATGTTTCTTAAGATTAATAGTTGTAATGAATCTCACACTTGGTCCACTTCCTTACTTCATGCTGAAAACGTTTCAGAATCTCATTAAATGCAGACTGTAAGCTAGGGCCTTGAGAGAATTTCTATGTTTGTTCTGCCGAGGAAAGTGCATGGTATGTAATAAAAATTCAATAATTATTTGGAAAAATGCAGTTTTATGAGCTTTTACATCACTAGACTCAAGCAGAACTGGTTCTTAGTAGTTGAACAACCTCAGTCAAGTTATTTAATATTACAAAGTCCCATTTTTGGGTTTTATTTTTTTACCCATAAAAATGGGGATAAAAATCTACCTATGTCATACAGTGGTTTAGAGGTAGTCAAAACATTTATTTATAATCAAGTTTCGCCAATCTTCATTAACTGATGAGTTAAAATGGAATCATACTATATATATATTATTGACTTCGGAGAGGAAGGGAGAGGGGAGAGATAGAAACATTAATGATGAGAGAGAATCATGAATTGGCTGCCTCCTGCACCCCCCTACTGAGGATAGAGCCATAACCCAGGCATGTGCCCTTGACCGTAATCGAACCCAGGACCCTTCAGTTTGCAGGCTGATGCTTTATCTACTGAGCCAAACCAGCTAGGGCTCTAACTCATATTGTAATCATTCTCTCCCCCATTTGCTGAGGCAGAACTTCAGTCCCTTCCCCCTAGATCTCTACCAGTTATGTCTGATGTTACCAGGGATAGTTTCAAATGTGCTCATGAGAGGACATCTCCTATTTCTTGACCTCAAACCTTTTCACTGTTGCTCCTTGCCTGCAACAGCACTTGAAAATCAATTCTCCCCTAGCTGGCTACAGCTACCACTCAACATTTTGGGAAATGGTAATACTGTACCCTATGTTGCTATCTCTTGTTCCTGATGTTTTAGCCTCTTTGAGTACCCGAAGGACATTCCTTGCATTCTCTTGGGTACTCATTGAGTTGCTGCTCCTATATATTTGATGCGAAATAAAGGGATCATCCTTGCTCTTCAGCCTGTAGAGCCTCTCTCTCTAAAGTTCAATTACAAATCAACTTTCTCAGCTAGGGGAGGTCAGTATCTGAGACAGAAATCATGCTATTGTCTGGTCAGGTAAATTCATACAGACAGACCACCTCCTAACCTTCTTAAGTCTCCTTCCACCTTTAGGATAGATTTCAGCATACATGAGAAGAAGAAACTCACATCAGCCAGTCACAGCCCCTTGGGAAGATAAGACCCTGTGTTTGGTAGAGTATTGTATTCTTAGTGTAGTTTGGCTCACCATTAATATGGACTTCATCATATAAAATGGCTCCTTTAAGATTTTTCTGGATCTGGGCCCCTTACAGCATCCCCTGAGATCATAATTTGTTAGACTGAAATGAGTTGCTAGCCTAGGTAATTTCTGTAAGTCCCATAGATACTCTTATTGTGTAGCTCAGGGTTAAGAATCACTTTTCAGAGAATTTGATGAAAAATTAGCTTACCAGATAGAATGTGCATTTGGTTTTATTTATAACTAGTGGCCCAGTGTACGGATTTGTGCACATTGAGAGAAAATTAATTAGAAGAAATATTTTAAAATTACTATTTGACCTTTATCTATAAAAGTGTCAATCAAATTCATGATCGACAATGACAGATCGAAACACACGCATGCAATTGGTGCCAGCGAGAGCTTTATAGGTATCACACATGTACGAGTCAACTTAGCCTTTTATATATATAGAATAAAGTTGCTTAATTAGACCTGCTTTCTGATTTAGCTAAATTTTTTCCAGCCCAGTGAAGCACCTCAACTTCTCTTTCAGGTAATTGTCAGCAACACATCAGTAAATATCAACATGAAGCAGATTATTATTGCAGATCACGCAGGGAGAACAAAGTGTAAAATATTTAACTGCAGCAGTGTTTGAATATATTCTGTGCAGTGAGAAACCCTGAAGTCATTTTCAAGGTCCACCATTTCTTACTTCTTTTCAGTTGGGTCAAGTTTCTAAACTTTCTAAATCTCCATTTTCCAGCTAATGAAAAGAAAATAGGATTCCACTGAGTCTCCTATCTACCTACTCCAGGACTTCTGTGAGGATCAATTGAGATGAGGCACAGGAAAACACCTCACAGACCTTTGGTTAAAGTGTAAAATGTTTGCACCTGGCTATAAAGCAAGTCATGTTCCTGGGCTGAAGAAACTCCAAGGAGGCTAGTCACTAGGGAAAGGAAGCCGGGCATTGTTACATGATGTCATTACCCAGTGCCCACAGTGAGAGATTCCGGGCTGGGCTGGGCTGTGGGCTGCATTTTGCACCATGGCGTCTCGGCAGTTGGCTGTGATTTGGTGGAGTGTCCTCAGGGGTGATGGCAGGGCCTGTGTCCCACTTGGGGGAAGCCAAGTATTTCTTTGTCGGCGCCAGGTCCATGGTACCGTTTCTTTGTAAATGGCAGCTCCTGCGTTGAGTGACTTCCCCCTGGTGGTCGGTGCACGTCATAATGACCAGTTGGATGGTTGGAGGGACACTTAGCATATTAGCCTTCTATGTACCGTATATAAATTTTAGTAGAATGTCAGGTGTCAGTGAACAGCCTGAAATCTAGTTTAAAGATAATTGATGTCGACCCAGTAAGTTTGGTTGTTTCTCCATATGAAGGAGTAGCCATGTTGGGCAGACTTCTAGAAGATATATAAATGGGGCCATATACCAGAGTGAAACAATAATCAGCTTCACCTAATACATCGGCATTTCCCCCCCTTATTTATTTGTATTTCCCCAATGTTTCTGGTATGATGTTATGCTATCCTGTAGTAGGTGATTAATAAATGTTTGTTGACTCGATGTTATTGAAGTGCATGTTACTACTGAAATTAAGAAGAATATTTAGATACAGTAAATCAGAATGAGAATAATAAAAAGAGATTTATTAAGTGCTTCACTTTGGAGAAAGTAGAATGACCAAGTTTCATTGATCAGGCTATTAACACTGGGGAAAAAAATCTATGTCCAAGATCTAGAGAAATAATAATATTCATTTCTCATGTAATAGAAGAAAATATCAGTGTGAAATGTGTGGCAAGAGGGTCACAGAAATACTGTGATGGTTTTGAATAAATAATCACTCCCTAGATTATCTGGAAACTTACATGAGACTAGGTTCTTATTAAACTGTAATAAAATCAGCAAGGGTGTTTTCTAGCTAAGATAAGGTAAGAAAACAAAATTGCAATTAAGACAAGACAGGTGAAAGTTTTGATTATACCAGAAATAGAATGAATGAATATTTTCAAATTTTGACAGCTCCAAAATCAATTGTAAGAAATAGTTAGGACACTGGAGCTAGAGATTATGACCCATTCTGCGATTTTGACTATTGTTATGATAAGCCAAAGAAAGGTGCCGAAAGTCAAGAAAGGAGAGGAAGGCAGGGAGGGAAGGAGGGAAGGAGAGAGAGAAATGTGTGTGAATATTTGCCTCTCTAAGGAAGCAGATGTATAAATAATTGTATAAATATTATACAACTCTGAAATTAAGGAGAATATTTAGATACAGTAAATCAGAATGAGAATAATGGATGAATCAGAACTCTGGATGAATATGAAATAAAATGACCTACACAAAATATCAAAACAGGAAGGATTTGTCTAACTTATTGTCAGGAAGATTATATATATATATATAGTTTTTTTTTCTCTTAGTGTTACCATCTAGAGGTAACCACTCTGAATACATATATAATAGACACATACAGTTTAACATTTTCAACACCCACATGCTCTCATCTTTTCTTTCAAAAGTGAGATAATATCCATTTGAATTCATAATTTTTTTCATTTAGATTATTTATACCTTTCATTGTCATTAAATATGTTCCACAGCATCATCTTAAAGCCTTTGATAATCTAAGGTTTCTAGGATCCAATAACAATTACATCTTTGTCCATCATCTCTAATTAGAGTTTGAGTTTCTGTGGGTGGAGACTATGTTTTATTTACTATTGCATTCCCAATATCAAATCTGCATAATTCATATAATAGGCACCTAGATAATTGTTGGAGTATCAGCTAATCTGTATATATAAAAGACTAATATGCTATGTGTCTGACCGTTTGACCATTCGACCAGTCTCTATGATGCACACTTACCACCAGGGGGGAAGACTTTCCAACTGGTAGGTGAGCTTGCTTCTGGGGTCTCGCTGATCGGGACTGGGTAAGACCGGCCAGTCACGCCCTGGAGCCCTTCCGAGGTCCCTCCCTGGCCGGGGTGGGGTTTTGGATTGCGAGAGGGCACAGATCAGGCCCAGCACCCCACTCGTGCACTGGGCCTCTAGTGATATATAAAAATAATTCTGGTCACTCCAGCTTCAGGGCATGGAATAGGATAAATTATAGCTGATAATGACAACCTCCTAACATATCACAGGGTTATCCCATAACATGAAAGTAATGCAATTAAAACAAATATAACAAGGACAACAAACACTCACTAAAGGTAGGGATTCTCTGGAAATATGTTGTTCCATTAAGAAAAAAAACTGCCCTGGCCAGTTTTGCTCAGTGAATAGGATGTTGGCCCACGAACTGAAGAGTCCCAGGGTTCTATTTCAGTTAAGGACATGTACCTCGATTGCAGGTTTGAACCTGATCCCCACCCCTGGTCAGAGTGCATGCAAAAGGTAACCAAATGATGTGTCTCTCTCATATTGCTGTTTCTCTCACTCTGTCTCTCCCTCCCTCCACTCTCTCTAAAAATCAATGGAAAATATCTAATAAAAACTAGTGATATTGACTTTCATAAATAATTTTATATTTTATTGTGATTTGACTCTACATAGTGTCCTTTTAAAATATTAAATCATAAGCCTTTACAAAATTAATTATTAAAATTTGCAGTAAAATATGAATTAATCTTCTCTTAAGGTGTATGCAACCTCAGGATAGCCTCTAATGTTTTAGACAATAAAAACAAATAAAGTTTTCATTTACTAAGGAGCCTCAGAAAAAATGGCAAGTTTTATTTAATGATTGTTTCCTCTGAATATACTAATACATTTGGTTGTTCTAAGAGACACTTATTATTTGATAGAATAGTACAAGAAGCAGCTTCTTAACCTTACAAGTGAACAGCTTGCACAATTTGAGTTCATATCTATTCAGGTAACAGATATCATATTTTCACTTGGGTAGAAAATATTCTATAGTGTAAAAGTGTCAAGATAGTCTGAATAATTTAAATCTTTGTAATTCAGACAAACCTTGCCAGTAATGCAACATATTTGTTTTTCAGTATTGTTTTGTGGAACATGCTATGTAGGCAATTGAAAGATGGTAATCACTTCGGGGGGATTCCAGCTTAAAAGACAATTTTGTTTTCTGTGCTTCAAGGATGTAAAGCAAAAATTCTATACAACTTGTAATAGAATTGTTTTTAACACATACCATTTTTAAAAATCTCTATAGTATATTTATCCCTTAAATGAATGCCATTTGAAAAAGAATGCAAGTTCAATGTTATTTCCTTTCATTGTAACATATTACCCAAATAAGAAAGGAAAAGGACTACTGGGTTTCAATAATAAACACTATAGCCTGTCCGCTATAGCACTTTCATTCTTTAATGCACATATGAATCTATTGGAAAAATCTTGTTAAAATGTGGATCCTGATTCAGTAAGTCTGAGGCGAGTCAAATATTCTGAATTTCTAACCACCTTCCCAATGATACTTCCAGATGCTCCTGGTCCTGGGATTATAGGTGGAGTAGCCAGCATCTATGATTAAAAGGTCCATGGTGGGGGTGGTGGAGAGAGCGGGAGTATGAAATGAGATACCAGGCAACTGACAAAAAGTGTTATAACTTTCCCTTGACAAGTACATATATTGATCTAGTAATTTTTGTTCTGTGAGTGGTTGCTTGTTTGTTTTGTTTTTTAATTATTTGATTATTAGGAATAAATTAAAAAAATCATTTTTTGTCTGGTAAGCAATAATTAGGTTAAGCTGTATATGAGGTTCAGTGAGTGAATGTATAAGCCATCTTTTTTTAATAGCCTCAAAATAAATATATAAGTAAATGTACTAAGCAAAAAGAAAGATACTAAGGTTAACTATAGGAAGAGATCAATCAACCCAACAGGAGTTCCAAAGGTCTGTTTTATACTCTCCAGGAGAGTCAGACAGAGACGGACACAGGACTAGATAGCTTATGTGCAACTGTGTGAGAGCAGAGACAAACTGGAAGTCACAAAGTCCAGTTCAGCTGGCGCAAATAAAATTCCAACAAACTCCAATATTTTGCCAGTAAGTAGTGGTTTAGTGGTATGGTTTTGTGTTTTTTAAAAAAATACTGAATAACAATGGAGACTGAAAAGAAAACTATTTGCTTGTCAAAATACTTTAAAATCATTTTAATTCTTCTGGGAGCCTTTTGTGTTATGAAAGAGAATTTCCAGGATTTCTTTTTCTGCATAATCATTACCAAACCCATTAATTTATCTAATTTCACTTCAAATATTCCTGTTTGGCTATTTTACATATAAAAGATACTGCCTTCTAGGGGGGAATTAGAGCTCAAGTTTATAAACTGAATTGATAGAAGGCATGATATTCTTTCACTAGAAAGGAATGGATTTGCAAGGCATATTCTATTGGTCTGGCATGCTCTTCTTAAGCTGATGGCTGTGGCTCTCAAGCTTTCAAGATAAAGAAGTGGTTCCAATCAGTAGGTCTCTTTCCCCAGTGGATAAAATGGTCTTTATCCATGAGATCAATTGTTGCTTTTCTTGTTGTTAATCCTCACCCGAGGATATTTTTCCATTGATTTCCAGAGAGAGTGGAAGGGAGGGGGAGAGACACAGAGAGAGAGAAACATCAATGTGAGAGAGACACATGGATTGGTTGCCTCCCACATGAGCTCCAACCAGGGCTGGGGATCTAGCCTGCAAGCTGGACATGTGCCCTTGACTAGAATCGAATCCTGGACCCTTCATTCCACAGGCCAATGCTCTATCCACTGAGCCAAACTAGCTAGGGCCAATCATTGCATTTTAATCAATATAAAAATCACAAGATTATTGACCATGAGGGGGAAAATATCTCTATTAAGGACAAGTAGCTTCCAAGAAATACTATCGTGAGAAGAATATAATGAAATAAGACTTAATCTTGGATATATCCTGCCAGCTAAGACATTGTTAGCCTATAGCAGTGGTTGGCAAACCGCGGCTCATGAGCCACATGCGGCTCTTTAGCCCCTTGAGTGTGGCTCAGTGTTAGAACCACTTCTTCAAAATAGACTCGCCCAAAGTACCTATTGTTTCAAAATTACTTTATTGTTGAAAATTACTCTGGACTCAACTTAATTCAATAAAAAATTATTGAATACCAAAAAAAAACCAAACACAAAAACAAAAACAAAATAGACTCGCCCAGGCCAAAAACCAACTTCTGCGCATGGGCCACGAAGTTTCAATTGCACTGTACGTGCGCGCCCGCACCTGGTATTTTGTGGAAGAGCCACACTCAAGGGGCCAAAGAGCCGCATGTGGCTCACGAGCCGCGGTTTGCCGACCACTGGCCTATAGGATACATCCATCTCTCAGTTTTCCAAAAGCAGACCCCAAGATGAAGCTTTATGTAAAAGTGGTTTATTAGGAAGTCTTTTCAGTGGAGAAACAAACAAGCAAGCAAACAATGAAAAAATTGTAGGTAAATAGAAAGAAGTGGGGCAGGGGGAAAAGGGGGCCTCCCAAAAGTGAATATATCAAGCAAGGTTCCGTGGAGGGTAACTCTGAATTAGTGTCAAAGTTACCGTCCTCTGGCCTGACTGGCGTGGCTCAGTGGTTGAGCATCAACCTATGAAGCAGGAGGTCATGGTTCCATTCCTGGTCAGGGCACATGCCTGGGTTGCAGGCTCTATCCCCAGTTGGGGGGCATGCAGGAGGCAGCCTATCAATGATACTCTCTCATCATTGATATTCCTATCTCTCTCTCCCTCTTCCTTCTTCTCTGAACTCAATAAAAAAATATTTTTTAAAAGTTACCTTTCTCTGGACACAATATAAATCACACCTAGAGTTGTCTCAACCAGAGGGCAAAAAAGCTGGAGTATTTATACTCTTGAGACCAGCCAGCCAGCCTCAGGGGTCATAAGTTACCAGGAACTTCTGGCTCTTTCAGTTCAGGTAAAGCAGTTCTGTGGCCTGAGGGGAGTTTTCAGACAAACACAGGTTGGGGAGAGCGGGGAGTGAATGCAAATTGGGAAACCCCCTGCACACAAATAGTAAAGGGCTGGATAGGGTAGGAGCAGGCCACAGACTCAATAGGCTTTCCTTCCTAAGTATCCAAAACAAGATCATAAGAGAAATGCTTTTTAAAAATTGAATCTTCATTTAAAGGACACTGCATCATATGAAATGCCACATAGAAATAAGGAACCCATTGAGAGGCGACACTTCATACAGTGTGTACAGTTTGGAACTGTTCGAGCATAGTTTGTTGTTACAATAACAAACTACATTTAAAATCAGTTCTTAGTAGAGAAACTAAGACATACCTGTATGAAACCTAATACACAACAAACAAATTTATGCCTCAGCTGTACACTCTAACAGTTAAAATTCCTAGGAGTGCCATCCTTAAAAGGTAGTTTCTGACATAACATTTTGATCTTCCTCTTCCTCTACAGAGAAATCCTTCTCTATCAATTTCTTAAAATATATTTTGTATTGTTGATAGTATTATAGATATCTCCCTCCGCCCCACCCGCCTTTACCTCACTCCTCCCAGCCCCTACACACACCCCAGGTCTTCACTACCCTATTTCCTGTGTCCATAGGTTTCTTTATCAATTTTTAAATTTATTTTTTATTGATTTCAGCGAGGAAGGGAGAGGGAGAGATAGAAACATCCATGATGAGAGAGAATCATTGATTGACTGCCTCCTGCATGCCCCCAACTGGGGATTGAGCCCACAACCCCTGCATGTGCCCTTGACTGGAATTGAACCTGGGACCCTTCAGTCTGCACGCTGACGCTCTATCCACTGAGCAAAACCAGCTAGGGCTCTTTATCAATTTTAATGAAGCTTTGAACACAGACTTGTTTTCATGATTTTATAGAGCATCCATTTTGTCCAAACCTCCAAATTCTTCCATCACTGTATGCACTAAGTTTCTCAGTTTCAACTAGTTTCTCAGTAGCCTGAAAGATGTTTGAAATGCCATCCAGAATAACCAGAATAATTTTGGTATCTTTCGCAGTTAAGAAGTTCATCAGTTCTATAATGCCACAATGAACGAGGTATACAATCTGTTCAATTGTTCCACCACTTGTAGAGTTGGCCACAGCCCATACAGCTTCCTTTTGTGTCTTAAAGTCTGCCTTAGAAAGAACAACAATGAGGACTGGAATTAATCCCTGATTCACAACTTGCTATATCCAGTCCTGGAGGCCAGCTATGATGTTTGACATTGTCCATATAGCTTCCTTCTGAATATTAGTTCTGGAGTTCATTAGCAGGCTGTGAAAGACAGCAAGTGCTCCTGCATCTATTAAACCCCAAATCTGTTTATCTGTCTCAGTGAGATTATTTCCTATGGCTTTAGTGCAGGAGTCACAATTGGGAAGTCGGTAGCTCTTAGAAGCCTCACAATTGGGGGGCACAACTCCTGCTTTCACGACCATTTCAATCATTCATTTGAATGATCAGTAAGGTAGGAAATGGCGCAGCAGCTATCTGCTAGTATTTATGGATCATCATCATGTAGGAGACAAACTAAAGTAGAAAGAATCTGTTCAATAATATCTAACGGGGGTGCAAGATTCTTGTTGCGATAGAGGTTTAAAAGTGTCCAGGTAAAATGACATAAGTAACTGCCAGGGCTGACCAGCAGCCCCTGGACAATGGATGAGCTGATTACTCAGACACAGTTTGACTGTGAAAGAGAGGGCTAAGGGGCCCCTGGCTCTAGCAGCCAGAGCAGCCTCAATTGCCTGCCTCGTTAGGCCTTTATTGGAATTTTTTATCTTTAGATACAATCAGTAGGGTGAGTCATCTTGGGAGGATACATGTTTACATTGTCCTCTAGGCAAGGGCATCCAGGGATTAAGCATAAGGATTCCAGTAAACACCCGGGGGTCTGCACATGTACAGACTTGTTTGGAAAGGCCAAGGAATAATTAGGAGCGCCGCCTTCGACACTCCCCTTAGTCTCCCCTAAGTCGGAATTCTGATAAACAGGGCAGGCGGCCTTCCACACACTTCCCTTTTATCAGAATGTCCTCCTTGCAAACTTCCTAACCAAGTCTCATGCTTCCCAACAAGTAACCACATTACATAAGTAAAGATGACATCCTAGGAACTACAAGAAAAGGCAATAGTGGGTCAACTGAACCATCGCCTGCAATGTTTCCCCCAGCCCATGTGGCTTGTTCCCTGTTGTGAGCATGGGGAGATGCCAACAGAGAAATGAATGCTGGGATAGCACCTCCGTCTACTACAGCCTTGGTCTGTTCCGATGCCCTGGAAGCAATGTTAGCGAGGGCCCAAGCAGATTCAAACTGGATGGGACTACAATCAGCTCTGCCCAAGAAGGACACACATTTTGGAATCAAACCAGCCTGGATTATGTTGTCTATGGGTGGCCGTTTTTCCCTAGAAAGTAGTTTCCTCACAGCCTAAGTAGCTTGGAGCTGGCTTTCCAAATTGTTGCTATGTATGCCATCAACCATGTCCTCAACAGAGTAATTTACAGTGCCCTGTTGTTGCGGTTTTCCTGAAGTGAAGAAGTAGCATCATCAGGAAATGAGCTGACATTTCTCCTTTGAGCATCTGGTCATCCTTCTTAGCTTTTCTCAGCTCCACATTAATTTCTGAACTGTCTTTCCCCTTGTTCTTGAATCTGTTAAGGCGGGCAGCTGGTGAATTAGCATTCTCGTTGGTGGACATGGTTATGAGACAAAGGGAGCAAGCTACACAGTCAGCTCAGGCTTTCACAGGAGACAGTGAGGGGCACACAGTCTGTGGTTCTGCTGCTCTGAAAACATCCACCACGAATCAACCTGAAGATGGTATCAGAAATGCTTATTTTTTAAAACAAGAAAAAATATTTCAGTATATAGAACAGACATAGGTTAATATAATCAAGACTTATAAAGATCCTACAAATCAATTTTTTAAAATATATATATATTTTCATTTCAGAGAGGAAGGTAGAAGGAGAGAGAGACAGAAACATCAACGATGAGACAGAATCATTGATCAGCTGCCTCCTGCATGCCCTTACTGGGGATCGAACCTGCAACCCGGGCATGTGCCCATAACTGGAATTGAACCTGGGACCCCTCAGTCCACAGGATGACACTCTATCCACTGAGCCAAACCAGCTAGGGCACAAATCAATTTTTTTAAAAAAAAATCAAAGTGCATAATAAAAAAAGAATAGGATATATGAAGTCACTCATAAAAGGACTAAATAAAATCAAAACACATGAAAAGATGTTCAATTTCACTAATAGTCAAATTAAATGTCAATTAGGTTTGCCATGTCTTCTTATTAAATTCGGGATGATTTTCAAAATAAGAAATGCTTTTTAAAAAAAATATGTGTGCTGCCTTACTCTATCACACACACATAAAAAAGATATTATCAAACAATAAGGGGGAAATCCTACATAATAAAAGGGTAATATGTAAGTTACCATCACTCCACTATGCCCACGATTGGGCCAGCAGGAGGTGCAAGGGGCGGGACTCGGGGTGGCCGATTGGGCCGGCAGGACGCTGAGCTTGCGTTGCCAGTGGCAGCATGAGCTCAGCGTCTGTGCCATGGCTGTGCTGCGGCACAGAAGGGGCCTCTGGGGCAGCGAGCCCACGTCCTGCTGCAGACCATCAAAAGTGGGGAGCAAAAGCGGGGCAGCTGGCTGTCTGTCCGCTCCGGCACCAGGCCTTTCTAAAGCCTCCGCTGCACCAGAGGCTTTCAAAAGGCCTGGTGCACCAGCGGACAGACAGCCAGCTCCCCCGCGATCGAAAGCAGGGAGCTGTGTGTCCGCTCTAGCACTAGCAGACCCCCTGCCATCAAAAGCGGGGAGCAGGCTGCTAGCAGTGTCTGCGGAGCATGCTAGGCTTTGCGGGGCAGTGGATATGGCCTGGATGGCAGGTTAGGCCTAGGGGACCCTACACGTGCATGACTTAATCATGCACTGGGCCTCTAGTAACTACATATTTGGCAAATTAGATAGGAAACATTTACAGTTACTGTGTAATGTAACTTTATCTTTTTTTTGTTTTGTTTTGTTAATCCTCACTGAGGATATTTTTTCCATTGATTTTTTTAGAGAGACTGGAGGGGAAGGAGGAGTGCAGGGGAGAGTGAAACATCAATGTGAGAGAGACACATCAATTGGTTGCCTCCAGTTGGTACCATAACCAGGGCCAGGGATTCAGCCTGCAACTGCGGTATCTGTCCTTGACTGGGAATCAAACCTGCCACCCTCATGTCTGATGCTCTAACAACTGAGAAAACCAGCCAGGGCTATAACTTTGATCATCTACAAAGTTTTCTGTTGACAAGTTATCTCTGGTCATAAATGAGTTTCATTCCCAACACTTTAGTGTTTATTTTTTTCCTGGAGAATGAGTATTTAATTTCCCAGGGTTGATTAGTCTAAATCACCTACCCAAAATTTCTAAAAAAGATACCGAGAATCAAGTTTCTCTGGTCTCAACTCCATGACTTCCATCTTTGTTTCATTGTGGTTTTTAAAATGTTTTCTTTTGCTTTGTTGCTGTCACACTTCCTGAGTTCTGTTTTATTGTTTGTTTGTTTGTTTGTTTGTTTGTTTATCTAATGTTTCTTAAAACCGTCCCTGATATTATAGATTGTTTCTAAATTTCTTAGTCAGACTTTGATTTCATGTAACAAACACACAACTGAAACTCCCTTCAAAGTCTAGGCCTCTCTTCCCTCCCATACTCCAAATTTGCAGCCTTAAAGTGAAAACATTCCTGAAACACAAAAATAAGCCATTTCTAAACAGAGTGAACATTTTAATCTATCTTCCATCTATTCCATCTTCTCTTGATAATAGTTTCTAGTCTTCAGCTGGGTGAGAACCTAATTTTAATGATATCCACCCAGAGCCGTGGTTGGCAAACTGCAGCTCTCGAGCCACATGCGGCTCTTTGGCCCCTTGAGTGTGGCTCTTCCACAAAATACCAAGGCCTGGGCGAGTCTATTTTGAAGAAGTGGCATTAAAAGAAGTTTAAGTTTGAAAAATTTGGCTCTCAAAAGAAATTTCAATCGTTGTACTGTGGATATTTGGCTCTGTTGACTAATGAGTTTGCCGACCACTGACCCAGAGGAAGTAGAGCCAAAAGATGGAGAAAAGAAATCTGAGGACTATAGATATTCCTGAGTTCCTGAAAAGCCATATCTGCTCTTTGCATTTTCTGCAGACTGCTCATTCCTATTTACTAAGACTGATTTTAGCTGTTTTTTGTCACTTTCTTTATATATATATATATATTGATTTCAGACAGAAAGGAAGAGGTAGAAAGACATAGGAACATCAATGATGAGAGAGAATCATTGATTGGCTGCCTCCTGCAAGCTCCCTACTGGGGATCGAGCCCACAACCTTGAGCAGAATTGAACCCAGGACCCTTCATTCTGCAGGCCAACGCTCTATCCACTGAATCAAACCAGCTAGGACTCTGTCACTTTCAACTTAAATAATTCTAACTAAAACATACAATTACTCAGTAGTATTAATATATTTAGGTAGCATCTTTTTCAAAATAAATTATGAACTGAGCTCACTGAAGTCTCAGAGAATGTCAATTTTTAGAACAATGAGCCCAGAATGAAGTATTGAATTTTACATGCTATGCTAAAGGAAGTCTTAATTCAACTATAAACAGTCTATCTTAATATAGGTCTAAAATCTTCAGAATGTAAACAACTCCCTGAGGCAACACAAAATTATGTATACAATGTTAGAAACTACATGACTTAGAGAAAAGCATGCTGACACATTATAACAAAACAATTTCAAAACGTACAAAGATTCCATATCAAATAGAGTGTTTGGTTTTGGTTGAATTGCTGTGAAATAATCCGTTAATGTTATTAGTGTGAAAATGTTCTTTGAACGCTCCAGTTTGTGCAGTTCAGCTTAGCCAAAGGTAGACGGAGGTAATGCAAAGCCGAGGGCCTGGCTTACTTCGGTAATCACTTTGGAACATTGCATTGGCTAGGATTTCTAGCTTATCCTAATTAATTATTTGGTGACATTCAAATCATTTGCCCTGGCTTGTGATCAGTTCAAATACATCTGCCAAGCAAACCACTCAAGAAGATGAAGAACACTACGTTTTCCCAAACACTCCAAACATTATGTTGGAGCAATTTCATTAGGTCTCAGACTTTCATTTTTAAGAAACTCAGAACTCAAGTTCTCACAGCTACTGCCTATTTGTAGCTTCACAGAGGGGAGAGAGTAATGCAATGCATTACAATAGGAGCATCTGAGAAGGATAAATGGATTGAGTACTACTGCCAGTTAATCACTTTGAGAAAATGGCCTTCACCTATAGCAGGAATAAACACAGTTGGCAAAAAGTTATTTCTGACTAATGCAGTCTGAAGACTCAAGGCCAAGACAACTACAGGGTAAACCCTTTATATTTGATAAATATAATCCCTCAATTTCAGATAAAGTGTAATTCATGGTTAGTTCCTCCAAATCTCTCACATTGCCTTTTCACCTGTCAAGTTTGATTTTCAGTTGGAGTGATAAGAAAAAAAGTCTCTGCATATTATTTGAATTAGTTACAAAACTAGCAACTGCTTCTACACACTATTTTAGTTTGAGGAGAGATGAAATTTCTCCTCAGGACATCTTGACTTAAATATATAACTGAGGCCTATTAGAATGCCCGCAAGCCCCTGAGAAGTTTTGGGTAACTTCATCCCCCCCGCAAAAGACATACATACATACACATACTACCCCTAAAGCAAGGCAGCTAAGAAGTATCCCCATATATATCAGTTATATTTATATGACTATAATTTATTTTCTTGAAACTTCTAAAGAATCCAGAGATCAATCTTAGTTTTTTTGTTGTTTTTTGTTTGTTTGTTTGTTTGATTTTTTTTGTTAATCCTCACTCAAGGATATTTTTCCATTGATTTTTTTAGAGAAAGTGGGAAAGGAAGAGGTAGAGAGAGAGAAACATTAATGTGAGAGATACACATCGATTGGTTGCCTCCCACATGCTCTCTGACCAGGGCCAGGGATAGAGCCTGCAACTGAGATATGTACCCTTGACTGGAATCAAACCCGGGACCCTTTAGTTCAAGAGACAACACTATCCACTGAGCCAAACTGACTAGGGCCATCTTAGTTTTATATACAACTTGGGGGTAGGAGTAATATTAGCAATAATAATAATTACTAACTTTTACTGAGTTTTTTTCTATATGTCAAATACTTTTGAGCCACTTAATAATGTTTAACATCATTACTATATGCCAAGCATTTTTCTAAATGCTTCACATGTAATTAACTCATTTGTTGTTCATAATACTTTATATATATTCCTATTTTTTAGATCAGGTAGTCAAGGCACAGTGTTTAAATGTCTTGCCCAAGATTGCACAACTAGAAAGTGGAAGATATTAAATATTAAACCAGGCAGCCTGCACCTGGAGCTTACACCCTAAATCATCCATCTTAACTCACAAATTTCTACACTTTTCCAAATATGGGTGATTGTTAGAATCAAGCAAGTTATTTGCTTAGTAATTTGGGGTAGCATAGTAGTTAAAAGTGTAAACTTTTAGTCAGATATACTTTCCTACTTATTATGTTGAGTGACATTGAGTAAGTTAACTTCTTTGTGCCTTGGTTTAACAATTTTCTGTAATATTGGAACACACATGTAACATTATATAAGAGGCTAATTAAAGAAAAAAAAGTCCTTGTGTGTATGTCTGTTTATGTAACATAGCTTTTTAAAGCATTTATGATTTTCAATTCATGGTGTTTTCATCTATTTTGTGCTCTCTGCTTATTTCCACCAAGAATGTAAGTCACGTTAGTAAAAAAATATTAATACTATAGGCTTTCTCTGCTTGGAGAATTAGAATGAGTGCAAGATTAGAAAACTAGTGTCTAAGGTAGGGAGTGGAGGCTGGAGAAATAGAATTTATTACCTCTGTTCAAGGACAGACAGAAAGCCTAGCAATAGGTCCTCTGATGAACATATAAAAGCACAGCTCTTTGAAGACTTTTTTATTCCTGTTTGTCTTCATTTCATGCCTAAATAAAATGCTATCCTCTTCCTCTAGGAAAAAGAAAGTGGCTTATTTCACTTAGCATAATGCTCTCCAGTTCCATCCATGCTGTTGCAAATGGTAAGAATTCCTTCTTTTTTATAGCAGTGTAGTATTCCATTGTGTACGTAGATGTACCACAGTTTTCTAATCCACTCATCTGCTAATGGGCATTTAGGCTGTTTCCAAATCATGCATGCATATAAGCATAACCAATGGATTCAAGACACTGGGTTGGGGGGGCGGTGAGGGCATGTGCCAGGGGGTAGGGGAGGCCGGGGAAAAAAAGGAGACATATGTACTACTATTTGTAATACTTTGAACAATAAAATAAATTTTTTTTTAAAAAAGAAGGAAAGCTAAAAAAAAAGAGTGGGACAACTACTCTACAAAGGAAAGGGAACATGGTTTGCAGGATATTCTTAAAGAGAAGAGTAGAAACTGTGGACAAAGGGTATGCTTCTGGCTAATTTTTAAAGCTCTGTTGAATGTGGAATTATGGTGTTCAGTTCAGCAAACATTATTGATCCCTAAATGTGGTAGATGTTGGCGATGCCAACATGAATAGGGCAATGCAAGACTCTTATCTGAGAAAAACACCTGAATTCTGGGGAGACCATAGAGACATAAATCAATTTATTCCTTCATCCCACAAGCACTGAGTGTTTATTCTGTGTTAGGAACTGTGCTATCTGTTCTATATATAGAGGTTCAAAAAGGTAGACATGATGATGACCTCCTGAACCTTATATTCTAATGGGTAAGATATCCTATATAATAAAAAAATAATATGCAAATTGACCAAATGGTGGAATGACCGGAATGCCCAAGGCCCCTCCCTCTGGTCGGCCCCACCCCCAAGCGGGCACCCCCACCCCGATCAGATCAGGGGCAAGGCCAGCCAGTAAACCACCTGCAGCCCCTCAACCCGGCCGGCTGCCCCGAGATGGCCCCCATCGGGCCGGCCAGCTTGACCCCACCAGTGCATGAATTCGTGCACTGAGCCTCTGGTATTTTAATAAAAAAAAACAAACAATAAAATTTAGAAATGTGTTTTATGATAAAACTAGAGGCCCAGTGAATGAAATGCATGCACAGGTAGGGTCCCTAGGCCTGGCCGGCAATCAGGGCTGATTGGGCCCTTCCTTCCCCCGGCTGCTGGCTGGGGCCTTCCTTCATTCTGCCCCCCCCACCCCCGGTGGTCAGAGCATGTCATAGCGAGTAGTCGAACCCCCGGTCAGTCGAACTCCCAAGGGGACAATTTGCATATTAACCTTTTATTATATAGGATGTTAAAAAAAAGAGAAATGCATTAATGTGAGCTTATAAGGGAGTTTAATCTGATCTTAGAGGTGAAGGATAACTTCCATGTCGAGATGATAAAGAATAGAGGGTAGGGTCCTAGTTAGAGTGAATATAATTCACCATGTCCCTGTTCCAGGTAGGAGACCCATTAAAAACCCAAGAAAGTTCAGTATGATGGAAGATCAGAAAAAGAGGTAGACTTTGTGAGAGATGAAGCTGTGGAAGTGGAGGCCAGATCAGACATGGCTTTGCCAACCATATTAAGAATTGTACACTAGAGAGTAGAATCATTAAATGTATTTGTAATAAAAAAAAAAAGAATTGTGATCTTTATCTTAATAATGTTAAACCACTGAATATTTATTTTTCAACAGGTGGGTGACATGATTATTTATGAACTTTCTGGACATATTGCACAGCAGTGCTTGTAAGGAGAAAAGGTAAGAATGGATATGGGTAAACCAATTAGAAGGCCATTGCCATAATCAAAATGATAATGAGAATTCATTCTAGAGAAATGGTGATAAGGATAGACATAAATAAGTGGGCTTAAGGAATATTTGAGTTAAAACTGATAAGGCAATGATATGAAAGGTGAGGAAGAGGGTTCAATCAAGGGTGACTTCTTATCTTCTGGTTTATATGCTTGCCATTCTTCAAAGGAACACTAATGAAGGACCATATTTTGAGGCAAAGATAAAACATTTTATTTTATTTTGAAGAGTCAATGTCAAATTCAAATATAAAAGGAAGTATATAAAAAGTATATAGTATGGTGGTTCCACAAAAGAACTAAAAGCAGAGACCTTGAACAGATATCTGTATACCAATGTTCACAGTAGCATTTTTTACAATAGCCAAAATGTGGAAACAACACAAATGTCCATTGACAGATGAATGGGTAAACAAAATTCGGATACATGCTACAACATGGATGAACTTTGAAAACATAATGCCAAATGAAATAATACAGACACAAAAGGACAAATATTGTATTATTCCACATATGTCAATTCATAGAGACAGAAAGGAGAATGGTAGTTGCTGGGGGCTGGAGAGAGAGGGTAATGGGAATTATTTACTGGGTATGAAGTTTCAATTTGGGAAGATGAAAAAGTTCTGGAGATCGATAGTAGTGATGGTTGTACAACAATGTAAATGCACTGCATGCTACTGAATTCTACTCTTTGAAATCGTTAAAATTTTAAATTTTACATTCTTTATATTTTGCCATCATATTTTAAAAATATATTTTTATTGATTTCACAGAAGAAGAAAGAGATAGAAACATCAATGATGAGAGAGAATCATTGATTGGCTTCCCCTTTCATGTCCCCTAGTGGGGATTGAGCCTGAAACCCAGGCATGTGCCCTGACTGGGAGTTGATCCATTGGCCTTCTGGGTCATAAGTCGATGTTCAACTACTGACCCATGCTGGCCGGAATTGCCATAATATTAAGAAAGAAGTATAGGGCCTTAGCAGGTTTGGCTCAGTGGATAAAGCATCAACCTGTGGACTGAAGGGTCCCAGGTTCGATTCCAGTCAAGGGCACGTACCTTGGTTATAGACTCCCAGTCGTGGTCAGGGGCATGCGGGAGGCAACCAATCAATGTCCCTCTCATATTAGTGTTTCTCTCTGTCTCTCCCTCTCCCTTCCACTCTCTCTAAAAATCAATGGAAAAAATATCCCCGAGTGAGGATTAAAAAAAAAAAAAAAAGTATAGGGATCTGGAGCTCAGAGTCCTAGGCTAGAAATGTAAGTGAAGGAGTCATTGCTGTATCTATGATAATTGAAACCAAGTAAAACTGCCGACTTTGAATATAGGATAAAAGAAAATAAGTATATAATTAAGCCTGCTGAACTCAAATATTACTTGTATACAGAGGAGGATTTGTCTTCAGGAGGGACAGAAAAAAGAAGGGATGACTAAGAAATTGTGAAAAACACAAAGAGAAAATATTATCAGAGAAGTTAAGGGGCAAGAACATTTCTAGGAATCAGTGATCAATACTGTTTCAATGTTCCTTCAATCCTTCTCAGTGGAAGAATTCCATTTCTCAGTTATCTTAAAAACTCCTCCTGGGGCTATGATGCAAGGATAGTTCATTTTTTGGTCTAAAGCAGAGCTCTCTGAATTCCAATTTGAGGTGTGTTTTTTTTTTTTTTCTTACTTTGTATGTGATAGGGAATTCCCATCAGGCCACAGATGTGGTTTGAAGAAGGAGAAGTAACTTGGCAGGATTAAGGCACTGGAAGTCAGTTATCTGCTCATTCAAATTACCTATGCCTTCAGAACTTTCTCAGGCTCAGTGCTGTACGTATTTTTTTCACTTGATATTTAAAGGCTTCTGAGTTTATGACTAAGTGTAACAGATTATATCCGGTTTATGATAATGGCTGGGTCAGTTATTCTTGTGGGTCCTTAGGCCAGGAATTCAGCATCTCAGAGCTGATTGAGAGGTTCTTCTCAAGAAGAAAATAGTTACTTAGGAAAGAAGGCAAAACTTGGCTTCAAAAGTCTTGGATCTCCATGATTCTTCCTTCATGGCTTACAATGGGCTTGACAACACATCCCCATCTGCCTCCTACAATACAAGCACCACAGCATGTGCTGTTTTATAAGGGCCAGTTGGCAACACCACTTGTCCTATACCCTGGACCAGCTAGCATCTCTTCCTTTGCCCAGGGCTCCACTAAAACTGGCAGGCTTTTGTTCTGTCCAGTAAATAGGTCTAACTAGAACAACATAATGTGGTCTATATATTTTTTAAATATATTTTTATTGATTTCAGAGAGGAAGGGAGAGGGAGACAGAGATAGAAACATTAATGATGAGAGAGAATCATTGATTGGCTGCCTCCCACTGGGGATTGAGCCCACAACCTAGGCATGTGCCCTGACGGAGAATGGAACCGTGACCTGGTTCACAGGTTGATGCTCAACCACTGAGCCACGCCAGCCGGGACAATGTGGTATATTTCTTTTTTTAAAATATATTTTATTGATTTTTTTACAGAGAGGAAGAGAGAGGGATAGAGAGTTAGAAACATCGATGAGAGAGAAACATCAATCAACTGCCTCTTGCACACCCCCTACTGGGGATGTGCCCGCAACCAAGGTACATGCCCTTGACCAGAATCGAACCTGGGACCCTTGAGTCCACAGGCCGACGCTCTATCCACTGAGCCAAACCGGTTTCGGCAATGTGGTATATTTCTTAAATATCTCTAGAAGTCATCCAAGAATGTTTAGTGGTAAGGAAATGAAGATGTACAAATATATCCTATATTTTGCATCAGGTCACTGAGACTTAAAAAAATTCTCAGGTAATAAAAACCTGTCCCTCCCAATCTCTAGTGCCATACTCAGGCATTTAGGTTACAGTTTACCTCCTTCATCCTAGATCCTATTGCAAGAAGTCATCGCTGAAAGTTCAGCACGACCTATAGGAAGAGGAGTTAGTTGAAGTCCCTGTGAACTAAACAGTGGCACAGAGCCTAGGAGTGGGCATATATCTTTATGGCAAGATTGTGAAAATGTGTTTGTTCCTGCCCTGCAAAACCCAAGATAATGAAACTGTGCTACAGTGTATGTGGTTGAGTTAGGAAAATTAAACTTCAGAAAGCACCAGTACTACTGTCCAGATCCATGCAGGGTCTTAATAATAGTGTTAAAGTATGCACGAGTAAGAATGTGCATCAGAAAAAAAACAATAACACACTGTATAAATTATATCTCTCATATTGCACAGAGTTAGAAGTAAACAATAATGAAAAATTCTCTTAAGTGCTGGGAATCACTATTTACTGGTTGTTGTTCTTCCTTTTCATCATTTTTCCTACACATCACAGCCTACCAACCCCTTCTGTAATTTTTCTGTCCATCCAATCCCCAGTGTCCATTCCTCTCTGAAACTTGGAAGTTTCTAAATTCAAGCATTTAGAGTAGTTGAATATTTGGCCTCCCTGCATTATCTTACCCAAGAACTGGTACTTAAATCCTTTCAAATGTAAAGTGAAAAGTGGAAATTTAGATATTGCCAAGCAAGTGGAAATACATTTTGAGTTATTAATACATTTGAAGACGCTTTATGCATGAAAATATACTTGATTTAGTCCTTTTTAAGTGATTGGATGGCTGGAACCAGAAGGTTAAATCTTCATTGTCCTTGTTTATTTAGAAACACACCCTGGGGAGGTGAGGTCAGTAAGGATGGCTTTGCTGAAGCTTAGGTCCAATATCTTGCTAGAGGGGAGGCAACAGCTTCTTTGACCAAATTTTATTGCAAGAAGATGGAGTCCTGTCTTAGAAGTAAATATCTGTAGGTTGGCTAGTGCCTTTTCATTGGACTAATAGAGGAGCCCTTATAGTCAGCAGTGAATAAAGGCATCCTTTGTGTGGTAAGTTTGAATGGGAGTGGCATAGCTGTTCATAGCAAAGGCAGAAATTAAATGTGCATGCACCCTCACATACCACATATCAGTTAGCAGAAGCAGTGAGTCAGTGTAGGTCTTGGCATTAAGGTAAGAGTAGAAGGAAGGTAGAGTGGTGGCAAAAGCAGAAACAGTAAGTATGAATAGAGACAGGGAATAGTCTCAGCATAATGTTGTATCCTTTGATTATGAAACACTAGGTCACTTTTCTTGAATGGGGTGACAAAGCAACAGGTCATTAGAGCTACACCATCCTGGATTGCATGAATGTTCTTTAGTAGGTCCACTCTAAAATTAAATACCATTAACTAAAGCAACTGAAGAAAATTAATCTACTACAATGATTTCAATCATATCATTTACTGTATAAGCTTTCTTCATGTAAAAATATATCAGTCAGTAGTATTTTATTTTATTAAAACAAGCTTATATTTACCTTATGTGATTGGATTAAAATTATATAGTCAGCTTAAATGGTATATCAATTCTTTCAACAATTCCCTATTGAAATATCTTTTAGAAAGAATCCATATATTAAGCCTTTGTTCTCTGAACCTTTCTTTTTTAATTTAAATTATTTATTGTTTAAAGTGTTACATGTCTCCTTTTTCTCCCATTGAGCTTTCTCTGGCCACTCCCACCCCCCAACACATGCCGTCCCCTCCTCCCCCTAGTGTCCATGTCCATGGGTTATGCTTATATGCATGCCTACAGCCCCTTTGATTGATCTCTTATCCGCCCCCACCCTCCCCTGCCTTCCCTCTGAGGTTTGACAGTCTGTTTGATGCTTCTCTGTCTCTGGATCTATTTTTGTTCATCAGTTTATGTTGTTCATTATATTCCACAAATGAGTGAGATCATGTGATATTTATCTTTCTCCACATGGATTATCTCACTTAGCATAATGCTCTCCATGTCCATCCATGCTGTTGCAAATGATGAATTACTTTTAATCCATTCATCTGCTGATGGGCACTTGGGCTATTTCCAAATCTTAGCTATTGTAAATTGTGCTGCTATGAACATAGGGATGCATATATCCTTTCGGAGTGGTGTTTCTGATTTCTTGGGATATATTCCTAGAAGGGAGATTACTGGGTCAAATGGGAGTTCCATTTTTAATTTTCTGAGGAAACTCCATACTGTTTTCCACAGGTTGCATTCCCACTAGCAGTGCACAAGGTTCCTTTTTCTCCACATCCTCGCCCGCACTTATCCTTTGTTGATTTGTTGATGATAGCCATTCTGACAGGTGTGAGATGGTACCTCAGTGTTGTTGTTTTTTAAATGTTTTTATTAATTTCAGAGAGGAAGGGAGAGGGAGAAAGAGATAGAAACATCAATGATGAAAGAGAATCATTGATTGGCTGCCTCCTGAACGCCCCTCACTGGAGACCGAGCCCACAACTCAGGCATGCGCCCTTGACTGGAATCAAACCTGGGACCCGTTAGTCTGCAGGCTGACACTCTATCCACTGAGCCAAACCTGTTAGGGCTTAGTGTTGTTTTGATTTGCATCTCTCAGATGATTAGTGACTTTGAACATTGAATCTTTCATGACCCCAGTTTTTGTAGTTGTACAATAGCTGGTCTCCACTCTATGATTGTTCAGATACTACATATTTTCTAAGTTGAAATTCCAAGTCTATGCTCATACTACAAAAGTCAATTTTACTACATACCTAACATACTGTAGAAATTCAGAGAATTATCCCTGGCCATAGATTACAAGAACAAAATGGCATCACATTTATTTATTTCAATTTTTTTATTTATTGGGGGATTAATTTTAAAATGAGACTTGCCAGATACTTAAAAATATTTTTAAGGTCAAATTGCTGGTATATGTGGTAAATGAATTTTAAAAATTGTCTCTGAATATAGATATTTCCTATGAAGTTAGGGAAGGGAAAGACCAATATTGAAAAAGACATATGAGAAAGCAAAATACAATCATTTGTTTTAAAGAGTGTCCAATAAAGATGGATCATTGCCTTCTACTTTATAATAACTTACTTTATCTGAGGTTTAGATTTTCTTGAAAAAAACTTTTCTGTCTTAATTTAAGGAGTAAACACCTTATATGTACCAAAAAAAGTTTATTTATATAATGGAATTATATTGTTTGCAGTTGCAGATAATAGAGATTAAATTCCCATATGACAGAAGATTATGGGTCATTGTGATTCAGGTCAACACAAGTTCACGATGTTGGCAAAATGAGTATTTTTATATGCTGTTGAAGCTGCCAAGAGTCTTCACAGAGACCTTTATTTAAAGAAAGAAGACTGTATTTCTCAAGAAAAAATCCTATAAAGTTTTATGTACTTTATATTGACTCTTTGTCTTCCTGACATATTTAATAGTTCCTGTTCAAGCCACAAGATATTGAATGAGAGGTTCTCTATTGGGTCACTGCTCCATTTGAATAAACCTTTACAGCTTTAGTCTTCAGGAACTGGCAGCTATTACAATAAGACCCATCTCACATGTAACATATAACAATTTGTCCAAAGATTATTATAATCATATATGAGACTTCTTTGAAACTAAAATCTTTACAAAGGAATAATGAGCAGCTAAGGATTGAGTCCTTCTATAATATTTTGTCCTTTTAGCTTTGAGCATGCCTAACTCAGCTTTTGATTTTATAGTGGCAAACCTTTCTTTTTGTGTCATGGGATAAAAGGAAAAGTAACTGGCTTTTTCTGTGCTAATTTGCCAGTGAGAACTTCAAATGCCCTTTCCACTGACAGTCACTGCTCTCATTGTGCTTTATTACTCATTCAACAGGCAGGAAGTAGGATGACAATTGTGAGATTCCAACCCTCTATCCAACAAGTTTTGGGAACTGAATAGCATTGGTTCACCATGACTTTAGTTTCAACTTCCTAATTAGGTTTCTACACACTTCTTAAAGGTATATTTATTGTTTCTTTGTGCTCCTATCAGCATGCAGTAGCAACAAAGTCCTCCCAATAGTCAGCTTTATAGACACTCTGTAACTGTTAATGTTCATGCTCCAACCAGGTCCCCTCAAATCCTTTTTTACCATGTTTAGAGGTACCATCCATTTCCCTTTTCCTCCCGAGCTGCTGAATCTGCTTTTGTTCACAGCTGAAAAGATTTTGAAGCATCTAGGAGTTAGCGAGCCCATCGCCCAGAGTAGCCTTAACCAATGACTGAACTTTGTAGCAGTATGAAAGAGCAGCTCCCTAGCCTTGGAAAAGGATAAATATATATGAGGCATAATTTACACTCCAGAGTTTCCCAGCAGGATCAGACTGAATCTATACCATCTGAGAGACTTCTACTGGAGATGGAACCCTTCCTTGGCTACCATTATCTCTTGCAATAAATCCCTGGGAACACTTCCTTAAATTACTTTAACACAGATCCTCATATGAGGGTCTATGTCTAACTCTAAGATACACCTACAAGGGAGACCTCACTGTCATACCAAAATATCTCCTCCTGGTGGCAACACTAAGCATATTAGAGTTGTTCTTTTGCATTCAGTGCATGACCTTTTATTGAATAGAGAGAGAAAAATATGACAATGGCATTATCTCTACCAAAGAGCTAATGATCTCTGCAACCAAAAGAGAAATGACAGCCAATGCCACTATAGGTAGGATCTGTACAGCTGTCATTTAGGAAACACAGGGGAAGCAGCATGGGAAGTTTTCTGAGCATCAGAACCACAGACCCTCATAATATGAGACACATCAGACACATCCAGCATCTATCCCAGCATGTTTTATCATCAGAAGAGGCCAAAGCAGAATTTTTCATATATTAAAACTCACCAGTTGCATATTTGAATTGCAAACACTAGTTTATGCCCAATTAAAGTAGGATTCAGAATGGCAAAAAATGTGTGAAGTACACAGGTGGACAGTAAAAAGAAAGGTAGAGAGACTAGTCCAGAGATTGTTTGATAGCATGGAAAATTCCTCTAAGCTCAGAAGCCATAGCTATGCTACATTTAGAACATTCAGAATTTAATAGTGAATCCTACTAAAGACAACTAATCACTTTCATAAGGTTCCACCTAATCCAAGGTTCTACATAGTAGCACACCTTTGACATAAATTAGTTATAGAGAGAATTGTATAAGCCATCTAGTCCAAGCTATCCATCTACACATATTTAAGAGTTTTTAAACTTGATTCTACAGACATGTTTTCAGCATGAGGTTTGTGATCATTTGTAGGCCTGCTCAGTTACAAATATTGTAACTTTATTAATCTTACTTATATTAGGAGATGAAACTGAATTCCTCTTTAATTTTCTCTTCTTAAATTACAAACTCATGTTTACTTTAACATCCTTTTCATGATGAGACCCTTTTGATCACTCTTCTTTGGAATCACTGTAACTGATCAATTTTAGAACAGAATGTAGTATCGTATCAGCATTGTGCACTGAGCTTATACATATGGTATTTCTCTACAATTGAGAAATTTCATGCTTTGCAATGGGACCCTCATTAATAAATCAAGAATATTTTTTTCCAATTTCTAACTGAAAATAATATGTAAAGAATAACCTAGGTGAGAAAACCGAAGTGACTAGATAAAAGAAGTTTGGTATTGCCTCTATCACTTTAAACTTTAAACTATCCGATAGGGGCTTAATCACAAGGAACAACAACAGCCTGTAATTATTGGAATGGAGAGTCTAGGTCAGTGGTCGGCAAACTCATTAGTCAACAGAGTGGCAAACCGTGGCTCGCGAGCCGCCAGTGGCTTGTGAGCCGCAGTTTGCCGACCACTGCAGTAAGCAGAACACTAGGGGCAGGCCACATGCAGACAATATCTGTCAAAAGTTTGACAATAACTTGGGATGAAGAAATAAATGATTTGTGGATATGCTACATTTGACAAGATTTTGTTCCACGAGACAATTTTATTCAATGATTGTGTTAAATAACTATGTAAAGGAAATAAACTATAATTATCAAATTTCTTTATCACATCTTTATTGTTAGTATAAAATGTACTTAAACAATTAGGGGGAAAAGTTTCAAGAATGAATAAAATTGAATGAGTAAAAATATAAACATATATCCATAACATCAAAATAAGATAGCAAGAGAAAAATAACTAGATACAAGTACTGAAAATATTTATAAATAAAAGTAATAAACTGTATCGGTGACAAAATGATAAGAATAAAATCCACATGATTCTGGAACATGTCAAACATACAATGACATTAAAGCATTAAGAAAATATTCTTTCTTTATAAAGGTACTTGGGTTTAGTCCCCTACCTAAAACTCTTATTGGAATATTAGGTTTAATTTGAATCTCTATTTTAATAAAGAATTTGAAGAAGTTAAAGTGTATGCCAAATAATTTTTTTAATTACTAAAGGGGAGAAATCTAGTTGTATTAAAAGGCTAAATACTAGTAAAGTTCTGCCTATATAGAAAATGGAATAAAAATGAATTAATTATTGTGTATTAGTGGAATATTGTTTTGTCTGCAGAGGATCAAATTAAAGGACATTTAAATGAAATGAAATATTTCAGCTACACATAAAGAACTGCTAAATTATCTAATTGATGAAGAGTAGAATGGGCTGATCATAATGAGGTTTAGAATAGTTTTTTTTTCAACAATTACATTTATAAATACTAGAACTTCAAGGGAACATATGAACATTCAATCTCTCATCTTATTGTTTCTAGACCAAGAAGCAGACACAGAAATTAAAAATTGCTTAACTCACATCAACAAGTCAATGACAATCTAACACTAGAGCTCACCATTTTTAACTTCTAGTCTTAGATAAACTACTCAAAACTTTTGTGCATTGGTTTGTTTTGTTTTCATTTGTACAATTCAAATAATAATGCATAACTCAAAAGGACAACTATAAATATTAAATAAATATTTGGAAAATACTTAGCATGATGATCATCTATAATAACTGTTTAAAAGGGAGTAGTTTTTAAAAAAATCATTATTATTGCCAGGTGCTTTTTTGTCTTAAAAAATAAAAAAGAGATAATCTAGAACTGTCTTTTATGGGCCACCTTTTATGTCAAAGTTCAGGTCAGAACAATTTAAAATGTTAAAGTTTTATAATTTTTCCAATGGGAGCAAATGCATAGTCTTAAATTATGCCAATGAGAAAATAGCTGCTAAAATATTAATATATTTGATAAGTATATTGAGGCTATTGTTTTTTACTTTCATGTGTCATTCATTTTCAAATCCAAAGAAAATTCCCTCTCTTTAAAGAACAGTCGACATAGGTTTCATTATCATCTCTACTTTATTGATGACTAAACCCACACTTCCAAGAGATGAAATATCCATTTAATATTCTCTCTGATGTGTTTAGAGTACTCCTGGCATCTGAGGCTAATGACCAGAAAGAATATGGGAAAACATACTATTTTGTTGTATTCTAAATTTGCACCCCCTTTTAGGAGTACAATTTGGCTATCTCTATCACATTTAAAGGCACACATACCTTCATTTAACAATCTTCCTTCTAAGAATTCATCTATTGAATATGCTCAAAATGCATATATAACAAATGTACTCACATATGTACATAAAGATATATGTACAAGAATATGTTGCAGCCTTTAGAACCAGAAACTGAAAGATGGTTATAAAACCTTAGTGTGACTTGTACAATTGAATGCCATGGAACCATTAAGAAGAATGGCATGGTAGAATATGGACTGACATGGGAAGATATCAGTGGTTCATTCACTATTACATTCAGCAAGGATTTGAGCTCATACTAAGTTCTGGGCACTAGCTACACAGCCATCAACAAGACAAAGTCCTTGCTTCTATGGATTTTACAATGTAGTGAGATAAGCAGTAGTTAAACAAAAAAACAAATATATCATGCATGTTATATAATGCAATGGGCTGATAGGAAAAAATTAAAAAATGGGAACAAAAATTACGTTTTGCTCAGTAAAAACAAAAACTAAGCAACAGAAAAAATTGACTATTATTGTTCTATTTGTGTTAAAATTAGAGGGAATATACATAATTACATGTATGCATGAGATATACTTTGGGGGGATGCATAAGACACTGTTGATAGTGGATATTTCTGGAGAGAAGCTGAAGGACTAAATTATGACAGTAAAAATTATTAAAATATTAATATTACTAAGTTATAATTTTCTGTGTTGTAACTTTTATACACATGACTTTTTAAATTATGTGTATATGGTACATCAAGTTGTTAGTGCTAAAAGAAAAAAAAATTGAATAGGCTTTTACTATAAGCTCAATAAAATGCCAGTTTGTTATAATGGCTCACAGAGTCTTCTATGATCAGGCCCTGCCACCTCTCTTTTCTCATTTTTTTCCACTCTGCCCTTTAATGGCGATCACACAACAAAGTTAGTTTTGCTCTTTCTTGCTTTTAAATCTGCACATTTAGTAGTCTGTGTTATATGAACTATTTACAGCTCAATTGAATTGATACAAAAAGTCATTTTATTTAGAACAACTAATATCCCTAAAATATAACTACTTTAAAGTTTTTCTTGACTTAGATGGTAAGTACAAATTGAGAGCATATAGGCTCCTGGCCATTTATATTCCCATCTGTCATCAAGTCCTACTGAAATAAACATTTTTTTACATGAAAGACGAAAACACATTTCCCTGTTCCAAGCAATTTTTCTGTATTTCTTTGCACATTTACCTGAAACTTCTTTAGATATATGCACATTTATCATTCTATCAGAATGACATTTAATATATTAAGGAAAAAAAGCTAACAAAATATCACATGTAAGATCCAAATCAAGTTGTAGCAATTTATTAACTTTATGAAACTAACAAGGTTATAGCTCTTCAAAAAGTAGTTGATTATATACTATAAATTATTTTTATGTTAAATAGATGTAGTTTTTTTTTGCTTCATTTATTTCTAGAATGTTGTTTTAAGAGAAATGGATAGGATACTCCAGGTTTTCTAAGGATTTATAGAGTGAATTTAAATCTGTCAGGAAGGGAAAAACAGATATAAATGTAATTCATTAAAAAAATAAAATTTTAAATTTCTTTTTTTTAAAATATATTTTATTGATTTTTTACAGAGAGGAAGAGAGAGGGATAGAGAGTTAGAAACATCGATGAGAGAGAAACATCGATCAGCTGCCTCTTGCACACCCCCTACTAGGGATGTGCCCGCAACCAAGGTACATGCCCTTGACCGGAATTGAACCTGGGACCCCTGAGTCCGCAGGCCAACGCTCTATCCACTGAGCCAAACCGGTTTCGGCTAAAATTTTAAATTTCTATATAAATCATTCATATATGTAAAAACTATAGCATTAGTTGTTGGAATAGAAAGATGTAGTTTTATGTAATAGGAATATCAATACATGAATAAGTAATGTAATTAATTTTAATTGAGACATCTATTTCTGTTTCTTTTTTATTGAATTTATTGGCGTGACATTGGTTAATAGAATTATATAGGTTTAAAGTGTACAATTCTATACTACCTCAACTGTATATTGTATTGTGTGTTCACCACCCCAAGTCATTTCTTTTTCTATCACCATTTTGCCCCCCTTTACCCTCTCCTGCTTCCCCTATCCCCCTTTCCCTCTGGTAATCTTCATACTGTTGTCTGACTATGAGGTTTTTTATTTTTGCTTAATCCCTTCACCTTTTTCACCCAGCCCCCCTCTCCACTCCCCTCTGACAGCTATGAGTCCATTTCTATTTTATTTTGTTCATTAGATTCCACATGTAAGTGAAATCATATGGTACTTGTCTTTCTCTAACTGGTTTATTTCATTTAGCATAATACCCTCTGGGTCCATCCATCTTGTTGCAAAAGGTAAAATTTCTTTCTTTGTTATGGCTGAGTAGTATTCCATTGTGTAAATGTAACACCGCTTTTTTATCCACTCATCTCCTGATGGGCTGTTTCCAAATCTTAGCTATTGTAAACAACACTGCTACAAACATAGGGGTGCATATATTGTTTCTGTTGGTGTTTCATATTTCTTTGGATATATTCCCAGAAGTGGAATCACTGGGTCATAAGGCAGTTCCATTTTTAATTTTTTGAGGTAATTCCATACTGCTTCTCACAGTGGCTGCACCAATCTGCATTCCCACCAACAGTGCACAGGGATTCCCTTTTCTCCATATCCTTGCCAACACATGTTCTTTGTTGATTTATTGATTATAGCCATTCTGACAGGTGTGAGGTGATATCTCATTGTGGTTTAATTTATATTTCTCTGATGATTAGTTGAGCATCTCTTCATATGTCTATTAGCCATCTGTATGTCATCTTTGGAGAATTGGCTATTCAGGTCCCTTGCCCATTAAAAAACGTTTTTATTTATTTCAGAGAAAGGGAGAGGGAGAGAGAGATAGAAACATCAATGATGAGAGAGAATCTTTGATCAGCTGCCTCCTGCATGCCCCCCTCTGGGGATCAAGCCTGAAACCTGGGCATATTCCCTGTCCAGCAATCAAACTGTGACCTCCTGGTTCATAGTTCAACACTCAACCACTGAGCCACACCGGCTGGGTGGTTGCTCAATGAGCTTTATGAGAGCTTCAAGGGACTTAGTGAAACTTTCAAGGATCTTAATGAGAATGTCAAAGACATGAAAAAGGACCAGTCAAAAATAAGCATACACTAACTGAAATAAAGAATAATTTACAGGGACTCAACAGTAGAGTAGAGGATTCTGAGAAAGAATCAAATCAATTATTTGAAATATGAGGAAGCAATAAACACCCAAATCAGAAAAGAAAAAAGAATTTAAAAATAGGAAGATAGTGTATGGAGCCTCTGGGACAATGTCAAGTGGACCAATATTCTTATTATGTGAGTTCCAGAAGGAGAAGAGAGAGAGCAAGATATTGAAAACCTATTTGAAGAAATAATGACAGAAAACTTCCCCTATCTGGTGAAAGAAATAGACTTACAAATCCAGGAAGCAGAGAGTCCCAAATAAAAGGGACCCAAAGATGCCCGCACTGACACATCATAGTTAAAATGTCAAGGGCTAAAGACAAAGAGAGAATCTTAAAGGCATCAAGAGAAAAACGGTTAGCAAGAAAAAGAAGATAAAAGATTTTAAAATATGAACAATAAAATGGCAATAAATACATACATATCAATAATTGAATCTAAAGATAAAAATAAACAAACATTTTGTCTAATGAACAAAATAAACTGATGAATAAAAAAACCAGAGGCCTAAGTGCCCATCAGCAGATAAGTGAATTAAAAAACTGTGGTATATCTACACAATGGAATACTACGCTGTGGTAAAAAAGGAGTTCTTACCATTTGCAACAACATGGATGGAGATGGAGAGCATTATGCTAAGTGAAATAAGTCAGGCAGAGAAAGATAAATATCACATGTTCTCACTCATTTGTGGAATATAATGAACAACATAAACTGATGAACAAAAATAGATCCAGAGACAGAGAAACATCAATCAGAATGTCAAACCTCAGGGAAGGTAGGGGACAGTGGGGGTAAGGGGGAGAGATCAACCAAAGGACTTGTATGCATGCAGACAAGTCTAATCAATGGACACACACAACAGGGGGGTGAGGGCATGAATGGGAGGTGGGGGGGGGAATGGGGGAATAAGGAAACATATGTAATACCTTAATCAATAAAGAAATTTTTAAAAAAAGAGGCCTGGAAACATGGAACATGTCAAATCTCAGAGGGAAATGGGGAGAGGGGAGCAGGAAAAGATTAACCAAAGAATTTATATGCATAGATGCATTACCTATGGACAGACAATAGGGTTGAAGGCCTGGGGCATGGCAGGAATGGGGTGGAGGAGGTCAATGGGGTGGGAAAAAAAGGGACATCTATAATACTCTCAACAATAAATATTTTATTTTATTTTTATTTTTTTAATCTTTATCATTGAAAGTGTCACATAGGTCCTCCTTTTCCCCCCATTAACCTCTTCCAGCCTGCTCCCGTCCTCCCCCGCAACAATAAAGATTTAAAAAAATAAACAAATAAAGTAACTTAACCACATAAATAATTAAATAAGTAAATAAATTTACACAGATATTCGAGAGGATCCTGTTGAAGTTGCTTAACATATATGCAAATTATACTCCCACCTGCTTCGTTTTATCAGTAAAATCATGGAACCCATTAACAAATAAGCAGAAATTTTGTACTATAAATCAGGAAATTTATCAAATGGAGTTACTACTGCATGTCTGAGTATCTGAAATGACTAAAAATTAAATATTGGGATAAAAAGGAAAGCCAGCTTTCCATAAATTATTCATTTTTCCTCCCCACCCCAGTTTTATTGATAATTGACATACATTACTCATAAGATTAAGGTAATGCCACATATGGTTTGATTTACATACATTGTGAGATGATTACCTCAATAATTTTAGTTAACATCTGTCATCTCACATAGATACAGTAAAAAGAAAAGAAGAAATTTCTCCTTGTGATGGAACTTTTAGTACCTATTCTCTTAACAACTTCCCTATACACTGAGTGGCCAGATTATTATGATCTCTGAACACATAATAATCTGGCCACTCAGTATAATATATACATTGGAGGCCCAGTGCATGAATTCGTGCATGGGTGGGGTCTGGCCAGCCTGGCCAGGGGGAGGGGACATGGGCGGTTGGTCAGCCTGCCTGCTGGTCGAACTCCTGGTCGAGGGGACAATTTGCATATTAGCCTTTTATTATATAGGATATACACTGGGTGGCCAGATTATTATGCGTTCAGAGATCATAATAATCTGGCCACTCAGTGTATATCATACAGCAGTGTTAACTATAGTCATCATATTCATTTATTTTACTAGTCTTCACATTAGAATCATTTAGATTTTCACTATGTATAACTTCTACTCCCTTATATTCTACCCCAGTTAAATAATTATATTTTTTAAAAATTATTTTGGGCCCACCTGGTATCAGTAGCTGAGTGTCAACCCATGAACCAGGAGGTCACAGGTTCAGTTCCTGATCAGGGCACATGCCTAGGTTATGGACTTACTCAATCCCTTGTGGAAGCTGTGCAGGAGGCAGTCAATCACTGTTTCTCTCTCGTCGATGTTTCTATCTCTATATTCCCCTCTCTAAAAATAAATAAATAAATAAATAAATAAATAAATAAATAAATACTATAAAAATTTATTTTGGTTTTCCCCCTTGTTATGTTCCTATTCACATAAAATCTGTTCTACAATTTTATCATTATATTTTCATTTATTTCTGTGTTTAAATATCTCCATTTAACTATGCTTAAACTTATTTGAAAACTAAAAATATTATTTCTATCTAACTGATCTTTTTGTAAGGTAACAATTTCAAATGAGCTATGTTACTTATCAAGTACACAATTTAATATTAATGTTTGTGTAAAAGCATTAATATTAAATTGTGTACTTGATAAGTTACTAACCGTTGTTTCTTTAAAGCATGTCAAGTAATAGCTACAGCTAAATTAACATAGAAAGTTCAACTATGTGAACAGAAAATATTATCTTTCTGTCTACCTAATTATAGACAGATTCATTATTTTTTCCTTTTTGTGCATCAATAATTCTATTAATAGTAATGGAAAACAAACCCAAATTTTAAAGTAATGTTCAACAGAAAACTTTCAGGTGTTCAAAGAGATCAACTAGATTGGAGATAGCCACATACATTATTTCTTGTCATGTATATACCAGGTTTAAGACATCCCATGCCAGCCTTGTTTCTCATTATTATGACAATAGAAAAATGACTGTACCTGAAATGTAAACATAGCTAGTATAATGACATTCCAGCTATACTGTAGGACATTTTTATTCAGGAAGGACCACCTCATAGGGTTGAACTCTGCCTACATAATGGGTTACACATTGCTCTTTTTTCTCCTTTCCAACCTCAGCCACACCAGTTTGTACAGCATACAGAACTGACAGAAAAGTTTGAAGATTTGGTGTTCAGACCTGGCCCTCTTTATCATTGAAAGTATTACATAGGTCCTCCTTCCCCCCCCATTAACCTCTTCCAGCCTGCTCCCATCCTCCCCCCGCAACAATAAAGATTTTAAAAAAATAAACAAAGTAACTTAACCACATAAATAATTAAATAAGTAAATAAATAAACACAGATATTCCAGAGGATCCTTTTGAAGTTGATAACATATATGCAAATGAAACTTCCTTATAAAGTCTTACATGCCTATATGTAAGATTTTATAAGGAAGCTAGCTCTTCAGCTTATTTTCAGGAACTATGATTCAAATTTCAAATATTCCATTTTATAATTTACATTTGAATTTGCATGTAAATGTGAATTTTTACAATTCAATATGAGTAGGCTAATATTGATATCAAAATTGCAATGTAGCCCTAGCTGGTTTGGCTCTGTGTGAGTTCACACCCTTCTGAAACTTAATTGGTTTTGTGATCCTTTCCCCTTCTGAAAATTATTGGTTTATATTTGATCAACTCTAAGGATCTCCCTTTTTCTTGTTTCTCTTATGTTTTGTTAATCCTCACCAGAGGATACTTTGCCCATCGCTTTTCAGAGAGAGAGAAAGAAAGAAAGCATCCATGTGAGAGAGACACACCAACTGGTTGCCTCCTGCACACATCCTAACCGGGGCCCAGGTGCAAACCTGCAACCCAGGTACCTGCCCTTGGCCGGGAATAGAACCCGCTACCCTTCCGTGCACAGGGTGATGCTCTAACCACTGTGCTTACAGGCCAGGGCATACGGATCTTTCTTGGTATAAACTAAATATCACATGATCTCACTCATTTGTGGAATATAATGAACCACATAAACTGATGAACAAAAACAGATCCAGAGACAGAGAAACATTGATCAGACCATCAAACCTCAGAGGGAAGACAGGGGAGTGTGGGGGTAAGAGGGAGAGATCAACCAAAGGACTTATATGCATGCATATAAGCCTAACCAGTGGACACAGACACTAGGGGGGGTGAAGGCATGAGCTGGGGGGTTGAGGGGGTAATGGGGGGATAAGGACACATATGTAATACCTTAATAAATAAAGAAAATAATAAAAAAATTTATGTTTAATTAAGAGAAGACTAAGGAGTGACCTAAGGACCATTTTTTATGAGTGTTGTTAATTTTGCAGGGTGGATTTATAATAATATGTAGCAGTTTATGCAGAGCAACATTTCTTGCCAATAGAAAACCAAATTATATAGACAAATTTTAAATTAAAGGAGAAGAGAAATAGTTTCAATTCACTATTGATATGGGCTACAGAGGATGGCATTTTGGAGTTATCAGAATGGATAAGAGCTTAGGTTTTGAAATCAAACAGATCTGAAATGGGATCAGTCTTTTGTCATTAATCAACTAAGTGTCCTTTAGAAGTCCTTTACCTTTTTGAGTGTCAATGTCTTCATCTAAAATATGTGTATATCAGTACCTACTTTTCAGGGTCAAATATCTTTAGTGCCTGGTATATAATATAATCAGTAAATATTAGAAACATTAAACCCTTTCTATAATTAAGACAGTAATCAACATTTGTCCTGATTAACATAACTTAATGCCTACATGTAAGACTTTATAAGGAAGCTCTCAGCTTATTTCCAGGAACTATGATTCAAATTTTACATATTCCATTTTATAATTTACATTTGAATTTGCATGTAAATGTTTATTTTTACAATTCAATATGAGTAGGCTAATATTGGTACCAAAATTGCAATGTAAAGAATTGGGTAGCATACCAGGAAGAATATAGCCAAGACTGACTCTAACTAGCTGTGGGGCCTTGAACAAGATACTTCCCCTTAGTTAGCCATATGTTTTTCAATAAAAAGGAGGATTTAGACTGGATACCTTAACAAGACTCTTTGTGTTTTAAGTCCTGAAATTTACTATTTAGGAAATAGTTACAGTTGACCAAAATCTATATAGAAATCTTCTTTTTTTCATTGTCTAAAGTTTTACATATGTCTCCTTTTCCCCCAATTGACTCCCTCCTCCAGCCATTCCCAGCCCGGGCAAGCCCCCACTGCCCCAGTGTCTGTGTCCACTGGTTATGCTAATATGCATGCATATAAGTCCTTTGGTTGCTCTCTAACCACCTCCCCCCACCTCCCCTACCATTTGTCTCTGGATCTATTCTTGTTCATCAAATTATGTTGATCGTTATATCCCACATATGAGTGAGATCATGTGATATTTATCTTTCTCCAACTCGCTTATTTCGCTTAGCATAATGCTCTCCAGTTCCATCCAGGCTGTTGCAAATGGTAAAAGTTCCTTCTTTTTTATAGTGGCGTAGTATTCCATTGTGTAGATGTACCACAGTTTTTTAATCCACTCATCTGCTGACGGGCACTTAGGCTGTTTCCAAATCTTAGCTATTGTAAATTGGGCTGCTATGAACATAGGGGTTCGTGTATCCTTTCTGATTGGTGTTTCTGGTTTATTGGGATACAGTCCTAGAAGTGGGATTACTGGGTCAAAGTGGGAGTTCCATTTTTAACTTTCTGAGGAAACTCCATACTGTTCTCCACAGTGGCTGCACCAGTCTGCATTCCCACCAGCAGTGCACGAAAGTTCCTTTATCTCCACGTCCTCACCTTAAAGTATTTCTTCTTGTTAAAGGACATTTCTATATGTCGAAAGAGGACATATAAAAATGTTCTTTAACAAGAAGAAATACTTTAAGGCATATTAACACAGACAAGTTATGAGCAAATGGCTGTCAAGATGTGCTTTACTTTTCCTCCTAAACAATAGTTTTCCAAACAAAAGGCCTCCAGATGATTGATAAGCCACATTCTGTCAAGTACAATAGTAAATCTTTCTGAGAAACTGTCAGTGGGTTTGATTCTTGAAACTCTCTTTAAATAGTCTCCATAGGGCAGCCTAGACACAGAATACAATGGCAGGGAAGACCTTTAGAGTCAAGTTGGAAAACCTTGCGTCCTTTAGAAGTAGTAGCTTTTTTCCCCTTGTATAGAATGAATAATATCTCAAAAAAAGAGATTTCCACAACTAAATTGGGAAGCTCAATCTGGCATTATCAGTTTATCAGGTCATAAGAGGTTGAGGAGGCCAGCACTGCCTGTGCAACAGAGTTTGAAAATATTTCCTTTTTAAAAATGTATACAATATTCTCTTAACCTGACCTAACCCCTCTTACTTGGTTAAAAGCTGAATGGCAGTTCTTTTTGGCTAAAAATAATCCAGCAAAATAAACTGAGGTCACAATTTTGCACTAGTCAGATTGACAGGGAAAAGGCCTAGAAAGAACTTTGTAGATGTGATAAATATATGCAGTAGCTATTAAATAAATACTAAAATAAATCTGCTTATGTCAACTTTAATATTTGTATTGTATAACATTTTCTACCATTAATATATTTCTTTCCCTCAAAACTAGAAGTCTGGATATGTATAGACTTTATGTTTCCTGATAGCTTTAGGGGTTGAGAAAATGACAGTAATGTCCAATAATGCCTGACAAATTAAATATGCATATATTTAGTATACTTTTCAATAAGTATTTTTTAGTGCCCAGCTAAACTTGTATACTAATTGCAGGGTAGGAGGATTGTAACATGTTTCAAAAACTCTATAAAACAATTTCACTGAAACAAACCAAACATAAATTTTACAACTAGTTTATTAATTATTCTGTTCTTTTTTGTTTATCTTTTACTAAATACAATTAAACGTTAGCTATCACCTTGTCGATTTCTACCAAAAAACACCTGGGAATTTTTATTGGAATTTTGTTGAAAATATAGTTAAGTTTGGGTATAATTGGCATATTATCTATTTTGAGTCTTCCAATCCAGAATTATAGTCTATTTCTTAATTCATTTAAAATATTCACTAATTTCCTTGTCAGTGTTGTCTAGTTTTAATTTTTGTGTCTTGCGCATATTTTGTTAAATGCATTCCCAAGTATGCGGTGATATTGAGCACTGTTATAAAAGTAATCTTTTAAATGTTATTGTTTCTTATATATTCATTTTCTACCCCGTGACTTTGGTAAATTCATTGATTTTTTTCCTAGTAGTCATTTCTAGATTCCTCGAGATTCTTCTATTAAACAATCATGCCACCTGCATGTAGAAACAGTTTTTCCTTTAACATCTTTATGACTAACTTATTTTTTTCTTCCCTCATTGCTATGGCTAGGGCCTCCAACCTAAAGTTTAATAGCAGTGGTGAAAGGGGCCTTTGTTTTATTTCTGATCTTAGGAAAAAGCATTCACTCTTTCACCATTAAGTAGGATGTTAGATTCAGGGCTTTTTTGTTTTGTTGATGTCATTTATCAAACTGAGAATGTTCTTTTACTAGAATGATAAATATTTTTATCATGAACAAATATTTGTCTTTGTAGTGTTTTTTTGCATCTCTTGAAATAGTGATATTGTTTTCTTCTTTGTTCTCTTAATATGTTTTGAATTACATTAACTTTTAAAATTTTATATAAAACCTGCATTCCAGAGATAGAAACTATGTAGTCATCATATATCATCTTTTTTATATACTGCTAAAGCAGTTGTGCTATACTTTCTTTATGATTTTGCATCTAAATTGATAACACATATTGATCTGTAGTTTTCTTGTAATATCAATGTGGTTTTGGCATCAGGGTAATGCTGGCCTCATAAACTGAGTATGGAAAGTGTTCCCTTCCCTTCTATTTTCTGCAATCGTTTGTGATGAGTACCATTTCTTTCTTAAATGTTAGTTTGGATTCAACAATAGAACCATCAGAACCTGGTTATCAGAAGCAAAATCACCACTTTCTCCTTGAAAATGTCTTTTATCTGCTTATAAGGTTGTTTGTTAATCGTGACTATGGTTTTATCAAAATGGTAAATGAATATCTTAGGTCACTGTATAATTTTTCTCCACACCCAAGCTCTAATTTCCCCTGTATTAATTTCAATATTAGACAGAAACTAACTAGTGGCATATATGGCGACTGTAAGTAAATCTGACTTACATTGTCATTACAGAAAGTCCTTTAAAAAAATAATGCCTCTTGCCTTTTACCTCAAGAAGAAGCTGAGGATGGGCTGAGTGGCTTGTCTTGAGGCATAATGATGGAATATGCATATTTCTTGCTTGATTCCTGTGACTCATGTCAGAAATCTGTTAGCTATATTAGTTTATGTTTTTAGTATATTCTTCACACATGCTAATTATAATAGTTTATAATTAATGTATATACTGATTTCAATTGATTGAGGGAGTCCACACCTACTTTAATATAGACATTTATTTATATTTCAATAAAATGACAGTGATTTGGGCCCTCTCTGGCCTGGAAACCTACTGAGAGCCTGAGTAGTAAAGAGGAAACACTGATGGTGATCCAGTGATGGTATTTAATACAATTAATATATGAAAGCTATGTTTTCAGTTTGTTACCTCATAGAAAGCAAGTTCATTTTATACTAGGTGAAAGAGAGGAAAATACAAAATAATATGTTTTAAGGGGTTCTGCCATAACCCTAATTCTTTTTATTTATTAAATATTTTAAGAGAGATGTCAGTCTAAGAAATCAAGCTGTTGCCCTGACTGGTTTGGCTTAGTGGATACAGTGTTGGCCTGCAGACTGAAAGGTCCCAGGTTCGATTCCGGTCAAGGGCATGTACCTTGGTTGCGGGCACATCCCCAGTGGGAGGTGTGCAGGAGGCAGCTGATCAGTGTTTCTCTCTCATCGATGTTTCTAACTCTTTATTCCTCTCCCTTCCTCTCTGTAAAAAATCTATATATATATATATATATATATATATATATATATATATATATGTGTGTGTGTGTGTGTGTGTGTGTGTGTGTGTGTGTAAAAGAAATCAAGCTTTTGGAATTATTTTAACCCTTAATTGTACCAAACCAATAGAATGCTCACCCATCACTTCTTTTTTGTTTTCTCATTTGAGGCTGTTGTAAAAATGCACCTAACACTTCTTTTTCTTAAGTTTGTATATCCTAAGAAGACAAAAAAGCCTGCTTAGCAGTTCCTTTCATAGCCATTTGTTTTCAACTCCAAAGACTTTTTCTCTATGTATGCTTAGTTTAGTAGAGAAATGCTTATTTAGAATTGTATAAAATGACTGTTTCAGCATCACTAAGATTTTAAAGGCATTTTATTTTGGTGAAGGAGTACTTCTTTGGCAGCCAACATCATTATAGAAGGTGATATAAATTATGGAGATTGCAAAAATAATAGCATTGAGGATACAGATATTTGAGAACATCATGTTTTCTGAGAGACTGGATATACTGACAAGAGCTTTACAACTTGCTTACCTACCTTAGTACTTTAAATGTTGAGGTAAATGCAATACTGGTATCCTGGATTCTACTGGGTTGGAGACCATATTATATTACCATATTATATTACTCAGTATTATGGGTAAAAAAAGCCCACAGGCACCTTATAAAACATATTTAAAAACTTTTTTTAAACTTCCAAGGCATATATTTCTGGGTGCAGATCAAATTTTTGAAAATAGCTTCTCACCTCCATCCTGGAAACTTAAGATGCTTTTATTGTGATACCAATATATTTTTCCACTCCACGAGTCACAATGCTCCATAATTCCTAAGGAAAATAAGATATATGGGGGGAAGTAGGAGTCATAAGTATCCAATGTCAAATGTATTTTTGATATCTGGGTAGAATTTGGAAAAAGCTATAAAATATGAAGGCACTTTAACTCAGTGGTTAAGAATACAGAGGCAGAATCCAGATTCAGAAGTGTGGGAGAGTTACTTGATGTCTCTGGTTCTCTGGTTTCTCATATATAAGACAGAGACATCAAAAATACCCACTTTATAGGGTTATTACAAGGAGTAATATTTTATTTTTTAAATATATTTTTATTGATTTCAGAGAGGAAGAGAAAGAGATAGAATCATCAATGATGAGAGAATCATTGATCAGCTGCCTCCTGCACGTCCCACACTGGGGATGGAGCCCACAACCCGGGCATATGCCCTGATCGGGAATTGAACTGTGACCTCCTGATTCATAGGTCAACACTCAACTACTGAGACATGCCGGCTGGGCAAAGGAATAATATTTTAATATTTGTCAAAAACTTAGAATAGAACCTGGCACAAATCAGTTAAATAAAAAAATATAATGTGTGAGGGAAGTTATTGATACAAAAGGAATAGACACAGGAAAATAATTCAGGGCATCAGTTTCTCAAGCTATGCAATAATAAGACCAAAGAGTAGGGCAGTGATGGGCAACCTTTTGAGCTTGGTGTGTCAAACTTCGCCAAAAAACTGAGCATAACTCGGGTAGTGGGTCACTTTGAGGAAAAAACTAACTCCAAGACTCTAGTTGCAAATGTTTCATCCTCAGGAGCAGCAAATGTTTCATCCTCAGCCTACAGCCGCATGTCATCAGAAATGGCTACGCGTGTCAGTGCTGACACGCGTGTCATAGCTTCGCCATCACTGGAGTAGGGGAACTCACACTTGTATTTTTATTCCCAGGTCATTTCTGCTTCAACCACTTTAGCTACAAGTACAACCAGACTTTCTAAGATGCCTAATGCTAGGGTAATTATATCCCTCTCTTCAGGATGGATAGAAATATTTTTGCTTTTCCATCTCAGAGCTTTTAACATTATTATAGAACAGTTTTGAACAACGTATTCCATAACCTTAAACTTAAATGTGCTATGGTCTCTCTTCATGGTCATCAGGTAAACTGAATGCCAATAACTTGCTTGGTTACTTTTTATTTTTATTAAGAAATCTGATTAGACTTGTACTGAAACAATTTATTTCATCCTGTTAGGAAATTGCACTAAAAGAGAGGTCTTTTATATATCTTTCAGATATTGTGGAATCAGTGGGGGAAATCACGAATTGCTTCAGGCACAGGTGAGTGCCATGAGTACCAAATTATGCATGACAGGTGAGTGCCATGAGTACCAAATTATGCATGACAGCGGCAATTTCCTAAAAGACCTGTGATTACGTAGTGGTTAAAGCTTTAATGTGTTTTCAGTGCCTCAGTCATTAACAGAGAATGATTTAGGCACAAGGAGAATCTAACTGAAAGGGCATTACAAATAGTAGTGAACCCAATAAAAGTGTTTGAATATTACTTAGTGTCAGATGCGAAAATTTTGCCCATTAATTCTGAAATATCGTGAAAGATACAAAGCAATTGAAAAGCACAAAGAGAAAGTGTGTCATAAAATGAGACAAGAATAAAATGGAAATAAATTTAAAAGCCTTTTCCTTGTGTATCATCATCTTACTCATATTTATAAAATCTTCACTTTTTAAGAATTTAAAATAATACCACAGTCTCTGTATTACTGGCTTTCCAACCCTTACTATAAGGTCCTTTGGGAAATTTGTCATTAAGTTTTGTAAATGGGGGACTGACACTAGGTGTATATATCTGAGGCTGTGGAACTTGTGCTACTCAATTATTTTATTTTGCTTAAGGACTGCATTTATGCTTACAACAATTTAAATAAAAATTCAAATATATATATATATTTTTTTTTTTCTTGAAACAACTACTATAAATGCCCATGGTCTCTTTTTAGTGTCTATTGAAATGTGTGATTTTTAAAAAAAATCGTTTCAATCACAGCATACCAACCACGTATGAGTCCAATTATATTTTCAATTCCATCATTTTTGCAAGTGCATACTATTTCATTCACTCAAAATATCATAATCATTTCTCTATTATAAAATAAATTAACACGTAATGATAGTAGTGACACCCTTTCTTTGGTGTCCACACAAGCCAGAAACCTCTCTTTAATTGTACACACAAAGGGGCATTGTTTTGATTTCGTATCATACAAAAGGGAAGCTGGGTGGGGACCCCTATGTATTTATACTTTCTTGCCCCACCCATGGACCTCCTTGATGTCCAGCGTGTTTGGTATTATTGGTACCTACATTAGTCAAAGGATCAGCCCACGTAAGGGGTCTTACCCATGAAGGGTCAGGAGCGTAAGATCAAAATACTTACCCTCTTGTCCCCGGTAAAATTACCGTACATCTGATGATTGCTAGCGTGGCTAGAGAGGCGTTCTCAGGCATTTTTGGGTTTCTGGTTACCTCAAAATTTCTTCCCTGCGGTTTGACGTTCTGATTGATGTTTCTCTGTTTCTGGATCTATTTTCCCCCCCATCGGTTTATGTTGTTCATTATATTCAACAAATGAGTGAGATCATGTGATATTTATCTTTCTCTGCCTGGCTTATTTCACTAAGCATAATGTTCTCCATCTCCATCCATATTGTTGCAAATGGTAAGAGCTCCTTCTTTTTTACCGCAGCGTAGTATTCCATTGTGTAGATGTACCACAGTTTTTTAATCCACTCATCTGCTGATGGGCACTTAGGCTGTTTCCAAATCTTAGCTATGGTGAATTGTGCTGCTATGAACATACGGGTGCATATATCTTTTCTGATTGATGTTTCCAGTTTCTTGGGATATATTCCTAGAAGTGGGATCACTGGGTCAAATGGGAGTTCTATTTTTAGTTTTTTAAGGAAACTCCATACTGTTCTCCACAGTGGTTGCACCAGTCTGCATTCCCACCAGCAGTGCACGAGGGTTCCTTTTTCTCCACAACCTCTCCAGCACTTGTCATTTGTTGACTTGTTGATAATGGCCATTCTGACAGGTGTGAGATGGTACCGCATTGTTGTTTTGATTTGCATCTCTCTAATGATTAGTGATTTAGAGCAGGTTTTCATATGTCTCTTGGCCTTCCTTCTGTCTTCTTTTGAAAAGTGTCTATTTAGATCAGTTGCCCATTTTTTGATTGGGTTGTTTATCTTCTTTTTGTTAAGCTGCATGAGTTCATTTTCGGTTCTTATAAGTGTATTTCTAATAGCACATGATCTCACTCATCTAGGGGAAATAATGAACAACATAGACTGATGAACAAGAACAGACCCAGAAACAAGGAGGCATGGATCAGACTGTCGGGCCTCAGGGGGAGGGTAGGGAAGGGTGGGGGTAAAGGGGGAGACTAACCAAAGGACTTGCGTGCAGGCATATGAGCCTAACCAGCGGTTAAGGACAACAGGGGGGTGGGGGCATGTGTGGGGAGAGGTGTGGGATGGGAATGGGGGGACGAGGACAAATATGTGATACCTTCATCAATAAAGAAATTAAAAAAAAATAAATAAAATAAAATAAAATAAATTAACAATCTCTTTCCCCCAGTTTCATTGAGAAATACAATAAAACCAATCCAGTTTCAGGGTACAGTTTGATAAATTTTGACAATTGTATGTATTTGTGTAGCTATTCCCACGAACATTATATAGAACTTTAAAATCAACCCAAAAAGTTCCCTAGTGACTCTTTGCATTTATTCCCCTCATCCTCTGCCTCAAGAAACCACTGCTCTGCTTTATGTTACTATAATTTTGCATTTTCTAGAATTTCATATAATGGAATCTATACTATGTACTCCTTTATGTTTCACTGTCTAATTTAGCATCGTGATTTTGAGATTTATCCATGTGTTTGTGTATATCAATAGTTTTCCTTTTATTACTGAGTAGTATTCCAGAGTATGGATATACCACAATTTCTTTATTTATTCACCAATTATGTGACATTTTGGGTGTTCATTTTTTCTAGTGTGGGGCTAATATAAATAATGCTACTTTGGAAATTTGTGCATAGGTCTGTGATAGTAAATTTTATGTGTCAACTTGATGGGCTTTGTGGTGCCCATATATTTGGTGAAATATTATTCTGGGTGTGTCTGTGAGGGTGTTTGTGGATGAGACTAACATTTAAATGGTAGACTGAGTAAGGCAGATTTTCTTCCCTAATGTCCGTGACCCTCATCCAATCAGTTGAAGGTCTGAATGGAACAAAAAAGCCTGACCCTCTCTTAAATAAGAGGGAACTCTGCCTGCCTGACTGGTTGAGTTGGATCATTGGCCTTTTCCAGCCTTCAGACTCAGACTGAAGCATGAGCTCTTCTTGAGTCTCAAGTCTGAAAGCTTTTCAACTGGAACTTGGCTCTCCTATGTCTCTAGCTTGCCAACTACAGACCTTGGGACTTTTTAGTTTTCGTAAACACACAAGCCAATTCCTCATAATAAGTATCTCCATCTATATCTATCTATCTATCTATCTATCTATCTATCTATCTATCTATCTATCTGTCTATTATCTATCTATCTATCTATCTATCTATCCATCTACATACATACAAATACACATATATAGTATACACACATACATCCAAATGATTCTACTTCTCTGGAGAATCCATGTTAATAAAAAGTCCTTATGTTGACCTATTTTTAAAAAAATTTATCCTGGGCAAATACATAGATATGAGATTGCTGGGTCATGAGATAATTGCATGTTTAATGCTGATGTTTAACAGACAAAATGATTTTTCTCAAAATGATTGTACCATTTTGCATCCACATCAGCAATAAAGTTGCTTAATATCCTTGTCAAAACTTAGTATTATAGGTGTTTGTTTGTTTGTTTTTTAGATTTTAGCAATTCCAGTGTGTGTAACATTGAAGTTTTCACATGACTTTCTCTGTTGACTAGTGATATTAAGCATGCTTTCATGTGATTATTAGCCATACATATATCTTCTTTTGTTAAATATCACTTCAATTCTTTTGCCCATTTAAAATTTTTGATTTTTTTCTTAATATTGAGTTAAATTTATTATTTTTTTAAATATATTTTTATTGATTTCAGAGAGGAAGGGAGAGGGAGAGAGAAATAGGAACATCAATGCTGAGAATTATTGATTAGCTGCCTCCTGCATGCCCCCTACTGGGAATAAAGCTGGAAACCCAAGCATGTGCCCTGACCAGAATCAAACCGTGACCTCCAGGTTCATAGGTTGGTGCTCAATCATTGAGGCACAGCAGCCGAGCTAAATTTATTCTTAATATTTTCTGAATACAAGGCTTTTGTCAAATATAAGACTTGTAAATATTATCTCCCATTCTGTGGCAGGCAATTACGTTTTTTTAACCATGTCTATCAAAGAACAATAATCTGTTTTGTCTTTTATGGGTCAATGCTTTTTGTCCTTTTGAAGCAACTTCATGAAAGCCAATAGGACAAATATTTTACCCTATGTTTTCTTCATGAAGTTTTATATCTGTATCTAACATTTTTGTCTATCATTCATTTTGAGCTAAATTATGTACATGATGTAAAGTCAGTTATTATTTATTTTTTTATCATGCAGATATCCAATTGTTCCAGTAACATTGAAAAGAGTATCCTTCCCCCATTCAATTGCCTTAACACCTATCCTAAAAACCAATTGACCATATATAGTATGCAGGTCTACTTCTGAAATCTTGATTCTGTTTCATTAACTTGATGTCTTTCATTATGCCAATACCACACTCCATTAATTATTTTAACATTATAGTAAGTCTTGAATCAGGTAATATAAGTTTCCAAATGTTATTCTTTTTTTTTAATCAAAGCTGTTTAAGCTATCACAGATTCTTTTTATTTTCATGTATTTGATATAATTAACCTATCAGTTTGACTGGGATTGCATTGAATCTATATATCAATTGGTGAAGAATTGACATCTTAACAACATTGAGTCTTCTAATTCATGACATGTATGCATGTGTTCTTTAATTTAATCTCATAAATGAATATTTTATAATTTTTCTCAGTATTCAGACCTGGCATGTATTTTATTAAATGCATTTCTAAATAGTTTATATTTTTATATGTTTTAAATATTATTTCTTAAATGTCAATTTTCATTTTATAGAAATACAATCAAATTTTATGGGCTGGTCTTGTAAACTGCAACTTTGCTAAATGTACTCATTAATTATAACTTTTCTGGAAAATTATTTTACAGTTTTCCACATACATAATCAGATAATGAGCAAATATAGTTTTACTTCTTTATTTCCCAATCAAATTGTGTGCCTTTTGTTTATTCATCCATTCACTCAATTTTACTTTTTTCTACTGTCTGGGTCTTCCAGTATAATTTTGAACTAATGGTGGTAACTATTATAAAAGGTAATACTATTGAACAAATTGGAAATGGGAGGAGAAGAAAAAGGAGAATTTAAAAGCTAATTAATTTCACTGTTGTTCATAATAAAACTGCCTAAAGAAAAGAAGACTAAAGATATTATATAAAAGTATATATTTAATGGTACCACTAAAACAAAGATATTTTCAAAGTCCTAAACTTTAATAGTAACTACAAAGCACTAAACATAATTAAATAAATCCAAGTGGACATAGCTCACTTAATTTGCTAAGTTTCATATTAAACCATGGAGCAAAAAAATATTAATAAACTATCAGCATCCTTAAGAACACAAAATGAGAAAAATATGGATAAATAATCAAAATCACTAATGGAATTTTGAAAAAACATTTACAAGCTATTTTAGGTCATCTTATGCAAAAAAAAATCTAAATGAAATGGGTAGGACTCTAGAAAAATAAAATCTACAATCATTAACAGATGAAAAAGTGGAAAACTGGAGATTTGTAAATAAAATAACCTCTGACTTATAAATAACACTAAGTACAGATGGTGTCACATGAAATCCTACCAAATCCACAAAGAACAGATCATTCTGATGATAATTCACCTATTCAAGAGTACATATAAAGAAGGAATTCCTCAAAATTATTTTTATGAAATGTGAGTAATATGTTATCCATAACCGGAATAAAAGCACAATAAAAGAAAATGACAAAATAAATTCTCACTTATCTCTCACTAAGGCAGATCACTGATGCAATTCAATGCAACTTAATCTGACTGATTTTTTAAAATGTTGAAACAGTATTTAGACTGGAGTCAAACCTATTTCTTCTTAAAACAAAACAAAAATACCTTGATAAAATAGTATTCAACAGATAACTCATTAAAATGTTTCCCAAACAAATATTTTATTCATGATACATTGCAGGTGTTCCATTTAAAATCAGGAAAAGGACAAAATGCTTACTGCAACAACTGCTATAAATATTATGTAATACTAGAGGCCCGATGCACAAAATTTGTGCAAGGGGCTCAACCCTCGCAGCCATGGTGGCTTGCCTCGGCCCTCGCAGCCCTGGCTTTGTCCAGAAGATCGTTCAGCTGTCCAGTCTAATTAGCATATTATGCTTTTATTATTATAGATGTATCAGCTAGTGAGATTAACAAGCCCAGGATAATGTAATCCAAGCTAACAAAGCTCACTCATTTAAACTCTTGTCCTGTTTGCTCTTGTATTCTCTATCCATGAAGCCATGTGGTCCTAGCAGCCACACAGCCTGCAGCCATGTGGGCTCCAAGCACAGGTCTGGACATTGAGCCAGCTGGAGGGTAGCCAGGAACACAGACTAAGCTAGCTGGATACAAACTGGGACTGAAATGGACTGAACCAATGGCACAGAATCTATGGACCCTGGCCTTTCTTCTGGGCTTGATGAAGACAAGGCTGGATTCCTTCACAGCAGATGTATGGAGATGAGACATGGGGGACATTCCATTTCAACCCCAATAAATCTTACCACAAAACTTCAACCTCACAATGCTGTTAAGGACTCCATTTTTACCGGCAACAGTCACACAAACAAAGCTTAATTTAGCTTATTTTGCAAGACTAACTTGATTCAGGTCATTTTTTGCTTATGCCTCTGGAAATCAGAAGCAAAACTTGAACAGTTTTCTAAGGTTGATATGAGGTAACCACTGAACATTGTAATATTATATTCAATCATTCTGGAGAATAAACAGGCACTGCTCTCTCACTATATAACTTCTTTTTAAAAATATATATTTTATTGATTTTTTTTTTTTACAGGGAGGAAGGGAGAGGGATAGAGAGTTAGAAACATCAATGAGAGAGAAACATCGATCAGCCGCCTCCAGCACACCTCCTACTGGGGATGTGCCCGCAACCAAGGTACATGCCCCTAACCAGAATCGAACCTGGGACCTTTCAGTCCACAGGCCAATCCTCTATCCACTGAGCCAAACCAGTTAGGGCATATATAGCTTCTTTATAACAATACACAGTTGACCCTCATTCTGTGTTTTGATTTGAGTGCTTCCAAATGTCTTTTTGGGGGTGCACAATAAACTTTTACCAATTACTACTTTAGTGATTCATTGGTTTCACTTCTATCATTTCTGGACTTTTGGCATAACCACCAAGGCAATCATGATGCAGATTATCTCCATCATCTCCCCAAATTTCCCTCATGCTTTGTATTCAGTCCTCTCCCATGATTCCAGCTCTAGGCAAGCAATGATTGATCTTTTCAATTTTTTTTTCAATCACTATCTGAAACCAATTTAAAAAATATATGTATTTTTATTGATTTCAGTGAGGAAGGGAGAGGGAGAGTTAGAAACGTCTATGATGAGACAGAATCATTGATCGACTGCCTCTTGTACTCCCCCGCTGGGGATAGAGCCTGCAACCCAGACATGTGCACTGATCATGAATGGAACCATGACCTCCTGGTTCATAGGTCGACGCTCAATCACTGAGCCACACTGGCCGAGCCTAAACCAATTTTGATGCTGCATTCTTAGCTGGGCATGGGATGAAAATACTGAGCCTTAAGAAGTATATCCATGGATACCCAAAATAAGGACTCCATTGATAGCTTTGTAGGGACTGACTATAAGAATGCAAGATTAGCCCTAACTGGTTTGGCTCAGTGGATAGCGCGTCGGCCTGCAGACTCAAGGGTCCCAGGTTCGATTTCAGTCAAGGGCATGTATCTTGGTTGTGGGCACATACCCAGTAGGAGGTGTGCAGGAGGCAGCTGATTGATGTTTCTCTCTTATCGATGTTTCTAACTCGCTATCCCTCTACCTTCCTTTCTGTAAAAAATCAATAGAATATATTTTTAAAAAAGAAAGAATGTACGATTAGTGTTAAAAACATCTTTATGTGGCAGTGGTAAGACAAAACATTAAAGAATTCATCAGGTAATCATTTGGATTTAGAAGTTGGATTGAACCTTACTCCCAATGACACCTGCCAACATTTAGGTCTCTATAAGTCATATATGTTTTCAGCAAACTGAACATGTGAGGGGGTGGTTATGAGGCAGGAAAGAAAGAAGTTAGTGGAAGATTCCAACAAGTGGGATGAGGAAGTAGGAGCCCTCAACCTCTCACAAGAACCCCTACCTCTGGGATTGATTAAAGAGAAACTAGTTGCCCAGCCGGCATGGCTCAGTGCTTGAGTGTCAACCTGTGAGCCAGGAGGTAACAGCTCAATTTCCTGTCAGGGCACATGCCTGGGTTGCATGCTCCATCCCAAGTAGGGGATGTGTGGGAGGCAGCCCATCAATGATTCTCTCTCATCATTGATGTTTCTATCTCTCTCCCTCTCCCTTTCTCTCTAAAATCAATAAAAATATATTTTTAAAAAATGAAACATACTTGACCAAAAGACCATATATCTTTATAAAACAACATCTGAGATCAATAAAAATATATTTTAAAAAATAAAGAGAAAATAGTTTATGACAGGAAAAACCCTGCGGTGGTTGTAGAGATCAACAACAAAAAGGACTGGCTAGAACCAGATCATTCCAAGATGGAGGAAAAATTGACCAGAGACTGAACCCAAAGGTCATTATACCATCATTATAATGAAAACTGACACCACAAGTAGAAGGGGAGCTAAGGGGGACAAATGCCATGACAATTTTGAAACAGACCATGTTAGGAACCATGCCTCATCTCAACCAGAAGGCAGAGTCAGAATTCCACCATAAAGCTTGGAAACAACCCCCACCCACCCACCCAAACATATAATCCCAAGAACTAACTGACCATACACAAAACTCACTCTCAAGTTTGCCCACATCCACTTGGACACACATTTTTTGCTTCTTGCACTGTGGCACTCGTAACCTGGCCTCTTTCTTTTTCTCTACCTGAATAAAACTTGATTTATTCTCACTCCAATTTTCCTGGGTGAGTCAAGGATGGGGACGTCACCTGACACACAAAAGCTCCTGGACTGTGCAGGGGCAAAGCCATTCCCTGGCGTGGAAGGGGTCCAGTAATAGGGCATGACGAAAGATATTGGTGTTCTGCTAATTTAGTCTTGTGATATACAAAATCACATATATTTTTCTTTCATTTTTTAATATATAATTTTTTATTTATTTCAAAGAGGGAGGGAGATAGAGAGGGAAAATCACCAGTGATGAGCGAGAATCATTGATCAGCTGCCTCCTGCACACCCCCTACTGGGGATCAAGCCTGCAACCCGGGGCATGTGCCCTGGACTGGAATCAAACCTGGGACCCTTCAGTCCGCAGGCCAATGCTCTATCCACTGAGCCAAACCAGCTAGGACTATTTTTTCTTAAAAACAAAAACAAAAAACCCTAAAGTTTGTTTAACTGTATTTACAATTCAATCTGTGGAACAGATCACAACATGCTAGTCATATATTTAAAGTAAATAAATCATAATGCTGGCAAATATGTGGGACATAAACTTTTGGGTTTTTTCGTGGAGCCTGAATATATTCATTCCATTGGCTTTAGCCTGATTTTATCAGTAGCTCTCAATTTTATTCCTCCAGGCTTTAGTGTCATTATTCAAGCCATTGCTACAAATATTGAAATGTTTAAAATCAAGTACAGAACCTTGAACCTGTGACCACAGGATTTACTTTTGGCTGGCATTACTAATAATGACAGCTAACCTTTATGTAGTGTTCAATATGTAACAGGAAATACTCTAAACAATTCAAAAATATTAATTTATGTAATAGTAATTAATTATCCATTTGAATTTATTTTTATCACACAATATTCTCTCTGAGACAGTTGTGATAATTAATTGCACTTTACATATAGGGTCACAGAAGCACAGAAATGTCAAAGAGCTTGCCCACAATTACTAGTATGTAACTACAAAAGGGCAGGGTTAGGATTCAAACCCAGTCTCTGGATACTATGTTTTTAAACCTCATGTTTTGATCATATCTATTGTGGCAGTTTTGAATATGACTGCAACCATTGTTGCATAGTCTTAACTCCCCCATCTTGGCTTAGAAATATTTTAAAGATACTGTGGAGTGCCTTGCTCAGATTAATAACCCCATATTAGTTTTGTATTACTGCTGTAATAAATTACCACAAATTAGTGGCTGAAAACAACACAAACTTATTATATTACAGTTTTGCAGGTCAGAAGCCTAAAATAGGGAAGCAGGGCATATTCCTTCTTTATTAGATAGGATTGGGCCCCTCCAGATAGTCAAGGATCAGCTCCCCAGCTCAAGCTCTTTAATTTAACCACATAAGCAGATTCCCTTTTGCCATGTAAGTTAACATATTCATGGGTTTGGGAAGATGGTCATTACTCTGCCTACCACAATTCTCCTGTTTGCACGAAGAAGAAGAAATTTTCACTCAGTAAAATCATGTTGTATAGTCATGTACTTAAAACATTTCTGCTGATTAACAGTGCACTATCTCCCTACACCTTTAAGAATTTTTAACAAACACTGGACAATCTCTTCTTCAAATGTCTGGGTTTTTAAAAAGTATTTTTATTGATCTCAGACAGGAAGGAGAGGGAGAGAGATAGAAACATCAGTGATGATAGAGAATCATTGATCGGCTGCCTCTGGCATACCCCCTACTGGGCGTGGAGTCTGAAACCCAGGCATGTGCCCTGACGTAGAATAGAACCGTGACTTCCTGGTTCATAGGTTCAACCACTGAGCCATGCCAGCCAGGCAAAATGGTTTTTATTACTGTCCTTGTAAATGAATCATCAGGTGAAAATGTATCTGTTCATATTCTAAAAGCAACAAGTGTTGTGGAGTCTTAATCCCAAGCTTTTTTTAAATTTTGCCAGGACTCTTCCTATTCCTCTTGTCAGTTGTTTAGCTGGTCTCTTTCTTCCAACTCTTTGTTTCCCCAACTACCCACACCTTTGGGAGCCCTCCCTATGTTGGAAATTCATGCATTTTATCAAACAAGCATGATGCTTCTCATACTATATTTGTAGTCTCATTTTTTGAAATTGGCTTTAAGGTTTATTTAGAAGCCATATAAGAAAATCAGCCATGTTGCATCATAGAGTCAACATGTATTTGACTAAAATTAGCCTTTAAAATCATGCATTTTAACCTTCTCATTTGCATTTTATAAAACTGAATCTGAGAGACCAAATCCTACCATTCACCCCTTTTCCCATTAAGTGGATTCATTCATTTTTAAAGCAATTTATAACCACCACTTCCCACTCTACTAATTCCCCTTCTCCCCAAAAGCAATAACATTCTTCAGTAAGAGCTGGACTAGAAAACATGGAGTAAGGATCACCTAACTCACCTAAAATCTAAATGTTGGCACTAATTTAGTGGGTAGGTTGGCGGGGGGTGGGGGGGCAATGAATGGGGAAGGGGAGAGAAAGACTGAAGGAAAAAACATATACACAGAGAGTTGGTGTGATCTGTAGAGCAGTCAATGTATGTATCAAAATAGTGCACAGAAAAGGATGCCAAGTTCATCTCACTACCAGATTCAGTGGTAAAAGACAGCACCAACAAGAAGGATGGCCAGCACTTATAACTTGATGTGGGGTTGGGGGGATGAGAAGAGATAAGCTAAAGAACTTATATACTTACTAGAGGCCCAGTGCACAAAATTCGTGCACCGGGGAGGGGGGTTCTTCAGTCTGGCCTGCACCCTCTCACAATCCGGGACTGCTGGCTCCTAACGGCACACCTGCCTGCCTGCCTGATCGCCCCTAACCACTCTGCCTGCCTCCTTGATCACCCCTAACCACTCTGCCTGCCTACCTGATTGCCCTTAACCACTTGCCTGCCTGCCTGATCTCCCCTAACTGCTTGCCTGCCTGCCTGATCGCCCCTAACCTCCTCTGCCTCAGCCCCTGCTGCCGTGGCTTCGTCTGGAAGGACATCTGGAATGATGTCCAGAAGGTCGTTCGGCTGTCCAGTCTAATTAGCATATTATACTTTTATTATTATAGATAGGCATAGCCCATGGACAGGGGCAATAGGATAGTGAAGACCCAGAGGAGGTAGGGGTATTATTAAAAAAAAATAAAGGCAGGCTCTGGGCACTGTCCAAATACACATACTGCATATTGACAAGAAGCCCAAAGTACCAATCATGTTTGAACATTGAGGGGAAATTGTGGGCAATAGAGCAAGGGGGTGTGTCACACATGAGCAGTAACTCAGCTCAATAGTGAAATGCCATATTTCAGAGTCTGACATATCACATTAAGAGAAAAAAAAAAAAACAGAACTATTCCAAAAATGGGGAAAAGCAGAAATTTCCTTCTGCATGTAAATGAAAGGATAAAGAAATAGTGGCACTACTCCCAATAATAGATGTTTTTTAAAATATAGACTTTTGTTTACTTTTAAATCTAATGTGTTTAATTCTACGGGGTGGGGATGGTAAACATTCCATTGTATTATGGCAGAATCTTTTTTTGTATTTCAGTTTTATATCTTTATTTCACACATTATCATGACTATCCATCTCACATACCCCTAGAAATAATGTTCTCTTATTTGCTTAAATACATCAATATCTCTAGTGAGATTCATGAATATTCAGGTTTTTATGCTCACTATGTGCTTTATTAAATGCAAAGTTAATAATTGATGAAAATAAAAAAACAATTCCGTTTTCAAAACTATATTTTCATTTTTCTTCAATGGTACAATTTCTGTAACTCACTGAATTATACAACCAATAGAAATGTATGATACATACTAAGAGCTCAAACTTTCACAAACACAATTTTTTTTTAATTTAAAGCAATGAAAATAGAGTTGGGGGCTGTATTCAGCTTTTAAGATGGTGGCAGTCATTATTTGGATATATTGATACATTTTTTGGCATAAATAAAAAAGACAAATAGACTAATTATAATGAAACTAGAGGCCTGATGCACAAAATATGTGCAAGAGTAGGCCTTCCTTCCCCTGGCTGCCGGCACTGGCTTCCCTCTGGCACCCGGGACCTGGGCTTCTCTCCCAGCCCCTGCTTCATCCAGAAGGCTGTCCGGAAGAATGTCCAGAAGGACATCCAGTCTAATTAGCATATTACGCTTTTATTATTATAGATGACTACTATTTTCTATCGATGCAGATGCTACTCTTACTAACTTTAAAATTATTCACATCCTCCTGGGACAGGGCAACAATAGAAACAAAATATAAAGACAGGATGGCACTCAATATGGAAGAATGGGATAAAATAGAGACTCTGGCCAGATGGAAAGATGAGTGACAATAAAGTACATGAGAAATGAATCCCTTTAGTACTTGAAGTGTTCTTTCTTTTGTTGGGGCTACTCTCTTGAAAACATGAATCCAGACTTTGTTCACTTCTGAACTTATTTTAGGTTGTTCACAACACATTTTTCACATAATGCTTTGCTATTTAAATTACATGGTGTCTATTTAATGAATTGTGACCTATGAAAATCCGTTCTTACTGATAGTCAGACTTGTAAATGTGTCATGAACCCTAGAAGGGGCTTCTGATGTAGGAGGATGCTGGCAGAAAATTTGGTCAGTTTCTATGAATAAGTCAAATGCTGTGTTCCCTACTTTCTACCACACATCCATATTAAGAGTGGGGTTAGCAGATTTCTTCCCAGAGTTGTAAGGATAATTCAACTCCCCACATTATGGATGGAACATAAAAGTAGTGAATTTGAAAATGAGCCACTGTGCAACAGCCAAATTTATCCCACTTGGTTGACAACAAATTGGCATCCACTAATAGAATTGGAAAGTTAGGACAGAAAAAAAAATCCAAGAATTCTGATTAAACATTTAAAATATGAAGACATTAAAAATAAACACTGAAACATCAAATGTATTAAAAACAAATGCTAAAATATTAAAGAATTGAAAACAAATATTGAAATAGACTGAGATCTTGGCTTAATTAGATAAGACCCTATGTAATTTTGAAACAGTCTAAGGTGCTAGAAGAGGCTCAAATCCCACAAGAACCTGAATTTCATCATATGCAAAAGGAAACCAGAAATCATCCCTTCAAACCCCACCCATTCTACCCTTCCTATTCTTCCTGAACCAGGGTCACAAAAGGTTGAAATAATGGTGTTGTGTGTCTTTTCTTTCACAGTCTTTACCCAGTAAGTAGGTCAACAGCATTTCTAGTCAGTCAACAGTGAATTCCGTACATCTCCTGAATCTGCTCTGTCTATATTGCCACTGCCATTAAGTTCAAGACTGGGCCAACATTTATCTGCAATATTCTGATAGCCATTTAGTTGGTTCTTTCACTTGTTTCAACAGGTCTTTACTTGGTGCTTACTCTGTACTCTGTACAAAAATCTGTAGCTATAAAGATGAAGCAAAAGCAGTATCTACTTCTAAGTAACTTATTTTTGAGTAGAGGAAACTAGGCACATGAAAAAACATATTAATTGTAATATATACATGTCTGCAAAAACAGTCCTCCCAGATAAACTGTGAGAAATTATTTGACTTTCATTTCCAAACATCTAACCTTGCCTCTATCCAACTATTAAATTATTGAAGAATCTGTGTATCACCAACTAGATAGAATCCAACTTGTTCTCTATATGTCTTTATAAGAAATCAGCAGTTCTTAAAGTGTGCTTGGGACCCATGAGGAGGGACAGGGTTCTCTGAGACACTTTACAGGGTCTGAAAGGTCAATATTATGTTCATAATTATCTTAAAATGTTATGTGCCTTTTTCACACACATTCTCTCACAAATGCACAGGCAAGTAATCCAGACACTGCATAACTTGTGATATTCCATGATTGCTTGAAGAAACAGACATGAGAATCCAGATGTCTTCTATTAAACCAGATAATAAAGAAATACACAGTATTGTGAAATTCAATTTGTTTGGGGGGAAATAGCCTTTAGAAAAATATTTATGTTAACATGCATTGGGGTTTATTATTCTTTCTCAAAACAAATTAATAACTATTTAAATATTTTTTCCACTTTAATGTCTAGGGTGGCAAATATCAGAAAATGCAAATCATATCAATATAAGTACTTTGGGATTCTCCATAATTTTTCAGAATGCCAAGGGAGTCCTAAGGCCAAAAAGTTTGAGGACTTCTGCAATAAAGGATTACAAGTTACAGCCTGACCTTGTCTCAGACTGCTGTTTACACTCACTCTGGGCTCCAATCATATTGAGACTTTCCACTTTCCAGAATATGTCATGTGGTTGCTGTCTCCTCCCTCCTGTCACAGACCGTGTATTCATCTCTGATGGCTTCTCACCCTGCCTGACTCCACACACATGGGAATGAGGCTAAATTAGGGTGAGGCAGAGGAATGTGGGCATGCATACCCAAGAGCCCAGAAGACAATTCCTCTTAGTTGGCTCTGTGCTGCTCTGTTGTTCCTCCTTTCTTGATATTATTCTCAAAGATTTTTTCTGGAAGCCCTATGTCTACCCCAAAAGAGTCTCTCCTGTCACTCTCTTTCACAGGTAACCCTCTGTAAATAATTCAAGTAACATACCAGTATATTTTTCTATTTCAATTATTTGTTCAAAAAGAAAATACACTGAGTGGCCAGATTATTACGACCACCTGACGTTTGTAGGCAAATTAGCCGTACCCTGCATCGTATGGGATATGGAAGCCGAAGGCCTGTTCGAACACCTTTGCTGTCTGCAGTTACCAAGATAAAACGTCTCCAATTCGCACAGGAACACAAGGATTGAATAGTCGAGCAGTGGAAAAAGTCATGTGGTCCGATGAGTCACGTTTCCAGTTGCATCATGCAGATGGCAGAGTGAGAATTTTGCGGAAACAGCATGAAAGCATGCACCCTACATGCATGAGTACAACTTTTCAAGCTGGTGGGGGCAGTGTTATGTTTTGGGGCATGTTTTCCTGGCATGATTTGGGCCCTTTAATTCGTGTGGAACAACGTCTGAATAGCACAACATAGCTAAGTATTGTTGCTGATCAAGTTCATCCTATCATGTTGATGGCATATCCCAATGGAGATGGCTTCTTCCAACAAGACAATGCATCATGTCACAGTGCTCGTATTGTGCAGGAGTGGTTTCAAGAACATGAGGGAGACTTTACCTTGCTTAGGTGGCCCCCACAATCACCAGATCTCAATCCAATTGAGCATTTGTGGGACAAAGTTAAAAGAGCCATTAGGCAACTGGTTCCACAACCATCAAATCTCACAGAACTGGACAGTGCTATTCATCAGGCATGGTGTCAGATTCCTCGCATCACCTTTCAACATTTCGAGGAGTCAATGCCAAGAAGAATCGCTGCAGTATTGAAGACAAAAGGTGGCCCAACGAAGTACTGATGGGGTGGTCATAATAATCTGGCCACTCAGTGTAGTTCTAGAATATAAAGAATTTTCTATCTCTTTTGTATCCACATGGCCTCCTGAAGTTTCTGGGCTTCCTAGAAATTTGAATAGGTGTTTCTCAAATCCAGGAAGCACATTTAAATGTAAGTTTTGCTAACACCTTATGAAATGTCCACAAAAAATCTTCTACTGATCTTAGTATGCAATTTATGTCATGATAGTGACCGGTTTACAAGTCTGTGGTATTCTTTCTGTGAAGGCTGAAAATGAGACAAGCCCTTTACATAAGGGAGGTAGGATAATATTTCAGAAAGGACTCTCTTGAATCCTCAAACACACTGAGGCAATCAAAGAAAGACATCTCTTTGAATGCCACTTTCAGAATCAGGCAGTAGTACTGCCACTTTCAGAATCAGGCAGTAGTACTACTGTAAGAATATTTAGAGCATGTGCAGAAAAAGACAAACACTGCATGATTTCACTTATAAGTGGAATCCAGAAAAACAAAACAGAACAAATAAACAAAAAAGAAGAGAAACAGACCCATTCAGTGTAGAGAACAGGCTGATGACTACCAAAAGGAGGCAGTTGGGGGATGGGAAAAAATAAAAATCAGGGTAATAGTTTCAAAACCTCGTATGAGTCACTTTTAAAACCATTCTAATAGACAAAGGCAGATGGCTCCAAATCCAGACCGTTTTTAAAAAACTGGTTATAGTGATGTCCTGAGACATTCAAGTGGCTCTGGAAGGTTTCTTCTAAAAAAAACCTCTCTCCTAGACTAGGAAATTCCTCTTAGATTAAGGAAATAGCTTCTGGGAAAATTAAGCTTATCAGTCAGCCATGTCTTAGAGTGAATTACTTTACTCTTTTAATCAAATTGCTTTTGCTTTAATAGCCTGGGTACAGATTATAGTGTTCTGGGTCATCCTGCCCTCCTAAGCATCATATATACTTACAGGCCAAGAGGAAGTGAAGCAAAAAGGAAATCTACTTCCTCTCTGATTGAACACACCTGCTGATCACAGCAAAAGGTGACTCCACCAGGACTTCCAATCCAATGACCCTATCAAATTTGACCTCTTTATCTTCCCCTATTGTACATAATATCCTTCTTGATAGTTAAATTCGTGATTCCTCATTTTTTAAAAATATGTTTTTATTAATTTCAGAGAAAGGAAGGGAAAGGAAGACAGCAATAGAAACATCAATGATAAGAGATAATCATTGATCAGCCCCCTCCTGCATGCCCCCTACTGGGAATCGAGCCCACAACCTGGGCATGTGCCCTGACCAAGAATCAAACCAAGACCTCCTGGTTGCTCAAACACTGAGTCACACCAGCTGGCCTCATGGTTCCTTATTATAAAAATTTCATTATGTAGGGTCTAAGCTCCCTTGCCTCCAAGCTCTCCATTATCCTCAACTAGCAAACATTTTTGGATTTTAATTTAATCTGTGAGTTAGCCTACTCCACTCCTGTCTTCAAGTATCTGAAATAGAGAAACACAAATGACCATGCTGTCTCATTTCACTTTTATGCTGTACAACTGCAAGTGGACGCTCTCTGCTGCTAGGCAACAATTCTCCATTCCCCTATTGGACTCATTCTCCCATTCACTGAGTTCACTATTCTACATCTTTTGCCTCCAAGATCCAGTACGGCTTTCTTCTTCCTCATCCATGACTGACATCCTTCCTTCCTTTTTCACTGGGAGAATGGAAGCAATTAGAAGAGATATACACATTCTTTCACCAGAAAAGCTAACAACCTATGTGCCTCTGTGCTAAATATTGTGTCTGCCTTCCTATTACAATTCCTCTACCTATGCATTGAATCCTATGCCTTCTGCCTACTCAAGACATTCTTCCTAAAACTTGTATCTCCCTTGCATTATCAGTTTTTACCCTTACTACTAAGTCATTGTCACTAACATATAACATCCAGTGGTGATTCAGATTAAAAATGATTATCTTGACTGCATTTCTCGTTCTGACAAGAATTGCATTGTATCTGTCATTCTCCTTGGGTAGTGTGGACATTTTAATAATATTAAGTGTTCCAACCCATGGGCACTGGATGTCTTTCCTTTTATTTGTGTCTTCTTTAATGTCTTTCATTAGTGTTTGGTATTTTCCACTGTACAAGTCTTTTATTTCATTGGCTAAATTTATTCTTAAGCATTTTATTATTTTTTGTGTGCTATTGTATATGGGATTGTTTTCTTAATTTTCTTTTTGAATAGTTCATTGTTAGTCCCCTGAATCCAAAAGCAGACAAAAACACTACAAGAAATCTGTAGGCCAATAGTCCTGATGAATAGAGATGCAAAAATCCTCAACCAAGAAAACTAGCAAACCAATTTCAGTAGCACATTAAAAGGACAATATACCATGACCATATGGTCTCTATCCTTGGGATGCAAGGATGGATTAACATAAGCAAATCATCAAAGTGGTACACCATTTTAACAGAATGAAAGATAAATTCACATGATCTATGCACCGCTATGTTCATAGCAGCACAATTTAAAATAGCTAAGATTTGGAAACAGGCTAAGTGCCCATCAGCAGGTGAATGGATTAAAAACCTGTGGTACATCTACACAATGGAATACTACTCTGCTGCAAAAAAAGAAAGAACTCTTACCATTTGCAACAGCATGGATGAACATGGAGAGCATTATGCTAAGTGAAATGGCCCAGTTGGAGAAAGATATATATAACAAGATCTCACTCATTTGTGGAATACAATGAACAACATAAAGTGATGAATAAAAATAGATCCAGAGACAGAGAAGCATCAAAAAGACGGTCAAATATCAGAGGGGAGGTGGGGATGGGGGCGGAGGTAGGAGATCAACCAAAGGACTTGTATGCATGCATATAAGCATAATCAATGGATGCAGACACTAGGGGGGTGAGGGCATGCATCGGGGGTTGGCGGTGGCTGGGAAAAGCTCAATGGGGGGAAAGGGGCATATGCAAAACTACATTTAATACTTTAGATAATAAAGATTTTTTTAAAATAAAATAAAATAAAAATCACATGATCATCAGAATAAGTGCAAAAAATTTGACAAAATTAAATACCCTTTCATGATAAAAATACTTAACAAGCTAGGTATAGACAGAATTTGCCTCAACATAATAAAGGCCACACATCACAAGCCTACAGCTAACATCATACTACAGAGTGAAAAACTGAAAGCTTTTCAGTTGTCCTTTTGTTTTGTTTTGTTTTTAAGATCCAGAAAGGCAAAGATGTCTGTCCTTGACATCTAGTCTACACAGTACTGGAACTTTTAGCCAGAGAAATTAGGCATGAAAATAAAAAAGTAAAAGGCTTCCAAATTGGAAAGATAAAAGTAAAAGTAAATGTTTGCAGAAGACATTATCTTATATATGGAAAACTGTAATGATTACAAACTCACACACACACACCAGTTAGAATTAATAAATTCAGGAGAGTTAAAGAATACAAAATTCTACCTTCTTCAAATGACTCAGTGGGAAGTACCAGCAGGGGAGCAGAGAGAGGATACTGAATTGGGGGAAGTTGTCTCTCTAGCTCCCTCCCTATGAGCTCACTGACTGAAGGCTAATGATCGCTCCTGTCTGATCAGGTCAGACTCTCTACGCTGTCCTTTCTGTCTCAGGTTTTGGTAACTGCTCTTTTTCTTCCCCACCTTTAGGCCTAGAGGCATAATGTCTTCCTGGTCATATAGGCCTGAGGTCCTGACCTTTCCCTTGTGATTTCTCTCAACTTTGAACAAATCCCACTTAGAACCTGTTTCAAATTGCCCAGGTGAGAGGCGTACCAGGCCAGGGTGCTGATTAACCCACCTCACACACACTCAACTTATGAGTAAAGGTTATCACATCTACTTTCAAAATATATTCCAAACGTAACCCGTTTTCACCAACTGTACCATCCTCATCCTAGTTTAAGCCACCGTCACTTCTCACATGGGTGAGAGCAATAGCTTAGTATTTGTGCTGTCTCTTTCTACCCCATTCTATGCTCCACACAGCAGTCAGTGTCCTCTTTTCAAGAAGTAAGTCTGATAATGCCTTTGCCCTGCTCACAAGCTTCTAAAGGCTTTCCACTACACATAGAATGAAATAAAAATAAAAATTCCTCATGGTGGTCAGACAAAAAGGCTCTGTTGAGATGGCCTTTGCTTCTCCTAATCCCCTTGCCTGACACGCTCTGTAATGCTTACTTACGTTGCTTCAGTCATAGGGGCCTCCTTCAAGTGCCATGGACACTCATATTGTGCCAGTATTTCAGAGCATTTACCCTCAATGTCACTTTACAGGGACCAATCTCATCCAAGATATTTGCATGCTCCATCTCTCCTTTCTTTTAGCCCTCTGCATAAGACATCCTATAAATGAGACCTTCTTTGAATGCACTATCTAAAATAACATCCTCTAGTCTATATCTACTTACACAGCTTTATTACTCTCCAAATTACTCATCTCTGCCTCATAGGATCTATGTATTCACTTCTCTCTTTCCTTTTCCCCATGAGCGAAGGGATTACTACTTTTATTCACCACTACTATCAGAACCTAGAACACCACATGATATTTACTTAGAAGCTTTAAATAAATTTGTGGTGAATGAATGAATGAATGGGAATGGAAATATACCAAATGGATCAACTTAATGAAATGCAAACTTAAGTGAAAATTCAATTCATAGTTAGTTTACTTAATGAGCAGGTAAATCCAATAGCATCACATTAAAATAAGCTGATTCAACCTCTAACAATGGAACTCTTCCTTGAAATGGGACTAGACATATTTCCAAGTCAATTAATAGGGATTCCTCCCCTGCATGGTGTCTGCATGGGCATAATAGGGTTTAATGCTCAGGTTATCCTGTAATATTTTTGTTTTCTTTTGTTTTGTATTTGTGGTCCATGGTGGAGCAAGACCCCTTGTTCATGAACATTATCTGAAAACAACAACACACTACTATGCCATGTATCATACATAGAAAAGGGTATCTAAATGCAAATGACAGACAATAGATAGCAAGGACAACAACAACATAACTATTTCCAGGTGAGCTATAAGTATTACAAAGATTTTTCTAAGTTTCCTCTCTTCCAGATTTTAACATCCTCCTCTCCTAATAATTATCCTTAATTTTGAGTCAATTAGTTCCTTGCCATTTCAAATTTGCATAGAAAAACTATAATGATCTGCATCAAAATGACATCATCAATGATTCCTCTCTCATTTGTGGTTTCCTCATCAGTGTGTTATGATTCACTCCTATTGTTGTATTCAATTTAATTCATGGTCTGATTTTCGTACATGATTCCATTATAGAAATATATGTTAATATATTGCTCCATGTTACTCTTGACAGGCTTTCAGATGGTTTTCGGTTTCCTTTGCTTCTCTTTACAAATCACTATGAATATCCTTTTACATGTCTTTCTGCTACTATTAGACTTGGAACCGTCCTCTCCCTTTAGAAAACTTTATAATTCTATGTTTAATCAACTTTACATTGATCTTGCAATTACTCTGAGGGAAGTCTTATGTTCCGCATTCTTGGTCAGCAGTTTACTGTAGCCCTTCGAAAACTGACTGACATCACCTGAGATAATTCATTTGGAAAAGCTCTGAAGTTAACGCAGCAATCCCAGGGAACTGTCTCCAAAGAGCATTCTTCTCCTAAAAGCACCCCCATCCAAGCCTCTTACCTATTTGGGGATTTATTTAAAATATTTTGATAGTTTTATAACATCACAGCAGAATTTCTTTCTCATGACATTATGTTAAATGGAACAAACTCCAAATAAATACATAGAATCTCAGGTGGAAAAAGAAAATAAACGTGCTTCTCTTTCAAATGAGTGAAGCAGTTACTCATTTCAATGTGTACTTGAAATTGACCAAGTGATTTCAGCCTTGATTACACCGAGGGACAAAATTACACTTCTCACTAAAAAAGACTGTCAGGTATAACAAATAAAAATTGAGGAGACACAGTGATATTTCCATTTCAAATAAATAATAAATATCTTTAGTAGAAGTCTTGTCGAATGCAATATTTGGGAACTATTCATACTGAAAAATACTCATTTTTAAATCTCAAATGCAATTACCTAGGCATTGTGTATTTTATCTGTCAACCCTAGGGCTTTTCTACCTATTTGGGCTCTCAAGGTTTCCTTTAAGCGCTTTGCTTTGCTGAAGATAGTTGTCTGTATTTGAGGAACTCACTAGCTGTGCGGGCCTTGGCAACCTTGCATCGCATTGGCTTCTTCATTTCCTAAGAGTACATTACCTTCAAGCAAAGCACGAGAGTGTGAGGGTAAGTGTTTACCTGAGTAGGCTGTTTTGTTGCCGGTTTACTGGTAAGAATGTTTCCAAGGTGCAACAAGTTTCCATCTTCGAAGGCACAGCAAGCCCTGAGGCTGCCGGGGGCAGGCGGCTGCAGGGTCGCGGCTCTGGCCTGGGACACTCTGGGCGGCCCTGAAACCCCGCGAGACCCTGGATGGCAGAAGTCTTTTCAACCTCATCGGCTCCCATAGCTGCCCCCCCCCCCCGAACCGGAAGTTGCCCTTCACACCTTGGCTGACCCCATCGGTGTCCAGCTCCGAGGCCTACCTTCTCGTCCGCTGACCCGTTGCGCCCCGTGGCTGGCCCGCTCCTTCTCCAGGCTTCTCGAACTTTCCCACCGCAGCCGGGCCACAGGGAGCATCAGCAGACATGTCTGGCTACGGGAGCAGCACCGATGGCTCCGGGGAGCACTCAGAGCCGGAGGCCGGGGTGGGGGCAGCCCGGAGCCTCCATCTGAGTTCTCAGCCGCAGCGGCTCTGGCGAGTGGCCAGGCACAGAGGCGGCAGCGGGGATGCCTTCGCTCCCCTCCTGGCCAGCGTAGAGAGTCAGAGCACAGACACGGAGAGTGAAAGCCTGGTCTCCGGGCCCCTGGGAGACAGAGCAGAAGCCACAGGCGAGTACTCTGACCGCGAGCTGACAGAGGAAGGGGAGGAGGAGGAGGAAGGCGAGGAAGAGGAGGGGGGAGAGGAGGAGGAGGAGGACGAGGCGGCAGCAGCGCAGCCCCGGGGGCCCAGCGGTGCGGCCAGCCGCCCCCAGCACGTGTGCGATGAGCAGGAGGCCCTGGAGAAGTGGGTGTCCTCGGAGACCTCTGCGCTGCCCCGGCCGCGCTGGCAGGTGCTCAGCGCCCTGCGCGACCGGCAGCTGGGCTCCAGCGCCCGCTTCGTGTACGAGGCGTGTGGGGCCAGGGTGTTTGTGCAGCGCTTCCGCCTGCAGTACGGGCTGGAGGGCCACAGCGGCTGTGTCAACAGCGTGCACTTCAACCAGCGCGGCACCTGGCTGGCCAGCAGCAGCGACGACCTCACGGTGATCGTCTGGGACTGGGTGCGCCAGCGTGCCGTCATGGCCTTCAACACCGGCCACAGAAATAACGTCTTTCAGGCCAAGTTCCTGCCCAACTGTGGCGACTCCACCCTGGCCACGTGTGCCCGCGACGGGCAGGTGCGCATAGCACAGCTGCCTGCCATCTCGCTCAGCAGGGTTTCCAAGCGCGTGGCCCAGCACAGGGGAGCCTGCCACAAGGTGGCCCTGGAGCCGGACTCCCCTGTCACGTTCCTCACTGCGGGGGAAGATGCCGTCGTCTTTGCCGTTGACCTCAGGCAGGACCGCCCAGCGTCCAGATTGGTGGTAACCAAAGAGAACGAGAGGAGAGTGGGACTGTACACAGTCTTTGTCAATCCTGCCAACACTTACCAGTTTGCCGTGGGGGGTCGAGACCAGTTTGTGAGAATTTACGACCAGAGGAAAATCGATGAGACTGACAATAACGGGGTGCTCAAGAAGTTCTGTCCTCATCACCTGCTCAACTGTGACTCCAAGTCCTTCATCACCTGCCTCGTGTACAGCCACGATGGCACCGAGCTCCTGGTCAGCTACAATGACGAAGATATTTACCTCTTCCACTCCTCCCACGCTGACGGAGCCCAGTATGTGAAGAGATATAAGGGGCACAGAAATAATGCCACGGTCAAAGGGGTCAACTTCTACGGGCCCCGAAGTGAGTTTGTGATGAGCGGTAGTGATTGCGGCCACATCTTCCTCTGGGAGAAATCGTCCTGTCAGATCGTTCAGTTCATGGAGGGGGACAGGGCAGGGAACATCAACTGTCTTGAGCCCCATCCTTACCTACCTGTGATGGCGACCAGTGGCCTAGACCACGATCCCAAGATCTGGGCACCCACAGCTAAGGCCACCACTAAGCTTATTGGGCTAAATGATGTGATGAAGAAGAACAAGCAGGATCGAGATAGAGAGGGCTTGGGCCACAACCACCTGTTTGACCGTAACATGCTTTCGTTCCTCATGCATCACTTCACACGTGGAAGTCATCCTGGTCAACGGCGGCGCAGGGCACCTCTTGAAGGTAGAGTCCTGGATGCAGAGTCAGAGGAGTCTTCTGGTTCCTCAGACACATCCGAGGAGGAAGAAAACGAAGACGGTCAGCGGAGTCCACCATCCTGAATGCCTGATTCCTGCTCCAGCTAGACGTCACCTCAGTAGGACTTTTACCTTTGGAATTCATTTTACCTGTTAGATTTGCCTTTTGCCTTTTATTTTCCACTATGAAAACCTCCTTTCATCTGTTGCCTGCACTATCTTTTCTTCCTCTATGATGTTTTCTCTTTCACTTGTTTTCTTTGCTCCTTATTTCTATGTGAATGTGTAAGCCGGTTATTCGTGCCCTTTTTCTTTTGTTCTCTTATGGTTGACCTTTAAAGGTTCCTAATTCAGGAGGAAATACTGATGGCCTCATTGAATCTATATTGTCATTTCTGACACTTGGAAATTTTACATCTTTTTCATCTTTAGTAGATAATATTAAGGTCTTAGGTTGAGATAAAAATGTTAAATGTGTTTTTTCTTAAAAATTAAGTAAAAGAGTGTGTGCACACACATACATACTCCTGCATACTCACACAGTCACTCTCAAAAGAGCAAGCGAGAGAGAGATGGCCACCAACACCCCTGTGAAGTATAACACCCTTCTTTTCAGATGTTTGTTGGTGTGATACAACATTCTGTGGCCTAACAAAGACTTTTCTTCAATAATGCTCCTTAAAATGCATATTATCGCTGGCCCCTTAAGAGCAGGTAGAGAAACTTATATAATGAGATTAGACTTTAGAATGGAAAATTATTGACCACAATTTGTGCTCACTGAGATGCAAAGTTAGGGACAACTTCCTAGATATCTGGGGCCCATAGCACCTCCCAAGGTCTGCTGTCAGAAAAAGACCATAAATGTCACAAAAGAACACAGTGAGTCAGAACTAACATTGTGGTTTAAAACAGAAAAGGAAATGGAAGAAAAGGTGGTTAGATAAATTCTTAGCAAGATAATTTATTCGTCTAGAATTAATAACTTTGTGTTGTTCCTATTTTATGAATGCACATGTTAATATTGATTAATTTGACTAGAGGGGCTGGTAAGGATGAAATTTAATTACATGATATTGTTTACTCTGTACTTTGAATTCTCCTGCAGTTTCATGGCTGAGAACTCCCAAAAGATTACTTTCCAAGAAGTTCTCTTGGGACAAACATCTCCTAAAAGATACCAGCCAAGAATATAACAATTCCTAATATTTGAAACTATATTTTTCAACTAATTTCCAAATAACTTCATGTTGCAATAAAGAGTTGTTTATATTGATAGATAACTTTGATATTAGAATAAGTATCTCATTAGACATTTAGGCGTTGCTCAAAATTCTCTTTGGCTCATTTTATGAGGTTAAATTGCTTTTAAAAATATTTTGTCTTAAGCCTTATTTATTGTAAATGTGGGACATATAATGTCCAATTACCATTCAGTAATAATGTTTTTGTTTTACAAACGTTATTTGTGTAAGTGAAGTAGAGTCCTCCTTGGCCCCAACACGCTTCTTTTCAGAAGTTTGTTGGTAAAGAAGGATGTGATAAAACATTCTGTGCCCTAACAAATGCTTTTCTTCAGTAATGCATATTATCTCTGGCCCCTTGAGAGCAGATAGAGAATTTTATATTATGAGATTAGACTTTAGAATGGAAAATTAATATATTTATATTATTTATTTCAGAGAGGAAGGGAGAGGGATAAGTTAGGAACAACTTCCTGGGTATCTGGGGCCCACTGGTAGCCCCTTCCAAGGTCTGCTGTCAGGAAAAGATATTGAATATCACAAAAGAACACAGTGAGTCTAAACTAACACTGTCATTTAAAACAGAATAAAATACGGAACAGGAAAGAAAATGGAATAAAAGGTGGTTAGATAAATTCCTAGCAAGATATTTGGTCTGTCTAGAATTAATAACTTTGTGTTGTTCCCATTTTATGAATTCACATGTTAATGTTGATTAATTTGAGTAGAGGGGCTGGTAAGGATAAAATTTAATTACATGATATTGTTTACTCTGTAGTTTGAATTCTCGTGCAGTTTCATGGCTGAGAACTCACAAAAGATTACTTTCCATGAAGTTCTCTTGGGACAACCATTTCCTAAAAGATACCAGCCAAGAATGTAAGAATTCCTAATATTTGAAAGTATGTATTTGAAACTATTTTGAAGAATAAATTCATGTTGCAATAAAGAGTTGTTTATACTGACAGATAACTGTGTGATATCTTTGGAATAAATTTCTCATTAGGCATCTATGCATTGCTCAAGATTCTCTCTGACTCTTCAAGAGGCTAAATTGCTTTTAAAAATACTTTGTTCTAAGCCTTCTTTAATGTAAATGTGGGGCATAAGATGTCCAATTACAGTTCAGTAATAATGTTTTTGTTTTATAAACATTTGTGTGAGGGATGCAGAGACCTCCTTGGCCGCAACACCTCTGCGAAGTGTAACACCCTTCTTTTCAGGTGTTTGTTAGTAAAGAAGGGTGTGATAAAACATCCTGTGCCCTAACAAAGGCTTTTCTTCAATAATCCTCCTTAAAATGCCTATTATCTCTGGCCACTTGAAAGCAGGTGGAGAAATTTACACAATGAGATTAGATTTTAGAATGGAAAGTTATTGACCAACATTGCTGCTCACTGAGATTCAAAGTTAGGGACAACTTCCTAGGTATCTGGTGCCCATGGGTAGCCCCTCCCAAGGACTTCTGTCAGCAAAGGACCTTAAATGTCTGTGTGTGGGGAGGGGGGATGTGGGTTGGAAGAGATCAATCAAAGAACTTGTATGCATATATGAATAACCCATGGACACTGAAAATAAGGTGGGAAGGCCTGGGGCAGAGGATAGGGGCAGGCTAGAGGGGGTCGATGGGGGAGAAAGGGGACATATGTAATACTTTCGACAATAAAGATTTTCTTGAAATTTGAAAAAATACAGTGACTCTGAACTAACACTGTGGATTAAAAGAGGATATAAGGAGACCAGAGTTATAAACTTGAATCCCCAGTGTGGGGCTACCCTGCACAATTGTCTGGGGTGTATACCAGGAATAAAATCAACAAATAAATAAAAAAATCCTTTTGGAATTTGCAGTGACACATCGTGGCCGTGAGAACAGTGGCAAGAGTGGATTACTACCCAGTTCTTTATTCACCTGCTATTTGGAAGCATGTCTGCCATTGGGGTTTCATACTCTGAAGTAAAACCTTCTTCAGAGTTCCCTGCTTGGCTCTGAGATTCTTTCTGCAAAAAGAGGCACTGGGATGGAGGGGGCAGAGGGGGCAGGCTGGAAGAGGTCAAGGGGTGGAATGGGACATATGTAATACTTTCAACCATAAAGATTAAAAACACACACACACACACACAAAAAAAAAAAAAAACAAGAGCCACTTAGGGTGAGGTTTGGAAGGCAAGTCAGAGCCCTATTTGATTTATGCTCAGAAGGACGGGACAGAGGCACACTGGTTCTCATCTACTGGCTTCCCTTAGTGTGAGGCAGCAGCCAGGCCCACAGCTACTGCGGCTCCCCCTGAGCTCTTTCATCGTCAGCAGCTCCATAAGAAAGAGTACCCACTTCTGCCCAGCACTCCCGTCCCCATGGGTGGCGGTTTGGGGCCTGCGAAAGATCAGCATGGTTTCCAGACTGTCCTCTCAGGTTCCATCTGTTCCTTAGGGATCCCAGTCTTTCCTGCTTCCCCACTTCGCATCCCTCTCTCCTCCCTGAATGCTATGCTGACCTCAGGCTCCAGCACCTGAAGCAAAGACAAAAGCCTCATGGAGGCTGCTGATGCAGATCCTGCAATCACATACCATCAGGTTCCCGTTACAAGTCCCCCTTACGTGCGTATCACCTCCAGTGTTTCTGTTCCTCTGTTTGAACCCTGAGGGAGGCAACCATCCCCACACACTTTGGATTGAGTAAGGCACCAGATTGTGTAGACAATTTGCCATTTGGAAGAGTAAATTCCTTCTAAGAGAGACATTTGACTTGATCCATATAAATGGACAGATGGATGAGTAGATATAGAGATAGATGGGTAGAGAGAGGAAGAGAGAGAATATGGAGTCAAATAACTAATTTGAAAAGTAAAATTATGATAATAGGTGAAAACCAAGCTGGTGGCATAGGTCCAGGAAAATTAAAGGAATGTTACCAGCTTAATTTACGTAAATATTGGTCTGTTAGTATATGGGAGAGAACAATAAATATCACAACCAACTTACCATGAGGTGGTGGGCAAAGCTAACAATTCTATCACATAAGCAGGCAAAATTTCACCTTCAAATTTAATTTTTCAACACCAATTATTTTCATTCCACAATGGAATATCTACAGGACAGTTCTGTGTAGGCCCTCGTGTCCTTTATGCAATATTATAATTGTGTCCTAATTATGCACAGATTTTAACGGCATAGAGCTGTGACAGATGCCAAACTATACTTTTAAAAAAGACATCTTCTGGCAGCCATTCCTTAAAAGGACAGGTGTGGAAAAGACCACAGATGGGGAAAAAAACATATAAAGGAGCCTAATTGCTAAATGGCAGGCCAAAAATTTCTAGTGAGTTCTATTTGTCCAGCAGTGACTTTCAGCATTGCTCCTTCTACCCTGTGAGCCAAAAGCATGATGGAAGAAATTTACAACAGACTGGACCTTACCCAACCTGTGATCAACATCTGTAAACTTTACTAACTTAATTTGCCCTGATTTCAGTATCTTCCATAGTAAAACGATAAGTTGAGATTTTTAGATTTCATTCTCAGAGCCTTATGGAGCACTTAATACATATTTCTTTAGTGGGCAATGAGTTCAGAGATGGGTATATGAGAAGGAACTTACTACAAGCTGTGTTCTGGGGAAAATTATGGAGTTTTGGATGTTTTCACTATAAGAGGGTTGGGAAGTTTCCTGTCCTGGTGTTTTACACAAAGTACAATATTTACCACCACCACCCGCCCCCCGTAACTTTGGCAGTCTCTTTATCTCTAAGCCAATTATATAAGCAAACATCTATGGAAATTAGATACTATCAAGTATATTCAAATGTAATGTCTTAATAATTCTTCAAAATAAACATATTAAAATGGAGGACAGAAACCTGAAGTTCAGTGAAGGTAACTTTCCAAAGTCATTAGCTAAGAAGGTATACATTAGAGGATCAACTAGAATTTGCTACTAAATTAATCCAACATATAGTGGCACATAGCACAATTGTTTTGGTGCATGGTAATTGGACTTAGGTGACAATAGAAATTGGGATCCCAAGTCTCAAGATCCTTTCATGATATTTTTCAAGTTTTACATAGTCTTTCTTTGATATTATACATAAACCACACTAAAATCATGACATTTAAAAGTCACCTTTCACCTGTTAAGGTGGCTGTAGTCTCACTTTGGACTTCTGTCAGCTGTGTGACAGACATGTTAGCAACCCAAGTTCCTGAAATTGAATTGTAGGCCTCTGAGGAGAATGAACAAAACAACAACAACAATGACCAATAAAAACAATTACAAATATGAAAACAATAAATTCTGGGGTAGGGTTAGTACTTCTAGCTTCAGCTACACATTGATGACATTGACTGAAAATATTTTTGCTAGTAGAAGGACCAAAATTCTGCCACACTGAAGCTTTTTTGGGGGATATTTCTTTTTTTTTTAAATATATTTTATTGATTTTTTACAGAGAGGAAGGGAGAGGGATAGAGAGTTAGAAACATCGATGAGAGAGAAACATCGACCAGCTGCCTCCTGCACACACCCCTACTGGGGATGCGCCCGCAACCAAGGTACATGCCCTTGACCGGAATCGAACCTGGGACCTTTCAGTCCAAAGGCCGAAGCTCTATCCAATGAGCCAAACCGGTTTCAGCAGGATATTTCTTTTTAAATATTTTTATTGACTTCAAAGAGGAAGGGAGAGAGAAAGAAACATCAATGATGAAAGAGAATCATGGATTGGCTGCCTCCTGCACACCCCACACTGGGAATCAAGCCCACAACCTGGGCATGTGCCCTGACCGGGAATAGAACTGTGACCTACTGGTTCATAGGTCAACTCTCAACTATTGAGCCACGCCAGCTGGGCTGCTTTGGGGAATGTTTATTTAAGCTGTTTATTAAGAAACAAGACTCAGAAATAACCTTTGATCCTCCCCCTTTTCCTGACCAAGAGATTCAGACAGAGAAACCTGCTTCAGGTTGGAGAGTTTAGGATGTCTCCTTAGCCCAATTTGTGTTAAGTATGGTAAACAAGAGGGCTTCAGGCAGCTCCCTGTTAGCTGGATACCCCCTGTATCCCACTGTGTCTGAGTCTCCTTGCAAGGATTTGCCTGCCATGTGTGTCCTACTGCTCCTTAACTACCTGAAGATCACCCATTCTTACTTCTGAAATCTAATGTTTTTGAAATTTTTATGCCATTGTGAATTCCTCATGCACATTTATTAAACTTTGACTTTTCTCCTGTTCATCTGTCACTTTTAGTTTGGTTATTAGCCCATCCTAGAAGAATTTAAAAGGTGGGAGGTAAGGAATCAAAGCTTTTTTTGCCGAAACAGAAGCATTCCCAATTAACATTAAGAACAAATAAGATCCCTGACCAGTTTGGCTCAGTGGATAGAACGTTGGGCCGTGGACTGAAAGGTCCCGGGTTCGATTCCAGTCGAGGGCATGTACCTTGGTTGCAGGCTCAATCCCCAGTAAGGGGCCTGCAGGGGGCAGCGGATCGATGTTTCTCTCTCATCGATGTTTCTAACTCTCTATCCCTCTCCATTCCTCTCTGTAAAAAAATCAATAAAAATATACTTTTTAAAAAAGAACAAGAATGTGCACGAAAAGCACTACATTCAAATTAGAGTTGTTCAGGAGATCCCAGCAAATGCAGGGAGTGATGGAGAAGTAAGAGGTATGATGAGTGCAAAATACATTTAAGGGTAACTGATTGTCGATGATAAGACATATGGGCAATCTGAGAGCATCTCATTAATAAGAACTAATTAATATGAGAATTGAACAAAGTGACCATTTACAAAAAGCTCATGTGCGATTATTGCACTAAAATTTAAGAACAGTGACTTATTTGGTTTGCTTTAATATAGCATTTGCCATAAGGTGGCTTCTGATTTCAGTTGGCAATTTCAGCCTTTAATATTGATCCCATTAGATCCCCCTCAGTACTTTAAAACTAAGGTGACCAGATTTTAACATTAGTAAAGCAGGACACCATTCACCATTGACGGGGGGGGGGGGGTTCTTGATTAAAAATTTGGTCTATATGGAGCAACAAAAATTTTCATAGAACGCGAAAAATAGTATTGTAATATATATTTTTAAATTTCAATATAAGTACAATTTACAAATGTAATAAATAAAAAATTATGTATAGTATTATTTTATTCTTTGGCATATTTCTCATTTGAGTGAATTTTTTTTAGTAGATTGCTGTAGTTGTTTAAAAGGTCATGAATTTGCCGTAACGTAAGTCATAAGTGTCACTTTCAAGGCCGGCGCTAGACTTTTTGCCGCCACTATAAAATATAAATAATACGAGTACTGTCTGCTAAATTCAAGAAAATTTATGTATTTATGAAATAAATAAATTACTTACCTAAATTATCTGAATAGCTGATTTATAATGACATCACTTGTTTAACTAGCTTACTAGCACGCAGTACGATGTGTATCGTCTGAGAGACAGTTACAAAATGTTTTCGTCGTTGCCAATCCCAAAAAATGCCATTGTTCATTAAGTCCAAACAATGGTGGTCGAATTCTAACAACTGATCAACAATGCGAACTTTGATAAGCAGTTCTCGATAATCAGGTCTCAACAATTATTTGTTATTATTAAAGTTTAACATTATAAAATTAAAAAAAATAATATAAATCTCATATCCTGGCTAACTAGCCACATGGCCGCCGAAAACCGTTTATTCCCTTCCCGTTCTCCCACCATTCCCTAGCTTGTCGTGCATTCTTTCCAAAAATCGGGACTTTTTTAAAACGCCGCGGGACGCGGGACAAATGGTTAAAAATCGGGACTGTCCCACCAAAAGCGGGACCTCTGGTCACCTTATTTAAAACATGTCTGTGCTCATTTTGAAATTAAAGAAACTGCTGATTTTTTTCTTTTTTATATATTTTTATTGATTTCAGAGAGGAAGGGAGAGGGAGAGAGAGATAGAAACATCAATGATGAGAGAGAATCATTAATTGGCTGCCTCCTGAATGCCTGCCACTGGGGATCAAGCCCACAACACGGGCATGTGCCCTTTACTGGAATCGAATCTGGGACCCTTCAGTCCACAGGCCGAGACTCTATCCACTGAGCAAAACCGGCTAGGGCTGATTTTTTTCTTTATACACCATCCTGGACCATGTTGGGATATTTGTTTCCTCATGTCAAGGCATCTGATTCTCATTACAGAGGTTTCTCAGGTTTTTGTCCAGGTTTTAGAAACTGGGTTTCTGAAAGAGTATGAGAGTATGCCTCTCCTCTATGGTGCTCTGAGGAAGCATGTTCCCTGATAACCCTACGATGGGCCTAGATTTGTATTATAATTTGTATTATACTGAAGTTGTGAGCATTCTTGTATATGCGTAGGTATGATCAACAGAAAATTTTTTTCTTTTAGTCCTCACCTGACAATATGTTTTTATTGCTTTAAGAGAGAAAGAAAGGGGAGAGAGAGAGAGAGAGAGAGAGAGAGAGAGAGAGAGAGAGAAACATCGATGTGAGCGAAACATGGATCAGTTGCCTCCTGTATGCTTCCACAATCTAGGTATGTGCCTTTACTGGGAATCAAACCCACAAACTTTTGGTGTACAGGATGATGTTCCAAGCAACTGAGCCACCCAGCCAGGGCAACAGGAAACGTATGAGCATTTGGTGGTAAGTGCAAATTCCAGATTAGAAGACCTTAAATGAAATTGGCCTGACTTCCACAGAAATCATGGATGTTGTAATAATGTCTGTTATCTAGTTCACACAGGGGCACCTCCTTTATCTCCAGTGAAGCGAGGTTTTGCCACACATCTTTATTATCCACTTCCATGCCACATCTGGATTTCAAATAAAATGTCAGTAATGTGATGGCCAAGGCAAATTTACAAATCTATGTTCCTTGAAAAAATTATATAGCCCTAGGACCGGGGTTGGCAAACTGCGGCTCGCGAGCCACATGCGGCTCTTTGGCCCCTTGAGTGTGGCTCTTCCACAAAATACCACGGCCTGGGCGATTCTATTTTGAAGAAGTGGCGTTAGAAGAAGTTTAAGTTTAAAAAATTTGGCTCTCAAAAGAAATTTCAGTCGTTGTACTGTTGATATTTGGCTCTGTCGACTAATGAGTTTGCCGACCACTGCCCTAGGAAGTTTATTGTCTTACTTTCTGAGAAAATGAGGTTCAATTATCTGCTCTTTTAAAATCTACAAAATTCCCTAACCCATGATTCTAAACTGGTGGCTTTACCTCATATTTTACAGGCCAGAATGTCAAAGCAATAACAACAGGCTCCCCACGCCTATCTTCCCACCACCAAACCTGTGAATTTTCTGACCGAATTCATACCATCTGGTCTAATCCTAGGAAAGGGCATTGTTCCACTGGTTTCTAGATCACACTTCCTCAAGGGCTTGAATCCTGGTATTTCCCTCAATTTCCTACATAATTTATTTCTTTCTCACACCTAGATGTTTACTGTCTATATATTTCTAATATCCTTTATCTTAAAAAGAGCCCAGGCAGCATGGCTCAGTGGTGGAGCATCAACCTATGAATCAGGAGATCACAGTTCTCTTCCCAGTTAGGGTACATGTTCGGGTTGCAGGCCTGATCCCTAGTGTGGGGTATGCAGGAGGTGGCCAATCAATGATTCTCTCTCATCATTGATGTTTCTCTCTCTCCCTCTCCCTTCCTCTCTTAAATCAATAAAAAATATATTTTAAAAAATTAAGTATAACAATGATTCCTTAATTCTACATCTCACTCCAGCTGTCACTCGTTCTTTCTTTTCCTCTTTATAGCCAAACTTCTGAAAAGACTTACCTACACGCACCATTTCACTTGCTCTCCTCCTAAAAACCCCTTCAACCAATGCAAATCCAGCTCAACTCCACCTCTGCTCTAAAGATGTCCACACAATTTTACTTACTGCAAAGTTTCCTGTTAAATGATCAGTGCTTTAAAGAAAGCAGCTATGCAAAAGTATTTTGTACTGTTCCTAAATACTAAGAACTTCACAGTTTAGTTTGGTGTAATATGTTTCTTTAAGAAATATATTTTTTTCTTTTAAGAATTTACTAAATGTTGTCCTTTAAAATTTCATCTTTATTTCAATTTACACTTTTTATTGAACTTTTATTGGAAGCCACTTTCCAAAAGCACATCATTGAGCAAAATAGAGAAATGATGAAAGAAAGAACATTTTCAAAAGGTCACAAATAATGAAAGTTACTCAGCATGAATCACAAAATAAGCAGAGACTTCAAAAACTGAGGGAACTGAATGATTTCTACTGACACGATAAACATTACCATGGATTTTTGAAACTTAATGCATTTTTTATTATTTTTAAATAATTTTAGATTTATAGAAAAGTTCCAAAGATAATACAGAGAATTCCCACATAGCCCTTATTCAATTTTCCCTAATGTTAACATCTTACTTTACATTGGTATGTTTGTTTGTTTGTTTATGTTTGTTTATGTATTTATACCAGGATGGATTGATGAATATTTATCTAATTCATTAGGTCATATGTGATGCCACATTGTTTGGGAGGGCTGGTGAAATTGTTCCAGCTTTGGCCATTGGGAACTCAGTTTTCATGTCTCCCTTTGATATACTTTCATCCCACTTCCTTACTATCTGGAACTGCAAGATGCTCAGGGTTTATCTTGTATATTCTCTGGCCCAAAACTAGAATCACACATTTCTCCAAGGATCCCTGTTTCCTTTTATTGGAGAATAGTATGAGAAACCAGTATCTGGGTTCTGGGGGTACTCATTACTATTGGGGTGTCATTCTTCCCAGGGTTTCTCAGTGGAGAATGCTATGAAATATACATGAGTTTACTAACTCATGCATACACACATATATCATTATTCCTGCCTCTATCTATCTATCATCTATCTATCTATCATCTATCTATCTATCTATCTATCTATCTATCTATCTATCTATCTATCATCTATCTATCTATCTTTCTATCTAGCTATCTATCATGTTAACCTAATTGTGCATTAATACTGGTATTTCCAATTCTAATTTAGTACAGCAGGGTTCATCTAGACTTCCCTCTTTGCTTACCTATAATTCCCCTCTCTGACAGTAAAAAACCTGGTTCTCACTATCCATCATCCATTTTTCTATTTACTCTAGCCAAGACATATATGGAAAGCCAGTTGAGAATTATTACTTAACCTGAAGCCTCATGAGAAACTAATTTTCCAATAGAGTACTGTTTTTACATACATTTTGTTCTGCCTTTACCCTTATGGTTGCCCTTCAAAACAGGATTTGACAAAGTTATTTAGTCAGCTTCTTTTTCTCCCACCTGCTTCAGTGAGGTAGTGTCATACATTTGTAATAGACTTAGATTCATTTGTCATAGTGTGTATTTGATTCTGAGATCCCCTGACATCCTGGTTAAAATTTTTTTAGTTTGCATATATTAAAGCTCATTATTTTTGATGTACAACTCCATGAATTTTGACAGATGCACTGATTCATATATCTACCACTCCAGAACCATACAGAGTAGTTCCATCACCCTAAAATTCTGCAAACATTTTTATTCTTGAGAAGGAACTCTTATGGGAAGCATGTGGAACAAAATCATCTCCCCACCCCGAAATATTTAGTTCTATGTGTTGATGTTAAAGTACGTTTATTTCCACATTTCTAAAAACATCTAAAATTATACAGTTACCCCTATTCACTAAAAATTCATAATTGCAAGCTTTTAAAAAATATTCATGCATGTGACTATCAATTACCACTTATTAACCTTAAGAAGTTAACACCTGAGGCCAAAATCTTGACCATTAGAGAGTGGCTTACTGCAGAAAAAATAGGCTTCCCTATGTGATCCAACATCTTAATGGTTATCTATTATGGGTTTTAATCCCTCACAGTGTTGGAAGACAGTCCTTAGAATATCAGGGTCATTATAACTTTTTAGCAGAGTATTCAAAAGAACCAATCATTCAAGCTAAGGAATGCTTTGAATTTGAGATTCATAAGTGTAGGGGCTAAAAAATATTAATAGTTTTCTTCCCACCTTCTAAGTTCTTCTACACTGGACTAATGACCAAATTAACAGAGACTGATTATCAGGAGAAAATCAAAGTTTATTACATGCACATGGGGAATTCACATAGGTGTGAAAATTCCCAAGACAGTGAGGCAACATTGGGCATCTAAAACATTTTTGTACAAAGGAGATCGGGGAGAGGAAATGGGTTATTAGATTTTAGAAGTGAGAATGGATGATTTTCAGGTAGCTGAGAAAGAGGGGAACACCCATGGCAGGCAAATCTTTGCTAGGCCACTCAAAAACTATGGGACACCGGCTGTATCTATCTAACAGGCACCTGCATGAAGCCCTGCTGTTTACCATACTTAATTCAAAATAGGGTAAGAGGACATTCTAAACTCTCCATCCTGAAGAGGTTTCTCTGCTTGAATCTGTTTGGCAGGAGAGGGGTTAGGGCCAAATGTTCTTTCTGAGTCCTTTGTGATTAATAAACAGCTCAAGATCAATATCCCAAAAAGCAGCTTCAGGGTGGTCCCTTCAGTCTTTGACTTTAAAACTTTATTATTTAAAGTTTCACATTCCAGAAGCTAAGTTGTTAGATTGCTCCATATTTCATGGACCCAATAATCCAGTCCTAAGAATAAGTCAGTTCGGTTCAACTGTTGAGTTCAATTGTTGAGTTTCTTTTGCTGAAATGAAGGCAGGCAGTGACTACCTGATCGTCTCCTGGTCTGCAGTTGAATGTCTAGGGATGTCATCAGGTGCTCAGGAAATTCTACATGGCATACACAGCATCAGACAGTCACTGAGATTGTTTCAGAATGAGCTGTCGTGATATTTCTCAAGTTCACCTCATATCATTTAGCTGCAATTTGCAATGGCAAGGCTCAGGGGAGGAAACATTTTAGTTCCCAACTCAACATAACAGGAAAAAAATTAAACATTAGTTTGAAGAATTGTAACCAAGTATTTAAGGAAACAAAAAAAAATTCAGGACCCAGTCACAATTAGAGGTAAAAAACAAAACCTGAAAGACAATGAACTGGATTCTAATATCTACAACTGCATATTACAGATTCTTTGGAAGCACAATTTCTCTCCCTAAAACCACCCTCATTTAAAAATATATATATAGTCAAATTAAGACTATTTACTGCATAAATCTAGTTTCAATAAAATGGCTTGATTATTCACATAAATACAACAAGAATAGCAATTGATTATATAGGCTTTCTTAAATCTGCTTTGCTGAATCTCATAAAGAATCTCCACATTGAACTTTAATTTGCTTCTCAGGGCAAAGAAGCCGAGCTACATAGTTGCCATCAGGATTCTCCTGCAATACCAATAGGTTTGGATAAATTCCTGAAATTCCTGAGATCCCCAAAAATGTCTTAAGATGCTTTCTTTGCCATCTCCCACAAAAGCAATTTTTGTTCCTTACCTGGAAAGCTACTGTGACCCATGAAAATAAGCAAGATACCAGATGACTATTTCCCCAAGGGGCTTATATCAGCTTCCAAAATCAATCTTAATTTCTTAAAGCTTTCTGGTGACATCCAGAGTTGATGCATGTCTCTCTCAAACATGACATTCCAAAGTCTTGTTTAATAAAATCAGTTTTCAACTGTGTCCTGATGTAAAAAGAATAGATTCTTATTGATTTCATAGGAACAACCACCTTGACATGAAAATAATAATACTCAATAAGTGTTTCTAAATTATGGAGGAATCAGGTAGGGAGAAGACATAAACGCTTCAATATTGCTTACAAAGGTATAATTTACCAAATTGCTCTAAGAAAAACAAGTTTACTTATATCTGGAAAACAAACAAAAAAAAATTTTAAAAATTAGACTAGAAAAATGGTGGCAGAGTAAGTGGATGCTGCACGGACGTGCTCCTAGGAACAACTGGAATTACAACTAAAATACAGAAAAACTTCCTGAATAATCAGTGGAACACTCACTGGAGAGAACCCTGATACCTGAGGACTGAAAGTGGAGACCACATAGAGACTGGTAGGAGGGGTAGAGGCAAGAAAGGGCTTGCCAGGCATCCAAAGACAGCAACTGAAGTTCCAGAGAGCTAGCTGTGGAGGATTGCCACTAAGAACTCTGGGATCTAAACCCCAACTGGGTCCCCCAGCAGAGAGCACAAGAACTGAGAAGGGTACACAGATAACATCTGGCTGTGAAAAGCAGTGGGGCTGCTGCCTGCCAGGGAGCAATGGCTGGAAATTCAGGCATCCTCTTAAAGGGCCAACACACAAAACTCCCTGTGGAGCCACCCACCTTGTGCTCCAACAGAGGGAGGGCAGAGTAGACTGGAGCTGTGTGAGCACAAGTCAGGATTGGGAACTCAGGGGTCAGAGCTCAGAAGGCAGACACCCCAGTTACCTGTGCTGAGGCATTCCCTCATACAGCAGAGGACATCTTTCCCACACAGACATTTGCCTTGTCTGGGGGAGAAGACTGTTGACCCACCATATTGGAAAACACCTTGCCCTGAGGCCACTTCAGAGACTAAAATTAACAATTAGCCTCCAGGCAGAAGGTACTGCCCCACCCTGTTGAAAAAAAAATTCTGGCTACACCTGAGGACAATACCTAGGGGAAATTCAAGAGGAATCTTATCAGTCTGTAGGCAGACAGTCTCTGGAGGCTTTGAGTCTTTGCCTGATTTAATTAGTCAGAAAGAGCATTTGACACGGTCCTGCACTAGAGATTGAGAGGTGTAGAGGATCTATCTAATACATAGTAATGAATCCAAACAGGCAGCCAAAATGAGGAGACAAAGGAGCAACCCCCAAATGAAAGAACAAGATAATCGTCCAGAAGAAGAGATAAATGAAGCAGAGATAAGAAATTTATCTAAAACAGAGTTCATATATGAGAAAAGATATAGTAACTATGAAAACAGAAATAAAGAATGACATAGAACAAATAAAGAACAAATTGGAAGGAATGTCAGCAGATTAGGAGAAGCTGAGGATCAAATCAGTAAATTAGAAGACAGGGTTGAAAAAAATCACTCAATCAGGGAAAGAAAAAACAGGAGGACAGTTTAAGGGAGCTGTGGGACAGCGTGAAATGTAACAGTATTAGAATAGCAGGTGTGCCAGAAGAGACAGAAATGGAGAAAGGGGTAGAGAGTATGTTTGAAAAAATAATGGCAGAAAACTTTCCTAACCTGGTAAAGGAATAAGTCACACAAGTTCAGGAGGCACAGAGAACCCTAAGCTAGAAGAACTCAAACAGGCCCACACCCAGACACATCATAATTATAATGCCAAAAATTAAAGACAAAGAAAGAATTTTAAAGGCAACAAGAGAAAAGAAAACTGTTACCTACAAAGGAGTTCCAATAAGGCTAACACCTGATTTCTCATTAGAAACTCTATAGGCCAGAAGGAAATAGCATGAAGTACTCAAGGTAATGGAAAGCAAGGATCTGAAACCAAGATTACTATATACAGCAAGGCTATAATTCAAAATAGAAGGTCAAATAAAGAGCTTCGTGGACCAAAAAAAAAAAAAAAAAAAAAAGGCTAAAGGAGTATATCAATGCCAATCTAGGATTACAAGAAATGCTAAAGGGACTGCTGTAATGAAAAGAAGAAACAGAGAGAGAAATCTAGGCACACAGAATTAAAATGGCAATAAGTAAGTACCTATAAATGATAACCCTAAATGTAAATGGATTAAATGCTCCAATCAAAAGGCATAGGGTAGCTGAATGGATACAAAAACATGACCCAACTATATGCTGTCTACAAGAAACTCACCTCAGAACAAAAGACACACACAGGATGACAGTGAAGGGATGGAAAAAAAATGTTCATGCAAATGTAAAAGAAAAAAAACCTGGAGTAGAAATACTCATATCCGACAATTTAGATTTCAAAATGAAGGCCATCACAAGAGACAACATAATACTAAAGGGATCAATCCAACAAGAGTATATAAACCTAGTAAACATATGCACTCAATATAGGAGCATCTAAATATATTTTAAAAAAAAACTTCTAGAGGACTTTAACAGAGAGATTGACAACAATACAATCATAGTAGGAGACTTTAACACCCCAATGACTTCACTAGACAGATCTTCCAGACAAAAACTTAACAAGGAAACAGTGACTCTAAAGGACACACTGGCTAAGATGGATTTAATTGACATTTTTAGAACATTTCACCCCAAAGCAACAGAATATACATTCTTCTCAAAGTCAAATGGATTATTCACAATGATAGACCACATGTTAGGACACAAAAAAGTCTCTATAGGTTCAAGAAGATTGAAATAATATCAAGTATCTTCTCAGGTCACAGTGGAATGAAATTAAAAATCAACTACAGTCAAAACACCCCAAAACATTCAAACACCTGGAGACTAAATAGCATGTTATTAAACAACTAGAGGCCTGATGCACAAAATTTGTGCAAGGGACTCGGCCCTCCAAGCCCTGGCTGCCTTGGCTGGCCCCGGCTTCGTCTGGGTCATCCAGAAGGTCTTCCACATGGTTGTTCTACTGTTTGGTCTAATTAGCATAGTAACTATTTATTATATAGGATGAATGGGTTACCAATGAGACCAAGAAAGAAATAAAATATTTCCTGGAAACAAATGAAAATGAACACCCAAGCTCACATCTCTGGGACACAGCAAAAGCAGTCCTGAGAGGGAAGTTCATAGCACTACAGGCATACCTCAAAAAACAAGAAACATCAACAATAAACTATTTAACCCTACAACTTACAGAACTAGAAAGAGAACAACAAGAAAAGCCCAGAGCAAATGGAAGGAAATAATAAAGTTTAGAGCAGAAATAAATAACATAGAAAATCAAAAATCAAAAATCAATGAAACCAAGAGCTGGTTCTTTGAAAGGATAAACAAAATTGATGAACCGTTAGCCAGGCTCATCAAGAAACAAAGAGATAGGATCCAAATAAATAAAATCAGAAACAAAAGTGGAGAAGTAACCACTGACACCACAGAAATACAAAGGATTCTAAAAAAAAAAAAATACTATGAACAACTATATGCCAACAAGCTGGACAATGTGAATGAAATGGAAAAATTCCTAGAAAAATACAATCTCCCAAAACAGAATCAGGAGGAATCAGAAAATATGAATAGGCCAATAATAACTGATGAAATAGAAACAGTAATAAAAAAGAAACTCCCAGCAAACAAAAGTCCAGGTCCGGATGGCTTCACAGGGTAGTTTTATCAAACATTCAAAGAAAAACACCTATGCTCCTCAAACTGTTTCAAAAAACCCAAGAGGAAGGAACACTTCTAAAGTCTTTTTATGAGGCAAGCTTTATCCTAATTCCAAAACCAGATAAAGACACTACAAAGAAAGAGGCCAATATCCTTGATGACATAGATGCTAAAATCCTCAACGAAATATTAGCAAATCGGATCCAGCAATATATTTAAAAAATAATACACTGTGACCAAGTAGGATTTATTCCAAGGATGCAAGGCTGGTACAATATTTGCAAATCAATAAACGTGATACATCACATAAACAAATGGAGAGACAAAAATCACATGATCATATCAATAGATGCAGAAAAAGCATTCTACAAAATCCAACACCAATTTTAAAAAATATTTTTTTTATTGATTTCAGAGAGTAAGGAAGAGGGAGAGAGAGATTAAAACATCAATGATTAAAATCATTGATCGGTTGCCTCCTTCACACTCCCTACTGGGGACCGAGCCCGCAACCCAGGCATATGCCCTTGACTGGAATTGAACCTGGAACCCTTCAGTCCCTAGGATGACACTGAGCCAAACCAGCCAAGGCCTAACACCCATTTTTGATTTAAAAATCTCAGCCAAGTGGGAATAGAGGGAGCATATCGCAACATGATAAAGGCCATATATGACAAACCTATATCGGACATCATATTCAATGGGCAAAAAATAAAACCATTTCCCCTAAGAACAGGAACAAGACAGGGATGTCTGCTTTTACCACTCTTATTCAACATTGTACTGGAAGTCCTAGCCACAGCAATCAGACAAGAAGAAGAGATAAAAGGCATCCAAATTGGAAAGAAAGAAGTAAAACTCTCATTATTCCTGGATAACATAATATTGTACATAGAAAACCCTAAAGACTCCACCCCAAAACTACTACATTTAATAAATGAATTTGGCAATGTAGCAGGATACAAAATCAACACCCAAAAGTCAATGGCTTTTTATACACCAATAATGAATTCTCAGAAAGATAAACTAAACAAACAATCCCATTTACTATAGCAACCAAAAAATTAAGATACTTAAGCATAAACTTAGCCAAGGAGATAAAAGACCTGTAATCAGAATACTACATGACTCTGGAAAAAAAAAAGATAAAGGTATATATAAACAAGTGAAAGAATATACTGTGTTCATGAATTGGTAGAATCAACATCATTAAAATACCCATACTACCAAAAGCAATCTAGAAATTCAATGCAATCTATATTAAAATATCAACAGCATAATTCAGATCTTGAACAAACACTCCAAAAATTTATATGGAACAAAAAAAGACCCCAAATAGCCACAATAATCTTGAGAAAGAAGAACAAAGTTGGAGGGATCACAATACCAGATATCAAGTTATACCACAAAGCCACTGTAATCAAAACAGCTTGGTATTGGCACAAGAACAGGCATATAGATCAATGGAACAGAACAGAGAACCCAGAAATCAACCCAAGCCATTACGCTATATTAATATTTGACAAAGGAGGAAAGAGCATACAATTAAGTTAAGAGAGTCTCTTCAATCAATGGTGCTGGGAAAATTGGACAGATACATGCAAAAAAAGAAACTAGACTACCAACTTACACCATACACAAGAATAAACTCAGAATGGATAAAAGACTTAAATATAAGTTGTGAAACCATAAAAATCCTAGAAGAAACCATAGGCAGCAAAATCTCGGACATCTTTCATAGCAATATGTTTATAGCTACATCTCCTAAGCCTTAGGACCTAAGGCAAAGGAAACTAAGGATAAAATAAACAAATGGGACCACATCAGAATAAAAAGCTTCTGCACAGCAAAAGAAACCATCAACCAAACGAAAAGAACGTCCACTTCATGGGAGAACATATTTGGCAATGATACATCTGATAAAGGGTTAATATCCAAAATATATAAGAAACTCATACAACTTAATAAAAGGAAGACAAACAGTCCAATTAAAAAATGGGCAAAGGACCTAAATAAACACTTCTCCAAAGAGGATATACACATGACCAAGAGACATATGGAAAAATGCTCAAAGTCACTGATCATCAGAGAGATACAAATTAAAACATCAATGAGGTATCACCTCACACCTGTCAGAATGTCTACCATCAACAAATCAACAAATGACAAGTGCAGGCGAGGGTATGGAGAAAAGGCAACCCTAGTACACTGCTGGTGGGAATGCAGATTGGTGCAACCATTATGGAAAACAGTATGGAGTTTCCTCAAAAAATTAAATATGTAACTGACCCAGGGATCCCACTTCAAGAAACCAGAAACACCAATCAGAAAGAATGTATGCACCCCTATGTTCATAGTAGCACCATTTACTATACCTAAGATCTGGAAACAGCCCAAGTGTCCATCAATAGCTGAGTGGATAAAAAAGCTGTGATACTTACACCATGGAATACTATGCAGCACTAAAAAAGAAGCATATCTTACCTTTTGAGACAGCATGGAGGGACCTGAGAGTACCAGTATGATGCTAAGTGCAATAAGTCAGTCAGAGAATGACAAGTGTCACATGATTGCACTCATATGTGGAATCTAAGTAACAAAATAAACTGATGAACAGAGTGGATCCAGAGACATGGAAGCATGGAACTGAATGTGAAATCGCGGAGGAAGGTGGCTGGGTGGGAGCTAATCAACCAAACACCTTGTATGCATATATGCATAACCCATGGACATAGACAATAGGGTGCTGAAGGCCTGGGGTGGGGGGCGGGGTCAGGCTGAAGGGGGCCAATAGGGGGAAAAGGGAGACCTATATAATACTTTCAACAATAAAGAATTATTTTTTTAAAAAAGTAAAAAATAAAGAGGACAGAGAAAAAATGAAAAAAGAGACTAAATTTTTAAAAATTATTATTTTCAGTTCATTCAGTCCCATATAAACAGTTCTTGATTATTTGCCAGTATTTCCATAAATCCAGTCATTTCTTAGAGTTCTATCAATCTGCATCCAGTTCAAAGATATGATCTGAATATTTATCCTCAGAAATATGTAATTTATAGTAAGTCAGAGTCCTTTCTAAGGATCTTTAAGATGAAACATATTAGCAAAAGCATTAAAATAAAACAATGACTGGCTATAAATGACAAAACTTAAAATGATATAATTATAGATCTGATTATAATGCAATTGAAAAACATTTTGCTTTTCTAAAACGTGTAATATTCCAAGGTAACAATTAGAATTACAATGTAAATATATCATACCTTTGTAGACTCTTGGAGATTTTCATATATTATCTGGAACATCCACTTTAATGATAAAAATATATGTATACAAATAGAACATAATTATTTCTTTTTTTAAATTTCTTTATTGATTAAGGTATCACATATTTGTCCTCATCCCCCCATTCCCAGCCCACACCCCTCCCCACGCATGCCCCCACCCCCCTGTTGTCCTTAACCACTGGTTAGGCTCATATGCTTGCACACAAGTTCTTTGGTTGATCTCTCCCCTTTACCCCCACCCTCCCCTACCCTCCCTCTGAGGCCCGACAGTCTGATCCATGCCTCCTTGTTTCTGGGTCTGTTCTTGTTCATCAATCTATGTTGTTCATTGTTTCCCCTAGATGAGTGAGATCATGTGCTATTAGAAATACACTTATAAGAACCGAAAATGAGACAAGCAATAATAGTTATGCTGACAGGCAAATGAATCAGTCTGTAGTGAGTTTCTTTCTGGGCCAACAGTTTTTTTGAGACCCAATTTCAATGTCAAACAGTTCCTTATGTGTACATGTCAGCCATGACATTTCAGTTCTGGATGGTGGACAAATGGTGGTAATGCAGGTCCGACCCTCTCTGGTTTGGTCCTGGGCAACCTGTAGTGATGCACAGCTGTTAACTGCTAGTATTAAATTGGCTAGTCGAAACAAGCGAATATTCTAGAAAAATTAATTGTACTGGACAAAAAGGTGTTCCTAAAGTGTTAACTAAAATTTTTATTGGTAGTTCATCTCATGATAAAATTGCGTACCATGTAATGAGCCTAAAACAGTAATATTATAGTGCAAAAAATTAAAATTTAAAAGCCATCAAGACTACATTATAAAATTTTCAAAAGCATCCTAATATTTAAATAAAAAAGGGGGGATATTAGAAGAATATCATGTAAGGAAAAATATCCTGTAAGCAACTACATCTAGAAAATTAATACTTTAGAAAATTAATTGTAAGGCTAAAGCAAGACACCCATGAAAAACACACAAGGTGTCAAAACAAGCCAGAGGAAAATCATTTGGGCAAAAAATGAAATAGGATCCCAAGTCAAATTTATAGAAAATATTCCTTTATTAACTTTTGGTCGAGAATATGTTTGTATATTTTCAGAAAACAACTCCGAGACCATGTGGATTCCAGCAACAGAGAGGAATCGACAGGACTACTCCAGCCATGAAGACAGAAGAGAAGCAGTCCAGAGATGGAAGACGCTGACGTCGCCTTGCCATAATTATTATTTCTTTATTTGACAAAACTTCCGTGTAACTTCAGGATATCAAAAAGGCCTAATTAGTTTAAAAGTTGTTTTTTATTAGAAGAGAGAGAAAAAAATCTTACATATTCCGGATGTCCTTTGGTATAACCCAAAGCCATTTCCAGGATAAGAACATGTTTCCTTATGTTACCACGGTCAGCTAGATATTGAGGGAAAGAATGAAAAGGGAATGGGACACTGAGCCTGTTTGCTTCACTAGGAAGCTACAGCTTCACACTCCCCCCCACCAGGGAACCACCTGTCCATTCTGCACAGATCACTGGGGGAAGGGATAGAACAAAAGGGGGGTAAACACATGCGCAATAAAGTAAAAATGGTGCAAGGGTAGGTGTTGGACCATAGAGGACTGTCAGTCTAACCTGGGAAAAAGATCATTGTCTAGGGCAGTGGTGGGGAGCGTCTGACCTGTGGGCCATATAAGGTCCATGAAATAATTTGGTTTGGCCCTGCCAAGGTATTAGGGGTGAGTTAATTAAATGTTTAACCAAATATAGCAGGCTAATTTTTTTTGAAGAAAAATTATCTATTTTTTTAATACCTATGGCTTTTGGCTTTATCATATGAAGCAAGCACCCTCTCATTTAAAGGCACAGAGTCCCCTCTTCTGTCCCACTTCGCTGGGTCTCTTGAATCCACTGTTGAGTTCCAAGGACATCACTGCAAGGCACCGGAGGCAGTCCTGGGGCTTGGAAGCCCTGCAGCAGCCAGGTAGGGGGACGGGGGGAGGGCTCAGTATGGTTCTTCTGCAAGCATCGGATACCCGATACCCGGGGTCAAGGCCCAAACTAGTCCCTGCAGCTACAAGGGTGTAGGAGGCAGCTGAGATGGTCCCTGAGAGTAGACAGACCAAGCCCCTCCAAGCCCCCTAAGCAGGCCCCAGGCCCTGCCAGAACTGGTCAGTGTCCCAGATCCCTGGGCAGTGTGAAGTCCCTGAAGCTGTAGAAGGAGATGTCTCCATTATCCACCAAGGCAAATATCTGGTAGGACAACGGCTTGAGGGTGCAGAGGTCTTGGACTGGCTCATCAAATCCACTGATGCACATCCGGGCGTAGGGCTTGCCACGGTTACTCTTTCAGAACGTGGCCACAGCGTCAGCCTGGTAAACATCCAAGCTGATCTCCAAGCCCCCAGACTTCTCCGGCAGCTGGGCACCTCCATCAGCGACCTGTATTGTCTGCAGCACAGAGATATGTTGAAGGACTGTGGCTGGGGAGTCTGCCTGGCTGGGACTCAGCATGGGAGTGACAGGCTGGTCCCACAGGTGTTGGGGGCGGCTCTGGGTCTCCGCAGCAGCTGTTTGTACTCCTGCCAGCTGGAGCAGCGCGGCACCTCGGGATCTGCGTTTACATCGTCCCAGTCCCATTGGCGTCTGGAGAGCTTCTCCTTCTGCTGGCACCAGGACTCAGCATCTGTCTCCCGCCCTGCGACATTGGCCTGGAGCAGCTCTGGGGCTGAGCTAAGCAGGAGGGTGTGGCGGCTGTCTGTGGCCATGATGGGGAAGGAGATCTGCTCAAAGTTCCATGACCCCATTCTCCACTTTGCCACTTTCCTGGTTGCATCCCACCACCTCCCTGGCCAGGCCAGGGCAGGACTCCAGGGAACCTAAAGGCTGAAAGAGGCCCGCCGGGCCCTTTACAGAGCTTCACTCCTAGGGTTTCTCCTCTGGACATTAGCTGTTGTGGTTGTGGTGAGGTGGGACAGAGGTTGCCAGGCTCTGGGGTGTCCCAGCCACACTCCCAGTAAGGGGTTCTCCAGGGTCTTGGGCTTCTTATTAATGGACCGAGAGCTGGAGCTCCTCCTCTTCCTCTTACCATTCCCATCCTCCACACGGCAGCTGGGCATTGCTGTTCAAGTTCAGCTGCCTTTCGTAAGGGGACAGGATAGAGCTTGATTGGAAACGTGGAACCACAGAGCCCAGGCTCTTGAGGTGGCAGAAGATCTGATTCTGCAGAAAAGTCAGCGTCCTCAGTCAGCAGTAACTGGTAGGCTTCATGCTCCAGCAAATACAACGCCTCCTCGGGGTGCAGCCACTGGCGGCCCTGCTCTGAAAAGCCATGATCTGCTAGAATTGACCCGCGGGAGTCTTCAACTCCACCAACCCCTCTTTTGGTCTCCATTCGGCGGCCACCAAACTGCCCAGGCGCTCCACGCGCTCCGCCTCCGCCAGCAGCTGCCAGAGCTCTGTGTGTCCCAGGCACAGCCACTAGGCCTGGGCCGCAGCAGCTAGGCCTGGGCCGCGGAGCGGTAGGGTAGGAAGTCCTTGGGCCAGGCGAGCGCTGGGGCAGCTTCTGGGCCCGCCAGCGGAGGTGGCTAGGAGTTCCCAGGCACTGAGCACACTCCTGGCAGGAACCTCAATAGTTGTGGTCTCTGGTTCAGGCTCTATCGGGCCGCCAGCTGGCTAATTTTTAAGTTGATAATTTTGTATGGCCCACAAATGATGTTATAAATATCCAAATGGCCCTTGGCTGAAAAAAGGTTCCCCACCCCCTGGTCTAGAGGTTGGATCCCATCAGAAACCCACGAAAGATTGGAAAGCTAATTAGTTACTTTGAATAAATTTTTGTTTCCTCCCAAGCCTGAGAATACATAATTTCAAGTAAACAAAGTAACTATTTCTCTCTCACTTGGTGACCAACACTCGCCCATGTGTTCACATATTCTCTCTCTATAGCCGTGGGCCTTAGCAGCGGCCCTGACCAATGGCTGCACAGACTACAAACACAGGCTCCAGGCAGGAGCTTGGATAGTGCAGCACAGCAATGGATTGTAGCTGGGAACACAAGCTAAGCTCGCCAAATATCGGACTGAACTAAACTTTAATATGGCACATGATCTCTAGACATTGACTCTATTCTGACCCTGATTTTCTTGGGCAAGACTGATGGAGATGGAACATTGGAAGGGCAACGTTTTTGTATCACAAATAAATATGACCACAAGACCTCAATGATTGTCTCTCGTTATTGATGTTTCTATCTCTTTCTACCTCTTCCTTCCTCTCTGAAATCAATAAAAATACATATTTTTTAAAAACAAAACATACTTGACCCAAAGATCATATATCTTTGTAAAAAATATTAAATTATTCATTTACTCAAAGTGACAACTGAAAGTATTAAACAAACATGAGTTAGCAAAACTTCAGTTTCTAGGACTGAGAGAATTGTTTTCCTAAGTAATCAGGGAATTGATTAAGACAATATGACAGAAATATTTTAATAAAACAGAATCTTTGTTTTCTAGGTAGAAAAATTTTTATATTTGGAGCAGAAGAATAATACAGAAGAAAAACTTTGTCCCTTTAAAAGAACCAAACTCTGATTTTGCATCAGCTTACATTTGATATTTAAATTCATCTACTTAATTAAATTTATTCCAATTTTATTTAGATTACCCATATATAAAATTTCTTCTCAAGATTTCTCTTCTCTACAACTGTTTTCATCCCTTATAGTTTTCCTCTCTTAAATCATTCAAAATACACCAACTTTAGAACAACCCGCTTTCTTTTAATTTCCTCAAAAATTTATTTCCACAACTTATATGTTTCATTACCAAAAAACATAATTTCTTACCAACTAAATTAGAATTTTAACTTTTACAAACTTTATTGTCCAGTGACAACTAAAAAGTAAATAATTAACATTCTTCAGGTTGGCAAATTTATGAATAAATTTCATAACTTCTAGAAACAGACTCTTTTATTGACAAATATATTCACAATTTTATAAACCTATTTAATAAAATAAAAGATATATTCATTAACTGATCCAAATTTATTTTCTAGCTTCTCTATAATAAGAAGCCAAAAGTAGCCCTAGCTGGTTTAGCTCAATGGATAGAGCATCAGCCTGTGGACTAAAGGGTCCCGGGTTTGATTCCGGTCAAGGGCACATGCCCCAGTTTCGGGCTTGATCCCCAGAAGGGGCGTGCAGGAGGCAGCTGATCAGTGATTCTCTCTCATCACTTATGTTTCTATCTTTCCCTCTCCATTGCTCTCTGAAATCAATAAAAATATATTTTTTAAAAAGAAGGCAAAAGTAAGTAAACTTAGATCATTCAACTTAAGAACACTATAAAGTTTCAAGTTACCAGCAGACTTTAGAAAACTATGTTTAGGCATATATATATACACCCCGTATTCCGGCGTATAAGATGACTTTTTAACCCAGGAAAATCTTCTAAACGCCCAGTAGTCTTATACGCCGGAAAATACGGTATATACAAAATTATTACTAAAAAGTTTTATTAAAACCCTTTATTTTAGTTATAATTATTTTTTATTGAGGTATTATATGTGTACATATCTTACCATTACCCCCCCACCCCACACCCACACATGCCCTCACCCCCCAGAGTTTTGTGTCCATTGTTTATGCTTATATGCATGCATACAAGTCCTTCGTTTGATTTCTTATCTACCCCCCCTCTCCCTAACTTTCCCCCTGTAATTTGAAAGTCTGTTTGTTGCTTTAATGTCTCTGTAACTATCTTTTTGTTCATCAGTTTATAATGTTCTTTATTATCCATAAATGAGTGAGATCATGTGGTATTTTTCTTTCATTGACTGGCTTATTTCACTTAGTATAATATTCTCCAATTCCATCCAGGTTGCTGCAAATGATGAGAATTCCTTCTTTTTTATGGCAGCATAGTATTCCATTGTGTAGATGTACCACGGTTTTCTGATCCAGTCATCTGCTGACGGGCACCTAGGCTGTTTCCAAATCTTAGCTATTGTAAATTGTGCTGCTATGAACATGGGGGTGCATATATCCTTTCTGATTGGTGTTTCTAGTTTCTTTGGATATATTCCCAGGAGTGGGATTACTGGGTCAAATGGGAGTTCCATTTTCAGTTTTTTGAGGAAACTCCATACTGTTCTCCACAGTGGCTGCACCAGTCTGCATTCCCACCAGCAGTGCACGAGGGTTCCTTTTTCTCCGCATCCTCGCCAACACTTGTCGTTTGTTGATTTGTTGATGATAGCCATTCTGACAGGTGTGAGATGGTACCTCATTGTTGTTTTGATTTGCATCTCTCGGATAATAAGTGACTTTGAGCATGTTTTCATGTGTCTCTTGGCCTTCCTTCTGTCTTCTTTTGAAAATATTCTGTTTAGGTCCGTTGCCCATTTTTTTATTGGATCATTTATCTTCCTTTTATTAAGTTGCATAAGCTGCCTGTAGATGTTGGAGATTAAAACTTTATCAGTGCTAGCATTTGCAAATATGTTCTCCCATGCAGTGGGCTTTCTTGTTGTTTTGTTGATGATTTCTTTTGCTGTAAAAAAGCTTTTTATTTTGATGTAGTCCCATTTGTTAATTTTCTCTTTAGCTTCCATTGCCCTAGGGGCAGTGTCAGTGAAAAAGTTCTTTTGGCATATGTCTGAGATTTTGTTGCCTGTGGATTCCTCTAGTATTTTTATGGTTTCCCGTCTTATGTTTAAGTCCTGTATCCATTTTGAGTTTATTTTTGTGTATGGTGTAAGTTGGTGATCTAGTTTCATTTTTTTGCATGTGTGTGTCCAATTTTCCCAACACCATTTATTGAAGAGACTGTCTTGATTCCATTGTATGTTCATGCCTCCTTTGTCAAATATTAATTGAGCATAGTGGTTTGGGTCGATATCTGGATTCTCTATTCTGTTCCATTGATCTATAAGTCTGTTCTTGTGCCAGTACCAGGCAGTTTTGAGTACAGTGGCTTTGTAATACAGCTTGAAATCTGGTATGGAGATCCCTCCTACTTTATTCTTCTTTCTAAGGATTGCTGCGGCTATTCGGGGTCTTTTTTTATTCCAGATGAATTTTTGGAGAGTTCTTTCTAGGTCTGTGAAATATGCTGTTGGTATTTTGATGGGGAGTGCATTGAATCTGTAGATTGCTTTGGGTAGTATGGACATTTTAATGATGTTGATTCTACCAATCCATGAACATGGTATGTTCTTCCATCTGTTTACGTCTTCCTCTATCTCTTTTTTCAGTGTCCTGTAGTTTTCCGTGTATAGGTCTTTTACCTCCTTAGTTAAGTTTATTCCTAGGTATCTTAATTTTTTTGGTGCGATGGTAAATGGGATTTCTTTTTTAGTCTCTCTTTCTTTAAGTTCACTATTGGTGTATAGAAATGCCATAGATTTCTTGGCGTTAATTTTGTGTCAGGAGCCAAGAGTCAATGACAAATTAATTCTAACATTATTTTAGTAAGCTAATGAAACAGAACCTCATGGAAACTTGGTCCTCACCATTGGCTTACTTCCTCATGCCTGAGGACAAAGCATTCTTCGCATAGCTGCCCTTCAACCGCCCCATCCTTTATCTTTAGTCAACACCCTTTACGACCTTAGCCAAAATATCTAAGTCCACATGATCCGCTCAGCCCCTATCCCTCCTAGATATCTCCCCTTCTAGAACTTCCTCATACCCCCTCCCCTGCCTGCAGCCCCTGCTGGCAAGCACTGATAGGTCCACAGTTCACTCCCCGCGCCCCACCTCCCACTCCCTGACTTGGATATAAGGCACCGCTGTAAGAATAAAAATTTGAGGCTTGATCAGAAACCCATTTGTCTTGCCTCCATTCTCCGCATCCCTTGTTTGTCTCATTCTCTTAGGTTCGTCTCTGGTGTCCGTGTTGTTGCCCCGCGGGTCGGGGCAATTTTGTATCCCGCTACATTGCCGAATTCATTTATTAAGTCTATTAGTTTTTTGATGAAATCTTTTGGGTTTTTTACGTACAATATCATGTCATCTGCAAATAAGGACAGCTTCACTTCTTCTTTTCCAATTTGGATGCCTCTTATTTCTTCTTCTTGCCTAATTGCGGTAGCTAATACTTCCAGCACTATGTCAAACAGGAGTGGTGAGAGTGGGCATCCCTGTCTTGTTCCTGTTCTTAGGGGAAATGGTTTTAGTTTTTGCCCATTGAGTATGATGTTTGCTGTGGGTTTATCATATATAGCTTTTATTATGTTGAGGTATGATCCTTCTATTCCCACCTTGTTGAGAGTTTTTATCAAGAAAGGGTGTTGGATTTTGTCAAATGCTTTTTCTGCATCTATTGATATGACTATGTGGTTTTTATCTCTCAATTTGTTTATGTGATGTATCACATTTATTGATTTGCGGATATTGTACCATCCTTGCATTCCTGGGATAAATCCTACTTGGTCATGATGTATGATCTTTCTGATGTATTGCTGGAGCCAATTTGCTAGGATTTTGTTGAGAATTTTGGCATCTATGTTCATGAGGGATATTGGTCTGTAATTCTCTTTCATTGTGTTGTCTTTATCTGGTTTTGGTATTAGGGTGATGCTAGTTTCATAGAAGGAGCCTGGAAGTGTTCCTTCCTCTTGAATTTTTTGGAATAGTCTGAGGAGGATAGGTTTTAGTTCTTCCTTGAAAGTTTGGTAAAACTCTCCTGTGAAGCCGTCTGGCCCCGGGCTTTTGTTTGCTGAAGCTTTTTGATGACTGCTTCAATTTCTTCCATAGTTATTGGCCTGTTGAGCTGTTTAGATTCTTCCTGATTGAGTTTTGGAAGGTTGTATTTGTCTAGGAATATGTCCATTTCCTCCAGGTTGTCCAGTTTGTTGGAATAGAGTTGTTCGTAGTATTTTGTAACAATCCTTTGTATTTCGTCAGGGTCTGTTGTTATTTCACCTCTTTCATTTCTGATTTTGTTTATTTGGGTCCTCTCTCTTTGCTTCTTGGTGAGCCTGGCTAGAGGTCCATCAATCTTGTTTATCTTTTCAAAGAACCAGCTCTTGGTTTTGTTGATCTTTTGTATTGTTTCTTTGGTCTCTATGTCGTTTATCTCCGCTCTGATCTTTATTATTTCTTTCCTTCTGCTTACACTGGGCTTTTCTTGTTGCTCTCTCTCTAACTCTTTGAGTTGTTTGGTTAGGTAATTTATTACCATTGTTTCTTGTTTTTTGCAGTAGGCTTGTAGAGCTATGAACTTCCCTCTCAGGACTGCTTTCGCTGTGTCCCATAGATTTTGGATTGTTGTGTTTTCATTGTCATTTGTTGCCATGATGTTTTTTATTTCTTCCTTGATGTCTTTGGTAACCCAGTCATGGTTTAATAGCATGCTGTTTAGTCTCCATTTGTTTGATTTCTTTGGGTTGTTTTTATTGTAGTTGATTTCCAGTTTTATGCCACTGTGATCTGAGAAGGAGCTTGATATGATTTCTATCTTCTTGAATTTGGAGAGACTTTGCCTATGTCCTAACATATGGTCTATCTTTGAAAATGTCCCATGTGCACTTGAGAAGAATGTATATTCTGTGGCTTTGGGGTGAAATGTTCTGAAGATGTCGATTAATTCCATCTGGTCTAGTGAGACATTTAGGATTGATGTTTCTTTGCTGATTTTTTGTTTAGAGGATTTGTCCAATGGTGATAGTGGGGTATTGAAGTCTCCTACTATAATTGTATTGCTGTCAATCTCTCCTTTGATATCTTCCAGGAGTTTTTTAATGTATCTTGGTGCTCCTGTGTTGGGTGCATATATGTTTACCAGAGTTATTTCTTCTTGTTGGATTTCTCCTTTTAGTATTATGAAGTGGCCTTCATTATCTCTTGTTATGTCCTTCACTTTGAGATCTAATTTGTCAGATATAAGTATTGCTACCCCAGCTTTTTTTTCATTTCCATTCGCCTGGAAAACCTTTTTCCATCCCTTTACTCTCAGTCTGTATGCGTCCTTTTTTTTGAGGTGGGTTTCCTGTAGACAGCAGATATATGGGTTTTGTTTTCTTATCCAATCTCTTACCCTGTGTCTTTTGATTGGGGCATTCAATCCATTTACATTTAAAGTTATTATTGATAGGCACTTATTTGTCACCATTTTTATTCTATACCCCTGTGTTCCTTCTTTGCTTCCTATTTCTTTCTTTCTTCTTCTTCTTTTTTTTTTTTTTTTACAGCAGACCCTTTAGCATTTCTTTCATTGCTGGTTTGGTGGTGATAAACTCCCTTAGTCCTTTTTTGTCTGTGAAGCTCCTGATTTCACCTTCAATTTTGATTGATAGCCTTGCTGGGTACAGTATTCTTGGATTGAGACCCTTCCTTTGCATGACTTTGTATATTTCATTCCATTCCCTTCTGGCTTGATGAGTTTCTGTTGAGAAATCAGTTGCTAGTCTGATGGGGGTTCCTTTGTATGTAACTGTCTGTCTCTCTCTGGCTGCTTTTAAGATTCTTACTTTGTCGTTGGTGTTTGCCAACTTAATTATAATGTGCCTTGGCGTCGGTCTTTTGGGGTTCATTTTGCTTGGAACTCTGTGAGCTTCTTGGATTTGTGTGGGTTTTTTCTTCCCTATATCAAGGAAGTTTTCTGTTATTATTTCTTCTAACAGGTTTTCTATTCCTTGCTCCGTTTCCTTTCCTTCTGGTACCCCTATTATCCTTATGTTGTTTTGTTTTGTGTTGTCCCGAAGTTCCCTTAGGCCCTCCTCATGCTTTCTAATTTTTGTTTCTAGAAGCTGTTGTAATTGGGTATTTTTTTCCATCTTGTCTTCTAGCTCACTTATGCGGTCCTCTGCTTCTTCTAGTCTACTCTTGATGCTTTCTATTGAGTTCTTTACAGCAGCGATGTCATTTTTCATTTCTTCTTGGTTCTTCATTTCCTCTTGGTTCTTACTCATATTGTCGAATTTGTCTTCCATCGTTTTCAGCCACCTTATGACCATTTCTCTGAATTCTTTCTCTGATAGGTTGTTTGCCTCTAGTTCGTTTACTTCCTTTTCTGGTGATGCCTGCTTCTCTTTCCTGGGGGGGCTAATTCTTTGTTTCCCCATGGTCTCTCTTCTCCGGATGTCTGGTTATATAGTTCTCTCTCTCCGGCGTTGATTTAAAGGTACAAAATACAACACAACCAGGCACAACACACAAGGCACTAAACAGAATTGTATTCACGATATTAATAACCTCCAATAAAGGTAACCACCATAGAAAGACAAATTAGGGAATAGGAGTGGAAGAGGGAGAGTAAAAAGAAAGAACAAAAAAAAAAAAAAGAAAAGAGTGTGAATCTGAACTGGGGAGAAGAGCAGAAAGAAAAAAGAAAAGAAAAATGAGTAAGAGAGGCAAGAACAATACTAAGAGAGAAAAGGGGAACAAACTATATATATGGGGAGTAGACTCCACTAGAACAACCACTAATCCCAGCAAATTCCAGCAACACGAGCCTGGAGATTAATACAAACTGCAACAGGAACTAATATCAAGTGAGGCAAGGGAAAACAAAAGTAATAAAAAAAAAAAAAAAAACAAAGCAAACAATAGAACCAACCAAACAAACAAAAAGTATAATCAAAACAATCTCATAAAAAAAGCATAAAAATTCAATCTAATCAACATTCAAGCAAACAACAACAAAAGGCCAGAGAGAAAAATAATTTTTTTAAGGGGAAAGGTTAGGAGGAGAGTGATGGCAAAATGTTAGCGTTGAGATAGGGTAAGGGAAAGATGTAAATAGAATGTAGGACACTAATCCCAAAATAAAAGAAAGAGAAAATCTAATGACATTTAAAAAAAAAAAGTAAAATAATAGCAATAATAATGCTGATTGAAAATAAAAATGTAATAATTAAAAAGGTGAAAATCGAGGAAAAAGAAAAAAAATTTTTTCTTAAATAAAAGATGCAAAAAATGAAAATAAAAAAAATTAGAATAAAAAAATTGAAAAAAAATTGAAAAAAAATTAAAAAATAGGAAGACTAAAATGTGCAGTAGCGGCTGTCATTCACTTCCTCTTTTATTCTGTTTGGTATGCCTGTTTCCCAGTCTGGGAGGTATTTCAGTTCAGCTTCGTTCCTCTGCTCCTCCGTGTTGTAAGCCAATCCTGCTTTTTAAGCCGGCCGTGTCTTAATTTCTCGTATTTATTTTTGATTACACCAGAGACAATTAGCGTTTCAGCCCCTGGGTGGCAGTGTTTCTGAATTGACTTCTGGGCCTCTCTAGCTTTTTTTTTTTTTTCCCCCTCTATGGCACTCACTACCGGTTTGTGGAGGTGTGTGCCTCACAGCTGCCTCTCCGATGGTCACACCTAGCTCTGTTCCCAGGTTCCGAAAAAACAACTTCCCCTGCAGTCTTTCAGGGTTTTTCCACCTGGGCTTTCCTATGCGTTGGGCTTAGTAAGCAGAGTCGGAAAGAGCCCAAGTGTGCGGACAGTGGGTCTGTGCGCCAGACTAAGGAGCCCGCACTCCTTTGAAAATTCTTAGTCTGATCCTCCTCGTCAGATTAAAATGAGTTGATTTTAAGAGGTCACTTCAGTTAGCAGCTCTGAGGACCCCCTTTCACATTCAGGGATCACGGCAGCTCCAACTGCCTCCGGTTTTTCTAGGCACAGACCTCCCGGTTCCCGCAGGTCCCGCGGCTCGCGCGCTTCCCTCCCACCTCGGGGATTAGAAACCACACCTTATTTCAGGCGAAATCTGACCTTTCCGTGGTTCAGTGAAGGGTTCCTTTGAATCCGAATGTTTGCGCCGATAGGGGACCGGTGTTCTGGTGCTCGCAGCTGTTCAGTGTTTGCAGTTGTCGCGGAAAGTCAGGTTTCCAATAAAATCCTCCTTTCCTTGCAAGATGGCGAGGCGCCCGGTGAGCCCGCAGCTCCGGGAGGGAACCCAGCCCCTGTCAATGCTGTCTCTATGTGGTCTCCACTTATGTCCTTGGTTATCAGGGTTCTCTCCAACTAGTCTTCAATTGATTTTTCAGGAAGTTTTTCTGTATTTTAGTTGTAATTCCAGTTTGGTCCTGGGAGAGTGTCAGTGTAGCTTCCACTTAATCCGCTGCCATCTTGGAATCCTCCCATCCTTTTTTCTATTTTAGTTATAATTATTTATTAATTCTTAGTAACACTATGAGATTTCAAAGTCAATTATTATCCAAGCTATTTTCTTAAAAAAATTTGTAACAGAGATAATGTGAACTTATTTTTGCAACTGCTGGTAAAACAAACATATATAATTAATGTTAATGACTCTAAAAGACATCAACAAAACTTAAACCTGCTTTGGAATAAAATATTTTCATAGATTACATGGCCTTGAAAAAATATTTGGGATACTTTCAATTTCTTAATTTATATAAACATTTAATTCATTTAAGCCAATAAAATATTATAAACTAGTAGTAATACCATCTAGAGGCAGAAAACACCATTCTTTATATATATCTATAACAGTGGTCAGCAAACTCATTAGTCAACAGAGCCAAATATCAACAGTACAACGATTGAAATTTCTTTTGAGAGTCAAATTTTTTAAAATTTAAACTATACAGGTAGGTACATTGTTATTAGCTTAATTAGGGTACTCCTAAGCTGGCCTTTGCTAAAAACTCAAGGAGCAAAAGAGCCGCATGTGGCTCGCGAGCTACAGTTTGCTGACCACTGATCTATACTAATAAAAGCCTAGGTGGTTGTCACACCCTCAATCCGTGATGCCCTCATGCCATAACAATCCATCACCCGGAGGCTGTGTGCACAGCGGGCAAGCGCGAGTGGGTAAGGCTGCATGCGAGTGGAGCCTCAGAGGTGGGTCCCAGTGGCTCTACCTCCATGCTGCAAGGCTGGGGTCCCCCGGCGTTGGGTCCCCCGGCTCTGGCTTACCTCTTTGGGGCAATCCATCAAGGAGCCCAGGATGGGTGTGTGGGGCCTACCTCTTTGGGGAGATCCATCGCGGGGCTCCTGCACTGTGAGAGGGCACAGGCCAGTCTGGGGAACTCGCCCCCTCCAACCCAAGTGCATGAATTTCGTGCATCGGGCCTCTAGTACAGTGGTTCTCAACCTTTCTAATGCCGTAACCCTTTAATACAGTTCCTCATGTTGTGGTGACCCCCAACCATAAAATTATTTTCGTTGCTACTTCATAACTGTAATTTTGCTACTATTATGAATTGTAATGTAAATATCTGTGTTTTCCGATGGTCTTAGGTGACTCTGCTAGCTGTAGAGCCTAAGACCATGGGAAAACACAGATATTTACATTACGATTCATAACAGAAGCAAAATTACAGTTATGATGTAGCGACGAAAATAATTTTATGGTTGGGGGTCACCACAATATGAGGAACTGTATTAAAGGGTTACGGCATTAGAAAGGTTGAGAACCACTGCTCTAGTGTATAAATAAGCACAGATCTCAGAAATAGATCAAAACATAAACAAAATCACTTGTAATTGTAGAGAAGACACAATATTTTTTAAAATATATATACTTTTATTGATTTCAGAGAGGAAGGGAGAGGGAGAGAGAAATATAAAAAAAACATCAATGATGAGAGAGAACCATTGATCGGCTGCCTCCTGCATGCCCCACACTGGGGATTGAGCCCACAACCTGAGCATGTGCTCTGACCTGGAATCAAATCTTGACCTCCTGGTTCATAGGTTGACGCTCAACCACTGAGCCACACCAGCTGGGAAAGACATAAGATTTTTCATTTGCCCTTCACAACTTTTAAGGATTAGGGGACGTGTCAGGCATGAGAGACATTAACCACTTGTGTTTTTTAAAGTGGCAGTTTTTTTCCTTCAGTAGTGGGCTCAGTTTACATTTCTGATTACCTGGCAGGAAGACCTCTTGAAACTTTCAAAATATTCCTATTAGACTTTGAAAAATCAGCTTCCAATTTGTCAAAATTCTGATCAGTTAATAAATCCTTTAAAAAGTTTTCAAATATAGCAATTCTCATAAATCTTACATCTCACTAACCTTTTAAAATCTATACCTTGTTAGGAAATGTACTGGTTACCCCTTCTGCCTTTTCTTAAATTATCTTTTTAATTAACCCAATTAATATCTGTAAGACCCAAAAAGCTAAATCACAAACTTAAAAGTCTTAAGACTATCTGTAGTTCTGGGTATCTACATTTTTTGAAGGCAGGTCTATTGTACTTGCAATGTTTAAATTTTTCACAATATCTGCAAATACCTGAAGGTAAATAGGAAGGGTTCTGATTGGATGTTGATTTTTGTTATAATTTCTGTCCTTCCATTTTATTGAAGGTGTCTTTTTAAAATATATATATTTTTATTGATTTCAGAGAGGGAGGGAAAGGGAGAGGGAGAGAGAGATAGAAACATCAATGATGAGAGAGAATCATTGATCAGATGCCTCCTGCACAGCCCACACAGGAGATCAAGCCTGCAACCCAGGCACGTGCCCTGACGAGGAATCTAACCGTGACCTCTGGTTCATAGGTTGACGCTCAACAACTGAGCCACGCCAATCTAGCTTATTAAAAGTATCTTAATGGCTGGTTATAATACCAATATGAGAGCTCTCTAAAGTTTTTCATTTTAGAAATTTTGTTCAATTCAAAACAGCCACTGTCTGGCCAGTGACAGTAGGATTTTGTAGCAACTTAATCAATAAGCCTTTTACGACTTAATTAAGGAAGCGAAACGTTTCCACAAAGACAATGCAAAAGATGCGTCCCTCATAGATCCAAAAGTTCACTTCCAAAAATATCAGAGAAAGCACAGACCTTCCTTACACAGGTGACTAGGATGTTATGGGTACAGACTGTGTTTCTCGTCTACCACAAAATGTGAAATGACTCCAGCCACAATGGTGTGGCACTGGGCAGGCGTTAATTTGTGGCACTGGGCAGGCGTTAATGTAATGGGATTTTTTCAGCACTAACAAGTAAGGAAGGTTTAGATGACAAAGGCCCCTATGGGCTGGGTTCCCTTATAACAAACTCCCCTGGGAGCCAGACAAAGAGACACTTGAAACTTCCCTCTATTTGACTGGCTACCGGGTGCACCCCAGTAATGCACCTTCCAGAAGGTGGAGATCAGAGAAAATATTTTAACTGGTCACAAGCTCAGCTCTTAGAATACAGAACAAAATTGAAGGAAAAATCTCATCTGTTTTGTTTTTCAAATATTTTTGAATTAATTTGGGTGGCATCCTATATAATAAAAGCCTAATATGCAAATTGTCCCCTCGGGCAGTCTTTCGACCAAGAGGAGTTCCACCAGGAGACCTGGAGTTCGATTGCTCGCTATGACATGGGCTGACCATCAGGGGGTGGTGCCGAACATGGTGGGTGTCAGTGACGGGGTGCTGGCAGAGGGAAGCAGTGGAGGCACTGCAGGCCCCCATGGGCCCCAACAAGAGCGGGACTGTGGCTGGATGGTGAAGCAGGTGAGCAGGCAGTGCCAGGCCAAGGCGGATGTGAGCAGGGGCCCTGCCAATTGCCCCACAGATGGTGACCAGGGGTGGCCACAGGGGGCAGGGCTGCTGCTTGGCTCCCAGGCACTGAGGGAGCTGGGCAGGGGGCGCTGTGGGCGGGATGGTGGAGTAGGTGAAGGGGAGGCACCAGGCCAAGATGGGGTGCCAGGCGGGGCTGCAAGGCTGCGGAGCTGCAAGGCTGGGGGCATGAGCTGGGGCTGTGAGGCTGGGGGCATGAGCTAGGGCCTGATCTCCACAAGCCAGCTTGAGGGACCCCACCCATGCACAAATTCGTGCACTGGGCCTCTAGTTGGTTAATAAAATTATATAGGTTTCAGCTCCACAATTATATAATACATCATCTGTGTATTGTATTGTGGGTTCACAACCGCAAGTCAAATCTCCTTCCATCACCATTTATCCCACCTTTAACCTCTTCGACCACCTCTCACCCTCCTTACCTCTGGCTATCCCCATACTGTTGTCTGTGTTTATGATTATTTTTAAAATATATTTTTATTGATTTCAGAGAAAAAGGGAGAGGGAGAGAGAGATAGAAACATCAATGATGAGAGAGAATCATTGATCGGCTGCCTCATGCAGGCCCCACGCTGGGGATCAAGCCCACAATCCGGGCATGTGCCCTGACCAAGAATCGAACCGTGACCTCCTTGTTCATAGGTCGATGCTCAACCACTGAGCCATGCTGGCTGGGCTATGAGTATTTTTTTTCTTTGTTTAATCCCTTCACCTTTTTCACCAGCCACCTAAGCAACCTCCCCACTGACAGCTGTAGATGTGTGAGGCAACATTGGGTATATAAGACATTTTTGGCAAAAGGAGAAAAGGGTATTAGATTTCAGAGTGAGAATGGATGATTTTTAAGTAACTGAGGAAGAGGGGAACCCACAGGGTAGACAAATCCTTGCTAGGAGATTCAGAAACAGCAGGACACAGGATATCTAGCTAACAGGCACCTTGTTTACCATACTTAGTGCAAAATAGGCTAAGGGGAAATGCTAAACTCTCCATCCTGAAGCAGGTTTCTCTGTCTGAATCTCTTGGGCAGGAAAAGGTGTGTGTGTGTGTGTGTGTGTGTGTGTGTGTGTGTGTGTGTGTGTGTCTCAAAGGTTCTTTCTGACTCTTGTTTCTTAATAAACAGCTTAAAATTAATATTCCAGACCAGCCGGCATGGCTCAGTGGTTGAGTGTGGACCTATGATCCATGAGGTCATGGTTCGGTTCCCAGTCAGGGCACATGCTCGGGTTGTGTGCCAGATCCGCAGTGCGGGGCTTGCAGGAGGCAGCTGATCAAAGATTCTCTCTCATCATTGATGTTTCTCTCTCTCTCTCTCTCTCTCTCCCTCTCTCCCCCTTCCTCTCTGAAATCAATAAAAATATATTGTAAAAAATTAATATTCTGCTCTAGGTGGTTTGGCTTAGTGTATAGAGTGTCAGCCTGCGGACTGAAAGGTCCCGGGTTCAATTATGGTCAAGGGCATGTACTTCGGTTACAGGCTCCTCCCCAGCCCAGGCCCTGGCTGGGGCTTGTGCAGGAGGCAATGAATAAATTTGTTTCTCTCACATCAGTGTTTCTCTCTGTCTTTCCCTCTCTCTTCCACGCTCTCTAAAAATCAATGGAAAATATCTTTGGGTGAGGATAAAAACATAAATTAATATTCTGCAAAGCAGCTTCAGGGTGGCAGAATTTTGGTCCCTCCACTAGCAAAAATCTTTTCAGTCAATGTCATCCAAATCAATGTGTAGCTGAAGCTAGAAGTACTGACACTACCCCAGAATTTATTGTTTTCATATTTTGTAATTTTTTTATTGGCTCATTGTTGTTGTTTTGTCCACTCTCCTCAGAGGCCTACAATTCAATTTCAGGGACTTGGGTTGCTAACATGTCTGTCACACAGCTGACAGAAGTCCAAAGTGAGACTACAGCCACCTTAACAGGTGAAAGGTGAATTTTAAATGTCATGATTTTAGTGTGGTTTATGTATAATATCAAAGAAAGACTATTTAGAACTTGAAAAATATCATGAAAGAATCTTGAGACTTGGGATCCCAATTTCTATTGTCACCTAAGTCCAATTACCACACACCAAAACAACCGTGTTATGTGCCACTATATGTTGGATTAATTTAGTAGCAAATTCTAGTTGATCCTCTAATTTATACCTTCTTAGCTCAATCAATGACTTTGGAAAGTTACTTTCACTGAACTTCAGTTTTCTGTCCTCCATTTTAATATGTGTTTAATGAAGAATAATTGAGACATTACATTTGAATACACTTGATAGTATCTAATTTCCATAGACGTTTGCTTATATCATGGACTTAGAGATAAAGAGGCTGCCGAAGTTACTGGGAGGGGGGGGGCAGGTGTAAATATTGTACTTTGTGTAAAACACCAGGACAGGAAACTTCCCAACCCTCTTATAGTGAAAACATCCAAAGCTCCATAATTCTCCGCAGAACACAGCTTGTAGTAAGTTCCTTCTCATATACCCATCTCTGAACTCATTGCCCACTAAAGAAATATGTATTAAGTGCTCCATAGGGCTCTGAGAATGAAATCTGAAAATCTAAACTTCTCGTTTTACTATGGAATATACTGAAGTCAAGACAAATTAAGGTAGTGGAAGTTCACTGATGTTAATCACAGGATGGTTAAGATTCAGTCTATTGTAAATTACTTGAGTTATGGTTTTGGTTCACAGGGTAAAAGGAGCAATGCTAAAGGTTGCTGTTGGAATAACAGAACTCACTAAATTTTGGGGGGGCCTGTAATTTAACAATTAGGCTCTTCTATATGTTCTTGTTGTGTTTTTTTGTTTTGTTTTGTTTTGTTTTTGTCCATCTGTGGTCTTTTCTGCATATGTCCTTTTAAGGAATGGCTGCCAGAAGATGTCTCTTTAAAGGTATCGTTTGGCATTTGTCATAGCTCTATGCCTTTAAATTCTGTGCATAATTAGGATGCACTTATAATTTTGCATAAAAGCCACAAGGGCCTACATAGAACTGTCTTATAGAAATTCCATTATGAAATAAAATTAATTGGTGTTGAAAAAATTAAATTTGAAGGTGAAATTTTGCCTGCTTATGTGATAGAATTGTTAGCTTTGCCCACCACCTCATGGTAAGTTGGTTGTGATATTTATTGTTCTCTCCCATATACTAACAGACCAATATTTACGTAAATTAAGCTGGTAACATTCCTTTCATTTTCCTGGACCTATGCCACCAGCTTGGTTTTCACCTATTATCATAATTTTACTTTTCAAATTAGTTATTTGACTCCATATTCTCTCTCTTACTCTCTCTACCCATCTATCTCTATATCTACTCATCCATCTGTCCATTTATATGGATCAAGTCAAATGTCTCTCTTAGAAGGAATTTACTCTTCCAAATGGCAAATTGTCTACGCAATCTGGTGCCTTACTCAATCCAAAATGCGTGGGGATGGTTGCCTCCCTCAGGGTTCAAACAGAGGAACAGAAACACTAGGAGGTGATACGCACGTAAGGGGGACTTGTAACGGGAACCTGATGGTATGTGATTGCAGGATCTGCATCAGCAGCTTCCATGAGGCTTTTGTCTTTGCTTCAGGTGCTGGAGCCTGAGGTCAGCATAGCATTCAGGGAGGAGAGAGGGATGAGAAGTGGGGAAGCAGGAAAGACTGGGATCCCTAAGGAACAGATGGAACCTGAGAGGACAGTCTGGAAACCATGCTGATCTTTCGCAGCCCCCAAACCTCCACCCATGGGGACGGGAGTGCTGGGCAGAAGTGGGTACTCTTTCTTATGGAGCTGCTGACGATGAAAGAGCTCAGGGGGAGCCGCTGTAGCTGTGGGCCTGGCTGCTGCCTCACACTAAGGGAAGCCAGTAGATGAGAACCAGTGTGCCTCTGTCCCTTCCTTCTGAGCATAAATCAAATAGGGCTCCGACTTGCCTTCCAAACCTCACCCTAAGTGGCTCTTGTTTTTTTTTTGTGTGTGTGTGTGTGTGTTTTTAATCTTTATGGTTGAAAGTATTACATATGTCCCATTCCACCCCTTGACCTCTTCCAGCCTGCCCCCTCAGCCCCCTCCATCCCAGTGCCTCTTTTTGCACAAAGAATCTCAGAGCCAAGCAGGGAACTCTGAAGAAGGTTTTAGTTCAGAATATGAAACCCCAATGGCAGACATGCTTTCAAATAGCAGGTGAATAAAGAACTGGGTAGTAATCCACTCTTGCCACTGTTCTCACTGCCACGATGTGTCACTGCAAATTCCAAGTTTTTTTTTTTTTTAATTTGTTGATCCTGTTCCTAGTATACACCCCACTCAATTGTGCAGGATAGTGCTAAACTTGGGATCCTAGTTTATAACTCTGTCTTCCTTAAGTCCTGTTTTAAACCACAGTGTTCAGATTCACTGTGTTCTTTTGTGACATTTATGGTCCTTTGCTGACAGAAGTCTTTGGGAGGGGCTACCCATGGGCCCCAGATACCTAGGAAGTTATCCCTAACTTTGAATCTCAGTGAGCAGCAATGTTGGTCAATAACTTTCCACTCTAAAATCTAATCTCATTATATAAATTTCTCCACCTGCTCTCAAGGGGCCAGAGATAATAGACATTTTAAGGAGCATTATTTAAGAAAAGCCTTTGTTAGGGCACAGGATGTTTTATCACATCCTTCTTTACTAACAAACATCTGAAAAGAAGGGTATTATACTTCGCAGAGGTGTTGGGGCCAAGGAGGTCTCTGCATCCCTCACACAAATGTTTATAAAACAAAAACATTATTACTGAACTGTAATTGGACATCTTATGCCCCACATTTACATTAAAGAAGGCTTAGAACAAAATACTTTAAAAGCAATTTACCCTTTTGTAAAAGGTCAAAGAGAATTTTGAACAACACATAGATGCCTAATGGGATATTTATTCCAAAGATATCACACAGTTATCTGTCAGTATAAACAACTCTTTATTGCAACATGAATTTATTCTTAAAAATAGTTTCAAATACATACTTTCAAATATTAGGAATTCTTATATTCTTGGCTGGTATCTTTTAGGAGATGGTTGTCCCAAGAGAACTTCTTGGAAAGTAATCATTTGGGAGTTCTCAGCCATGAAACTGCACAAGAATTCAAAGTACAGAGTAAGCAATATCATGTAATTAAATTTCATCCTTACCAGCCCCTCTACTCAAATTAATCAATATTAACATGTGAATTCATAAAATGGGAACAACACAAAGTTATTAATTCTAGACAGACAAAATATCTTGCTAGGAATTTATCTAACCACCTTTTCTTTCATTTTCTTTTTTCTCAATCGCCCTTTGTCTTTCTTGTGGATGAGTGTCTGTGTGTGTTTGTGCAAGTGTACATGCCTGTATGCATGCAGTTTCTACTTACTTTTAAACAATAAACACATTTCTAAAATTCTTAGCTCAGGTAAAGATCTTAATATCTACTGCTAGAAATGGGAAAAAAAATGTTTAAGATTTCAGAGTGTCAGAAATGAATAGTTTCAATAAGGCTATAAATATTTTCTCTAGAATTAGGAACCTTTCCAGGTCAACCATAGAGAACCAAGCAAAGGGGGCATAGGAAATTGCTTATACATTCACATAGAAATAAGGAGTAAAGAAATCAAGTGAGAGGAAAATAATGGGGGAGGAAGACTGTGAGAAAGAAAGGAAAGTATAGGCAAAAGATGAAATGAGGATTCAATAGTGGAAAATAAAAGGAAAAACAGAAAAACCTAACAGGTAAACTGTATTGCAAACGTAGAAGTCGTATTGAGGTAACCTCTAGCTGGAGCAGCAATCAGGCATTCAGGATGGCGGGCTCCGCTGACGGTCTTGGGGTTCTAACTTCTAGGAAGCATCTGAGGAACCAGAAGACTCATCTGACTCTGCATCCAGGACTCTAGCTCCAAGAGGTTCCCTGCGACGCCGCCGACGGGGATGACCTCTGCGTGTGAATTGACGCATGAGCAACGAAAACATGTTACTGTCAAACAGATAGTTGTTGCCCTCTCCCTCTCTATCTCGATCCTGCTTGTTCTTCTTCATCACATCATTTAGCCCAATAAGCTTAGTGGTGGCCTTAGCTGTGGGTGCCCAGATCTTGGGATCGTGGTCTAGGCCACTGGTCGCCATCACAGGTAGGTAAGGATGGGGCTCAAGACAGTTGATGTTCCCTGCCCTGTCCCCCTCCATGAACTGAACGATCTGACAGGACGATTTCTCCCAGAGGAAGATGTGGCCGCAATCACTACCGCTCATCACAAACTCACTTCGGGGCCCGTAGAAGTTGACCCCTTTGACCGTGGCATTATTTCTGTGCCCCTTATATCTCTTCACATACTGGGCTCCGTCAGCGTGGGAGGAGTGGAAGAGGTAAATATCTTCGTCATTGTAGCTGACCAGGAGCTCGGTGCCATCGTGGCTGTACACGAGGCAGGTGATGAAGGACTTGGAGTCACAGTTGAGCAGGTGATGAGGACAGAACTTCTTGAGCACCCCGTTATTGTCAGTCTCATCGATTTTCCTCTGGTCGTAAATTCTCACAAACTGGTCTCGTCCCCCCACGGCAAACTGGTAAGTGTTGGCAGGATTGACAAAGACTGTGTACAGCCCCACTCTCCTCTCATTCTCTTTGGTTACCACCAATCTGGACGCTGGGCGGTCCTGCCTGAGGTCAACGGCAAAGACGACGGCATCTTCCCCCGCAGTGAGGAACGTGACAGGGGAGTCCGGCTCCAGGGCCACCTTGTGGCAGGCTCCCCTGTGCTGGGCCACGCGCTTGGAAACCCTGCTGAGCGAGATGGCAGGCAGCTGTGCTATGCGCACCTGCCCGTCGCGGGCACACGTGGCCAGGGTGGAGTCGCCACAGTTGGGCAGGAACTTGGCCTGGAAGACGTTATTTCTGTGGCCGGTGTTGAAGGCCATGACGGCACGCTGGCGCACCCAGTCCCAGACGATCACCGTGAGGTCGTCGCTGCTGCTGGCCAGCCAGGTGCCGCGCTGGTTGAAGTGCACGCTGTTGACACAGCCGCTGTGGCCCTCCAGCCCGTACTGCAGGCGGAAGCGCTGCACAAACACCCTGGCCCCACACGCCTCGTACACGAAGCGGGCGCTGGAGCCCAGCTGCCGGTCGCGCAGGGCGCTGAGCACCTGCCAGCGCGGCCGGGGCAGCGCAGAGGTCTCCGAGGACACCCACTTCTCCAGGGCCTCCTGCTCATCGCACACGTGCTGGGGGCGGCTGGCCGCACCGCTGGGCCCCCGGGGCTGCGCTGCTGCCGCCTCGTCCTCCTCCTCCTCCTCTCCCCCCTCCTCTTCCTCGCCTTCCTCCTCCTCCTCCCCTTCCTCTGTCAGCTCGCGGTCAGAGTACTCGCCTGTGGCTTCTGCTCTGTCTCCCAGGGGCCCGGAGACCAGGCTTTCACTCTCCGTGTCTGTGCTCTGACTCTCTACGCTGGCCAGGAGGGGAGCGAAGGCATCCCCGCTGCCGCCTCTGTGCCTGGCCACTCGCCAGAGCCGCTGCGGCTGAGAACTCAGATGGAGGCTCCGGGCTGCCCCCACCCCGGCCTCCGGCTCTGAGTGCTCCCCGGAGCCATCGGTGCTGCTCCCGTAGCCAGACATGTCTGCTGATGCTCCCTGTGGCCCGGCTGCGGTGGGAAAGTTCGAGAAGCCTGGAGAAGGAGCGGGCCAGCCACGGGGCGCCACGGGTCAGCGGACGAGAAGGTAGGCCTCGGAGCTGGACACCGATGGGGTCAGCCAAGGTGTGAAGGGCAACTTCCGGTTCGGGGGCGAGGGGGCAGCTATGGGAGCCGATGAGGTTGAAAAGACTTCTGCCATCCAGGGTCTCGCGGGGTTTCAGGGCCGCCCAGAGTGTCCCAGGCCAGAGCCGCGACCCTGCAGCCACCTGCCCCCGGCAGCCTCAGGGCTTGCTGTTCCTTCGAAGATGGAAACTTGTTGCACCTTGGAAACATTCTTACCAGTAAACCGGCAACAAAACAGCCTACTCAGGTAAACACTTACCCTCACACTCTCGTGCTTTGCTTGAAGGTAATGTACTCTTTTTTTTAAATTTATTTATTGACTAAGGTATCACATATTTGTCCTCGTCCCCCCATTCCCATCCCACACCCCTACCACGCATGCCCCCACCTCCCTGTTGTCCTTAACCACTGGTTAGGCTCATATGCTTGCACACAAGACCTTTGGTTGATCTCTCCCCTATATCCCCACCCTCCCCTACCCTCCCTCTGAGGCCCGACAGTCTGATCCATGCCTCCTTGTTTCTGGGTCTGTTCTTGTTCATCAGTCTATGTTGTTCATTGTTTCCCCTAGATGAGTGAGATCATGTGCTTTTAGAAATATACTTATAAGAACTGAATGTGAGACGAGCAATAATAGTTATGCTGACAGGCAAATGAATCAGTCTGTAGTGAGTTTCTTCCTGGGTCAACAGTTTTTTTGAGACCCAATTTCAATGTCACACAGTTCCTTATGTGTACATGTCAGCCATGACATTTCAGTTCTGGATGGTGGACAAATGGTGGTAATGCAGGTCCAACTCTCTCTGGTTTGGTCCTGGGCAACCTGCAGTGATGCACACCTGCTAATTGCTAGTATGGGAAGGCCACATCAGCGTTTTCCATCTCTGGACTGCTTCTCTTCTGTCTTCATAGCTGGAGTAGTCCTATCGATTCCTCTCTGTTGCTGGAATCCACATGATCTCGGAGTTGTTTTCTAAAAATATACAAACATATTCTCGACCAAAAGTTAATAAAGGAATATTTTCTATAAATTTGACTTGGGATCCTATTTCATTTTTTGCCCAAATGATTTTCCTCTGGCTTGTTTTGACACCTTGTGTGTTTTTCATGGGTGTCTTGCTTTTAGCATTACAATTAATTTTCTAAAGTTTTAATTTTCTAGATGTAATTGCTTACAGGATATTTTTCCTTACATGATATTCTTCTACTACCCCCCTTTTTGATTTAAATATTAGGATGCTTTTGAAAATTTTATAATGTAGTCTTGATGGCTTTTAAATTTTAATTTTTAGCACTATAATATTACTGTTTTATGTTCGAAGGTAATGTACTCTTAGGAAATGAAGAAGCCATTGCGATGAAAGTTTGCCAAGGCCCGCACAGCTAGTGAGTTCCTCAAACACAGACAACTATCTTCAGCAAAGCAAAGCGCTTAAAGGAAACCTTGAGAGCCCAAATAGGTAGAAAAGCCCTAGGGTTGACAGATAAAATACACAATGCCTAGGTAATTGCATTTGAGATTTAAAAATGAGTATTTTTCATTATGAATAGTTCCCAAATATTGCATTCGACACGACTTCTACTAAAGATATTTATTATTTATTTGAGATGCAAATTTCACTGTGTCTCCTCAATTTTTATTTGTTATACCTTACAGTCTTTTTTAGTGAGAAGTGTAATTTTGTCCCTCGGTGTAATCAAGGCTGAAATCACTTGGTCAATTTCAAGTAGACATTGAAATGAGTAACTGCTTCACTCATTTGAAAGAGAAGCACGTTTATTTTCTTTTTCCACCTGAGATTCTATGTATTTATTTGGAGTTTGTTCCATTTAACATAATGTCATGAGAAAGAAATTCTGCTGTGATGTTATAAAACTACCAAAATATTTTAAATAAATCCCCAAATAGGTAAGAGGCTTGGATGGGGGTGCTTTTAGAAGAATGCTCTTTGGAGACAGTTCCCTGGGATTGCTGCGTTAACTTCAGAGCTTTTCCAAATGAATTATCTCAGGTGATGTCAGTCAGTTTTCGAAGGGCTACAGTAAACTGCTGACCAAGAATGTGGAACACAAGACTTCCCTCAGAGTAATTGCAAGATCAATGTAAAGTTGATGAAACATAGAATTATAAAGTTTTCAAAAGGGTGAGAATGGTTCCAAGTCTAATAGTAACAGAAAGACATGTAAAAGGTTTATTCACTGTAATTTCTGAAGAGTAGCACAGCAACATGAAAACCATCTGAAAGCCTGTCAAGAGTAACATGGAGCAATATATTAACATATATTTCTATAATGGAATCATGTACGAAAATCAGACCATGAATTTAAATTGAATACAACAATAGGAGTGAATCATAACACACTGGTGAGGAAACCACAAATGAGAGAGGAATCATTGATGATGTCATTTTGATGCAGATCATTGTAGTTTTTCTATGCAAATTTGAAATGGCAAGGAACTAATTGACTCAAAATTAAGGATAATTATTAGGAGAGGAGGATGTTAAAATCTGGAAGAGAGGAAACTTAGAAAAACCTTGGTAATACTTATAGCTCACCTGGAAATAGTTATGTTGTTGTTGTCCTTGCTATCTATTGTCTGTCATTTGCATTTAGATACCCTTTTCTATGTATGATACATGGCATAGTAGTGTGTTGTTGTTTTCAGATAATGTTCATGAACAAGGGGTCTTGCTCCACCATGGACCACAAATACAAAACAAAAGAAAACAAAAATATTACAGGATAACCTGAGCATTAAGCCCTATTATGCCCATGCAGGCATCATGCAGGGGAGGAATCCCTATTAATTGACTTGGAAATATGTCTAGTCCCATTTCAAGGAAGAGTTCCATTGTTAGAGGTTGAATCAGCTTATTTTAATGTGATGCTATGGGATTTACCTGCTCATTAAGTAAACTAACTATGAATTGAATTTTCACTTAAGTTTGCATTTCATTAAGTTGATCCATTTGGTATATTTCCATTCCCATTCATTCATTCATTCACCACAAATTTATTTAAAGCTTCTAAGTAAATACCACGTGCTTTTCTAGGTTCTGATAGTAGTGGTGAATAAAATTAGTAATCCCTTCGCTCATGGGGAAAAGGACAGAGACAAGTGGATACATAGATTCTATGAGGCAGAGATGAGTAATTTCGAGAGAAATAAAGCTGTGTAAGTAGATATAGACTACAGGATGTTATTTTAGATAGTGCATTCAAAGAAGGTCTCATTTATAGGATGTCTTATGCAGAGGGCTAAAAGAAAGGAGAGATGGAGCATGCAAATATCTAGGATGAGATTGGTCCCTGTAAAGTGACATTGAAGGTAAATGCTCTGAAATACTGGCACAATATGAGTGTCCATGGCACTGAAGGAGGCCCCTATGACTAAAGCAACGCAAGTAAGCATTACAGAGCATGTCAGGCAAGGGGATTAGGAGAAGCAAAGGCCATCTCAACAGAGCCTTTTTGTCTGACCACCATGAGGAATTTTTATTTTTATTTCATTCTATGTGCAGTGGAAAGCCTTTAGAAGTTTGTGAGCAGGGCAAAGGCATTATCAGCCTTACTTCTTGAAAAGGGGACACTGACTGCTGTGTGGAGAATAGAATGGGGTAGAAAGAGACAGCACAAATACTAAGCTATTGCTCTCACCCAGGTGAGAAGTGACGGTGGCTTAAACTAGGATGAGGATGGTACAGTTGGTGAAAACGGGTTACGTTTGGAATATATTTTGAAAGTGGATTTGATAACCTTTACTCAGAAGTTGAGTGTGTGTGAGGTGGGTTAGTCAGCATCCTGGCCTGGTACGCCTTTCTCCTGGGCAGTTTGAAACAGGTTCTAAGTGGGATTTGTTCCAAGTTGAGAGACGGCTATAGAGAAATCACAGGGAAAGGTCAGGACCTCAGGCCTATGATGACCAGGAAGACATTATGCCTCTAGTCCTAAAGGTGGGGAAGAAAAAGAGCAGTTACCAAAACCTGAGACAGAAAGGACAGCGTAGAGAGTCTGACCTGATCAGACAGGAGCGATCATTAGCCTTCAGTCAGTGAGCTCATAGGGAGGGAGCTAGAGAGACAACTTCCCCCAATTCAGTATCCTCTCTCTGCTCCCCTGCTGGTACTTCCCATTGAGTCATTTGAAGAAGGTAGAATTTTGTATTCAATAACTCCTGAATTTATTAGTTCTAACAGGTGTGTGTGTGTAATCATTACAGTTTTCCATATATAAGATAATGTCATCTGCAAACATTTACTTTTACTTTTATCTTTCCAATTTGGAAGCCTTTTACTTATATATTTTCATGCCTAATTTCTCTGGCTAAAAGTTCCAGTACTGTGTAGACTAGAGATGTCAAGGACAGGCATCTTTGCTTTTATGGATCTTAAAAACAAAACAAAACTAAAGAACAACTGAAAAGCTTTCAGTTTTTCACTGTGTAGTATGATGTTAGCTGTAGGCTTGTGATGTGTGGCCTTTATTATGTTTTGGCAAATTCTGTCTATACCAAGCTTGTTAAGAATTTTTATCATGGGAAAGGTATTGAATTTTGTCAATTTTTTTTTGCACTTATTGTGATGATCATGTGATTATTATTTTATTTTATTTTTTAAAATTCTTTATTATCTAAAGTATTGCATGTAGTTTTACACATGTTCCCTTTCCCCCCCATTGAGCTCTCCCTGGCCACCCCACCCCACCCCGCTCCCAGTGCATGCCCTCACCCCCCTAGTGTCTGTGTCCATTGGATACGCTTATATCCATGCATACAAGTCCTTTGTTTGATCTCTTACCTCCACGCCCCGCCCCAAACATCCCTTCTGATGTTGATGGTCTTTTTGATGCTTCTCCGTTTCTGGATCTATTTTTGTTCAGCACTTTATGTTGTTAATTATATTCCACAAATGAGTGAGATAATGTGATATTTATCTTTTTCTAACCTGCCTATTTCACTTAGCATAATGCTCTCCATGTTCATCCATGCTGTTGCAAATGGTAAGAGTTCTTTCTTTTTTTACAGCAGCATAGTATTCCATTGTATCGATGTACCACAGGTTTTTAATCCATTCATCTGCTGATGGGCACTTAGGCTGTTTCCAAATCTTAGCTATTGTAAATTGTGCTGCTATGAACATATTGGTGCATAGATCATGTGAATTTATCTTTCATTTTGTTAAAATGGTGTACCACTTTGATAATTTGCTTACATTGATCCATCCTTTCATCCCAGAGATAGAGCCCAGATTGTCGTGGTGTATTGTCCTTTTAATGTGCTACTGAATTTGGTTTGCTAGTTTTCTTGGTTGAGGATTTTTGCATCTCTATTCATCAGGACTATTGGTCTACAGATTTCTTGTTTTTGTCTGCTTTTGGATTTAGAGGACTAACAATGAACTATTCAAATGGAAATTAAGAAAACAGTCCCATATACAATAGCAGAAAAAACAATAAAATACTTAAGAATAAATTTAGCCAATGAAATAAAAGACTTGTACAGTGGAAAATACCAAACATTAATGAAAGACATTAAAGAAGACACAAATAAATGGAAAGACATCCAGTGCCCATGGGTTGGAACACTTAATATTATTAAAATGTCCATACTACCCAAAGTCATCTACAGATACAATGCAATTCCTGTCAGAAGGGGAAATGCAGTCAAGGTAATCATTTTTAATCTGAATCACCACTGGATGTTATATGTTAGTGACAATGACTTAGTAGTAAGGGTAAAAACTGATAATGCAAGGGAGATACAAGTTTTAGGAAGAATGTCTTGAGTAGGCAGAAGGCATAGGATTCGATGCATAGGTAGAGGAATTGTAATAGGAAGGCAGACACAATATTTATCACAGAGGCACATAGGTTGTTAGCTTTGCTGGTGGAAGAATGTGTATATCTCTTCTAATTGCTTCCATTCTCCCAGTGAAAAAAGAAGGAAGGATATTAGCCATGAATGAGGAAGAGGAAAGCCGTGCTGGATCTTGGAGGCAGAAGATGTAGAATAGTGAACTCAGTGAATGGGAGAATGAGTCCAATAGGGGAATGGAGAATTGTTGCCTAGCAGCAGAGAGGGTCCACTTGCAGTTGTACAGCATAAAAGTGAAATGAGACAGCATGGTCATTTGTGTTTCTCTATTTCAGATACTTGAAGACAGGGGTGGAGTAGGCAAATTCACAGATTAAATTAAAATCCAATCCAATTTTCTTTTGCTAGTTGAGGATAATTGAGAGTTTGGGGGCAAGGGAGCTTAGACCCTACATAATGAAATTTTTATAATAAGGAACCATGAGGCCCGCTGGTGTGACTCAGTGTTTGAGCAACCAGGAGGTTATGGTTTGATTCCTGGTCAGGGCACATGGTTCAATTCCTCGTCAGGGCACATGCCCAGGTTGTGGGCTCAATCCCCAGTAGGGGGCATGCGGGAGGCAGCTGATGGATTATTCTCTTTTATCATTGATGTTTCTATCACTCTCTCCCACTCCTCTCTCTGAATTCAATAAACACATATTTAAAAAATGAGGGACCATGAATTTAACTATCAAGAAGGATATTAAGTACAATAGGGGAAGATAAAGAGGTCAAATTTGATAGGGTCATTGGATTGGAAGTCCTGGTGGAGTCACCTTTTGCTGTGATCAGCAGGTGTGTTCAACCAGAGAGGAAGTAGATTTCTTTTTTGCTTCACTTCCTCTTGGCCTGTAAGTATATATGATGCTTAGGAGGGCAGGATGACCCAGAACACTATAATCTGTACCCAGGCTATTAAAGCAAAAGCAATTTGATTAAAGGAGTAAAGTAATTCACTCTAAGACATGGCTGACAGATAAGCTTAATTTTCCCAGAAGCTATTTCCTTAATCTAAGAGGAATTTCCTTGTCGAGGAGAGAGATTTTTTTAGAAGAAACCTTCCAGAGCCACTTGAATGTCTCAAGACATCACTATAACCAGTTTTTTTTTTTTTTAAAAAAAAGGACTGGATTTGGAGCCATCTACCTTTGTCTATTAGATTGGTTTTAAAACTGACTCATACAGTCATTTTGAAATGATTACCCTGATTTTTATTTTTCCCATCCCCCAACTGCCTCCCTTTGGTTGTCATCAGCCTGTTCTCTACACTGAATGGGTCTGTTTTTGTTCTGTTTTGTTTGTTTATTTGTTCTGTTTTGTTTTTCTGGATTCCACTTATAAGTGAAATCATGCTGTATTTGTCTTTCTCTGTAAATGCTCTAAATATTCTTACAGGCCAGCAGTACTACTGCCTGATTCTGAAAGTGGCATTCAAAGAGGGGTCTTTCTTTGATTGCCTCAGTGTGTTTGGGGATTCAAGAGAATCCTTTCTGAAATATTATCCTACCTCCCTTATGTAAAGGGCTTGTCTCGTTTTCAGCCTTCACAGAAAGAACACCACAGACTTGCAAACCAGTCATTATCATAAGGTGAAGTGTGTACTAAGATTAATAGAAACTTTTTTTCTGAGGGGATCATTGAAAACAGTCTGAGAGGCCACTTACTGTAGGATTTTATTATGCTTTTATCTCTTTAAAAATATCTTTATATGTTGTCATGTTATTAGCTATCTAATACTCTTCGTTTTTAATTTTATTTTTTAATTACAATTTATATTCAATATTATTTTGTATTAGTTTTAGGTGTATATCTAATGCTTTCAATCACTGCTGGCATGATGGCCAAAGAAAAAATAATCAGTAAATAAGTAAGCAAATAAATATGTAAATATACAAAAAAATAACTAAGTGTGTGAGAACTCAATTGGTAGGATTATTCAGCATATGTGAAAAATATATGGATATTGGCATACCTCTCAATATCCCAACATTCATTTTAAATTTGGCAGAGTAGTAAAATAGACTAGCAAGATCTTCCTGACAATGGAACCGTGGGTCAGAGAGAAAAATAGATAACAGAATTCCTCCCTGGAAAGCTGAAGAATCAAATTGGATATTTAATAGTCAGAAGTGTAGAATAGACTTAGAGGTAAAGTATGGCTAGAAGTATAGAAGTATGGAATGATTTGGTATAGAGAGAGTGCCAGGTTTATTTATTTATTTTTTTGGGGGGTTTGTTGTTGTTTTTACCAAAAATAAACTTCCTCTTCTTTCTAGGCACAAAGATTAACTTCATTTCCCAGCATTCCTTTCAGTTATGTGGCCATGTGATAGTGGGATAACAGAAGCAGCAAAATATTTCATTTATAGACTTAATGCATAAGAACTTCTCAAGTGTTTTGAACAGATTCTGATGAGGATGAAAATGATCAGGGCTCATATGTAAGATGGGTCCTTTCCAAGTAAAGACTCATGTCTTTCTTTATTTCATTTGGATGTTATTTTATTGTTGCTGTTGAGAGGAACCAGAGTTTGCCACACCAAAATATGAAGTTGGGGAATATTTAGTATTTTAAACTGGTTATTTCTAAGAAACAAAAGACTCAAGAAGAGCTCTTTATACCCCCCTTACCTGTCTGAAGAAATTCAGATAGATAAACTTGCTTACATGAAGAAAATTTTAAACACTACCAAACAGTACATGTCATAAAGATCTTTTCTGAACAAATTAGAAATCTAGAAGACAAAGACAGTCTTGCCCGGGTGGTGTGGGTCAGTAGCTGAGCGTGGACCTGTGAACCAGGAGGTCATGGTTTGATTCCTGGTCAAGGCACATGCCCAGGTTGCAGGCTCAGTCCTGAGTGTGGGACATGCAGGAGGCAGCCAATCAATGATTCTCTCTCATCATTGATGTTTCTCTCTCTATCTCTCCTCCTTCTCCCTTCCTCTGAAATCAATAAAAATATATTTTAAAAAGAAAAGAAAAAGACAGTCCCAAACTACTATGTGTTGGAAAACTGAACTGAATAGTTCATGGCTAAAATAAATCATAGTTGGAAATTATATAATATTTATAAAGGAATAACAATGAAAATAGTTTTGTGCTAAAACAGAACCAAAGGTGACACTTAAGTTAAAAAAAATGAAGAATGAAAATCTGCTTAAAGAAAGGAAGCATCACCTTAGCATTGTGATATAAATTAAGTGTGGCAGACAGGAAGGAATCTAGCAAAGTCTGTTAAACTCCCCACTGTGTACCATTTTTCTGGGTTGCCCAATAATTTGTTTACCCCATGTTTGCTCTTTCTCATCTACTTGCAAATTGCCAGGCTCCTGCCTCCTTCTCCTTAGTCCAGAAGCATGCAACCCTTAACTGCCCAAATTTATCCTTGGGTCCCATAGTGCTATGGAATCCTGAAATGTGCATGCATAATACATTTTGTTACTTTCTCCTATGAACCTGTCTCATGTCAGTTTGATTATTAAACCATCCAGAAGAATTTAGAAGGGTAGAAAGAAAATTATTTTCCCTCCTTTTCATGGTCTTATTCCTCTTCCTGATATTCCTGTTGAATAAATTCTTAGAACATCTATCTGGCTGTATTTTCCAACTTCTCTTAGCTTTTCTACTATCCTTTCCAGCACTTTATTATTTTAGGATAATCTTATGACTTAATCTTCTGTCTATAAGATACCTGTTACCATGGCCTGATTCTACCACAGTGATTGGTTATGGAACTTTTTCTATACTTTTATGGGAAAAGAATTGGTCTTTCTTTTTAAACAAAATATGTGAAATCATAATGGTGCAAATGTTCATATTCCCTAATGCCCTAGCTCAAGTTGGAAGATGAGGACATAGACAAGGGAGAACACCTCATTCAATAGGCAGCTTCTGCTGCACTACACCAAATAATCACCTTATTGGTTTTTCCAGGGCTTTTCCTGTTTCTCATCAACCCCTTCCAATTATGGAGTACCCTTGGATTAGTTTCCATCCTTTGTAACATTAATCCTTGTACATATACTAGAGGCCTGGTGCATGAAATCCATGCACCCACTCACAGTCTGGAAGTCTTCAGGGGATGTCTGACTGATAACTTAGGCCCACTCCCCACAGGGACATCCCAGCTCAGGGAGTGGGCCTTAGCTGTCAGTCAGACATTTTTAGAGCTGCTGTGGAGGTGGGAGAGGCTCCCACCATCGCCGCTGTGCTTGCCAGCAGTGAGCCCGGCTTCTTGCTGAGTGGCGCTCCCCCTGTGGGAGTGCACTGACCACCAGGGGACAGCTCCTGTGTTGCAGGTCTGGACAGTGTGCATCATAGTGACTGGTGGTTCCATCTTTTGGTCAATTTGCATATTAACCTTTTATTATATAGGATACCATCTAGTTTGCCTCATATACTTCAGTATTTCTTTATTGACTCTGTTCCACCATGGGCACTCCATATATTTTCCAGAAGAATTGTAAATTTTGGGGGGGTCCTTTTTGTACATTGTTTTCTTATCCATAGCATTTTATTAGTAACCACTAGCCCCATGTTGTAACAGCTCTTTACCTTGTTATACCTTAATTGCAAATCCTTTCCTCTATTAAATAGAATGATTAGCATGAGAAGCTGAAGACTTCTTAACTTTCATAGCACCGCATTCACATTTTCATCTCCTTTGAGGATTTTTAGAAGTTTCTACCACTTTAAATAGTGAAATTCTTTTATTTTAATTTTATTGTTTAAAGTATTACATATAGTAGTACATATATCTCCTTTTTATTTTCCCCATTGACCTTCCCCACCCCTTGTCACATGCCCTCATCCCCCCCCCCAGTGTCTTGTGTCCATTGGTTATGCTTATATTCATGCATACAAGTCCTTCAGTTGATCTCTTTCCCCCTCTCCCCAACACTCCCCAGCCTTCCCACTGTAATTTGACAGTCTGTTCGATGCTTTACTGCCTCTGTATCTATCTTTTTGTTCATCAGGTTATAATGTTTTTTATTTTCCATAAATGAGTGAGATCATATGGTATTTTTCTTTCATTGCCTGGCTTATTTCACTTAGCATAATGCTCTCCAGTTCCATCCATGCAACTGCAAATGGTAGGAATTCCTTATTTTTTATAGCAGCGTAGTATTCCATTGTGTAGATGTACCATAGTTTTCTAATCCACTCATCTGCTGATGGGCATTTAGGCTATTTCCAAATCTTAGCTATGGTGAATTGTGCTGCTATGAACATAGGTGAATTGTGCTGCATATATCCTTTCTGATTGGTGTTTCTAGTTTCTTGGGGTATATTCCTAGAAGTGGGATTGCAGGGTCAAATGGGAGTTCCATTTTTAGTTTCTTGAGGAAAGTCCATACTGTTCTCTACAGTGGCTACACCAGTCTGCATTCCCACCAGCAGTGCACGAGGGTTCCTTTTTCTCCGCATCCTCGCCAACACTTGTCATTTGTTGATTTGTTGATGATAGCCATTCTGACAGGTGTGAGATGGTACCGCATTGTTGTTTTGATTTGCATCTCTCGGGTAATTAGTGACTTTGAGCATGTTTTCATATGTCTCTTGGCCTTCCTTCTGTCTTCTTTCGAAAAGTTTCTATTTAGGTCCATTGCCCATTTTTTTATTGGATCATTTATCTTCCTTTTATTAAGTTGTATGAGTTCCCTGTAAATGTTGAAGATTAAACCTTTATCAGTGATAACATTTGCAAATATGTTCTCCCATACATTGGGCTTTCTTGATGTTTTGTTGATGGTTTCTTTTGCTGTGCAAAAGCTTTTTATTTTGATGTAGTCCCATTTGTTTATTTTCTCTTTAGTTTCCATTGCACTAGGAGCGGTATCGGTGAAGAAATTGCAATTACTTTGACATATGTCTGAGATTTCTCTACCTGTGGGTTCCTCTAGTATTTTTATGGTTTCCCGTGTTATGTTTACATCCTTTATCCATTTTGAATTTATTTTTGTGTATGGTATAAATTGGTGGTCTAGTTTCCTTTTTTTGCATGTATCTGTCCAATTTTCCCAACACCATTTATTGAAGAGACTGTCTTGGCTCCATTGAATGTTCATGCCTCCTTTGTCAAATATTAATTGAGCATAGTGTTTTGGGTTGATATCTGGGTTCTGTATTCTATTCCATTGTCTATATGCCTGTTCTTGTGCCAGTACCAGGCTGTTTTGAGAACAGTGGCTTTGTAATACACCTTGCAATCTGGTATTGACATCCCACCTACTTTGTTCTTTCTCAGGATTGCTGTGGCTATTCGGGGTCTTTTTTTCTTCCGGATGGATTTTTGGAGAGTTTTTTTCTAGGTCTGTGAAATATGCTGTTGGTATTTTAATGGGGAGTGCATTGAATCTATAGATTGCTTTGGGTAGTATGGACATTTTAATGATGTTGATTCTACCAATCCATGAACATGGTATGTTCTTCCATCTGTTTATGCCTTCCTCTATCTCTTTTTTCAATGTCCTGTAGTTTTCCGCGTATAGGTCTTTTACCTCCTTAGTTAAGTTTATTCCTAGGTATCTTAATTTTTGGTGTGATGGTAAATGGGATTGCTTTTTTAGTCTCTCTTTCTGAAAGTTCACTGTTAGTGTATAGAAATGCCATTGATTTCTTGGCATTAATTTTGTATCCTGCTAAATTGCCGAATTCATTTATTAAGTCTAATAGTTTTTTGATGGAGTCTTTCAGGTTTTTTACATACAATATAATGTCATCTGTGAATAAGGAGAGTTTTACTTCTTTTCCAATTTGGATGTCTTTTATTTCTTCTTCTTGTCTAATCGCAATGGCTAATACATCCAGTACTATGTGGAACAGGAGTGGTGAGAGTGGGCATCCCTGTCTTGTTCCTATTCTTAGGGGAAATGGTTTTAGTCTTTGCCCATTGAGTATAATGTTGGCTGTGGGTTTGTCATATATGGCTTTTATTATGTTGAAGTATGATCCTTCTATTCCCACCTTGCTGAGAGTTTTTATCAAAAATAGGTGTTGGATTTTGTCAAAAGCTTTGTCTGCATCAATTGATATGACTGTGGTTTTTATCTCTCAATGTGTTTATGTGATGTATCACGTTTATTGACTTGCGGATATTGTACCATCCTTGCATCCCTGGGATAAATCCTACTTGGTCATGGTGTATGATCTTTCTGATGTACTGCTGGAGCTGATTTGCTAGAATTTTGTTGAGGATTTTGGCATCTATGTTCATGAGGGATATTGGCCTGTAATTTTCTTTCATTGTGTTGTCTTTATCTGGTTTTGGTATTAAGGTGATACTGGCTTCATAGAATGAGCTGGAAGTGTTCCTTCCTCTTGAGTTTTTTGGAATAGTCTGAGGAGGATAGGTTTAAGTTCTTCCTTGAATGTTTGGTAAAACTCCCCTGTGAAGCCATCTGGCCCTGGGCTTTTGTTTGCTGAAGCTTTTTGATGACTGCTTCAATTTCTTCCATAGTTATTGACCTATTGAGTTGTTTAGATTCTTCCTGATTGAGTTTTGGAAGGTTGTATTTCTCTCAAAATATGTCCATTTCCTCCAAGTTGTACAGTTTCTTGGAATAGAGTTGTTCATAGTATTTTTTTAACAATCCTTTGTATTTCTGTGGGTTTTGTTGTTATTTCTCCTCTTTCATTTCTGATTTTGTTTATTTGGGTCCTCTCTCTTTGCTTCTTGGTGAGCCTGGCTAGAAGTTCATCAATCTTGTTTATCCTTTCAAATAACCAGTTCTTGGTTTTGTTGATCTTTTTTATTGTTTTTTTGGTCTCTGTGTCATTTATCTCTGCTCTGATCTTTATTATTTCCTTCCTTCTGCTTACACTGAGCTTCTCTTGTTGCTCTCTTTCTAACTCTTTGAGTTGTAGGGTTAGGTAATTTATTACCATTGTTTCTTGTTTTTTGCAGTAGGCTTGTAGAGCTATGAACTTCCCTCTCAAGGCTGCTTTTGCTGTGTCCCATAGATTTTGGATTGTTTTGTTTTCATTGTCATTTGTTGCCATAATGTTTTTTATTTCTTCTTTGATCTCTCTGGTAACCCAGTCATTGTTTAATAGCATGCTATTTAGTCTCCATGTGTTTGATTTTTTTGGATTGTTTTTATTATAGTTGATTTCCAGTTTTATGCCATTGTGATCTGAGAAGATGCTTGATATGATTTCTATCTTCTTGAATTTGAAGAGACTTTGCCTGTGACCCAGTATATAGTCTATCTTTGAAAATGACCCATGTGCACCTGAGAAGAATGTATATTCTGTGGCTTTGGGGTGAAATGTTCTGAAGATGTCAATTAATTCCATCTGGTCTAGTGAGTCATTTAGGATTGATGTTTCTTTGCTGATTTTTTGTTTAGAGGATTTGTCCAATGGTGATAGTAGGGTATTAAAGTCCCCTACTATGATTGTACTGCTGTCAGTCTCTCCCTTGATATCCTCCTGGAGTTTTTTTTATGTATTTGGGTGCTCCTGTATTGGGTATGTATATGTTTACCAGAGTTATTTCTTCTTGTTGGATTGCTCCCTTTAGTATTATGAAGTGGCCTTCCTTATCTCATTTTATGTCCTTCACTTTGAGATCTAATTTGTTAGATGTAAGTATTGCTACCCCAGCTTTATTTTCATTTCCATTCGCCTGAAAAACCTTTTTCCATCCCTTCACCATCAGTCTTTGTGCATCTTTTCTTCTGAGGTGGGTTTCCTGTAGACAGCAGATATATTGGTCATATTTTCTTATCCACTCAGTTACCCTATGTCTTTTGATTGGGGCATTAATCCATTTACATTTAAAGTTATTATTGATAGGTACTTGTTTGTCACCATTTATTCTTTACCCCTGTGTTCCTTCTTCACTTCCTATTTCTTCTTTTTACAGCAGACCCTTTAGCATTTCTTGCATTGCTGGTAATAAGCTCCCTTAGTCCTTTTTTTGTCTGTGAAGCTCCTGATTCTACCTTCAATTTTGAATGATAGTCTTGCTGGGTATAGTATTCTTGGATTCAGTCCCTTGCTTTGCATCACTTTGTATATTTCATTCCATCCCCTTCTGGCCTGGTGTGTTTCTGTTGAGAAATCAGTTGATATTCTAATAGGAGACCCCTTGTAGGTAACTTTCTGTCTTTTTCTGGCAGCCTTGAAGATTCTTACTTTGTCGTTAGTGTTCGCCAATTTAATTATGATGTGTCTTGGTGTCAGTCTTCTGCGGTTCAACTTATTTGGGACTCTATGTACTTCTTGGACTTGTGTAGTATTTTTCTTGCCAATATCAGGGAAGTTTTCTGTCATTATTTTTTCAAACAGGTTTTCTATTCCTTGATTCTCTTCCTTTCCTTCTGGTACCCCTATTATGCGAATGTTGTTTCGTTTTGTGTTCTCCCAAAGCTCCCTTAGGCTCGCCTCTTGCTTTTTAAGTTTTCTTTCCAGTTGCTGCTGTGTTTGTGTGTTTTTTCCTACCTTGTCTTCTAATTCGCCGATGCGGTCCTCAGCCTCTTCTAGTCTACTGTTTAAGCCTTCCATTGTGTTCTGTATTGCAGCTATGTCGTTATTCATCTCCTCTAGGCTCCTTTTCATGTTGGTGACATTCTCATTCTGTTCCTTATAGTTCTCATTGAGTTGTATGTATTTGTCATTGTGTATTTGTCATCCAGTCGTTTAAACATCCTTATAACCATTACTCTGAATTCTTTCTCTGATATGCTGCTAGCTTCAATTTCATTTAACTCCCTTTCTGGTGATTCCTCTTTTTCTTTCCTTTGGGGATTGCTTTTTTTCCTTCCCATGTTTTGCTGTAATGTTTTAATTGTAGGTCTGATTGGTTTGATACTCAGGTTCTTTTGGGGATGGTGCTACTGGTGTGATCTCTCAGGTCTCCTGGGCTTGGTAATCTAGTGTAGCTCCCTACTTGAGCTATTTGGGTTCTCTTGATGTAGGCATGTGAGCTGGAAAGGTACAACTGCGATGTCTAGAAGTCAGCCAACGTGGAGGGGGGTGTCCCAATTTTTTATGTCTTTCACCCTTGATTGAAATCGCATGTGCCCAGCGGGTACTCAGAGTGGCACCCAGGAACCGTCTGTTGGGGTGATGGATCTCATGAGGCATGCACTTTGGAAAGGCGTGACTGTGGTGTCCAGAGTTCTGTAGTTGTGGGGTGGGAAGACTCAGCTTTTGCTGTTGCACCTGTGGTGGATATGTGCATGCTCCCAGTGAAGGCTCACAGGGGCACCCGTGGTGCGTTTGTCAGCGAGGGGTGCTGAAATACTCTGAAGGGCCCTGGCACTGAAGCCGCGTAATTGAGGCATCTGTGGGCAGGTATCCAGGATGAGTGAATTCAGAATTTCTACTGCCAGGGCGAGTGCATTCCTGTTTGTCCAAGATCACACCCAGAAAGGACTCACAGCAGCTCCCACAAGCGCCCTGTGGATATATGGGCTCAGGGTGCCTGTCCGTTGGAAATGTGCGCGTGGACTGGCGTTGCATTTGCCAGCGCAGAGCTCTGATGCACTTTGAGGGGCCCTGCTGTTGAAGTTAAGCAGCTGGGGTGTATGTTGGCAGTTATTCAGGAGAAGGGAATTCAGAATTTCTAAAGCGGGGCAGCGCGTTCTTTTCTGTACAGAATCACACCCAGCAGGGGCTCAAAGCAGCTCCCCAGAGGACCCTATGGATGTATGGGCTCAGGGTGCCTGCCTTTTGGAAATGTGCGAGTCTGTGGCGGTGAGTTTGCTGGCACAGAGCTCTGATGCACTTTGAGGGGCCCTGGCACTAAAATTACCCAGCTGGGGTGTCTGTGGGCAGTTATTCAGGCAGAGGAAATTCAGAATTTCTACTGCGAGGCAACACGCCCTTGTCTGTATGGAATCACACCCAGCAGGGGCTCCCCGTGGCTCCCAGGCGCTGCCTATGGAGCGGTGTGCCCTGGATGCCTGCACGGCTGGAAACGCGCAAATGTGTAGTCCGGAGTTCTGCCGTTGGGGTGGGGGAAGATGCACTTACTGCTGTGGGAACAGTGCACCTTTGGAGGTGTAGGTCCCAGGGTCCGCGGGTCTCCAGGTAAAGCAGCAGGATTTTGGCTGGAGTGGTTGCTGGGTCGCAGGCAGTGTCAAAGTCCTGTCTGGGTGGTGGTGCTGATAAGTTCCTAAAGAAGGCTGCTGTCCCCTTCAAGATGGTGTGGGCTCCGTACCCGAGTCTTGCAGTCCAGGGAGTGCCCACAGCGGTAGTAGTCTCTCTTTGTCCAAGAGAGCCTGGTCTGCCAGCCCCTGCTGCTCCTGCGAGATTTAACTGTCCCTTACTCACTCACACACACACCACACACATCCACACACTCTCCTTTCATACCCTCACTCACTCACTTCCTCTCCCTTACCTCTGTCCTGCCAGCTGCCGTCTTTTTCTCTTCCACATTCAGTAGTGAAATTGTTTATACTTCTTGCCACTGCTCTCTTCCAAGTGCTATCAGGATACTTTGAAATCCCACCATCTTTTCATCAAAAGAGCCTAAGGTATACAAATAATTCACTTGATTTGTATATTTTTTATTTTATGAAAAACATATAATATTTTTCTACTATTTTCAATGAAGGTAATATTTACAAACCTAAGGTATGTGATGGCCATGACCCCAAAAAGATAAGTATAAACCTTCCCTACTATTGTTAAGTGCGGAACTGGGGATAGAAAAGAGGTTAACATTCTGTCTATATAGATCATTTGGCTTCAGTATGCCCAGTAATATATTAGATTTAATGCCCATGAGACAACTAAATGAGGACCTTTATTTGTTGGTGTTATCTCAGTTTGGAGATTTCTTTTACACAACTGATTAAAGCATTATGGTCAAAAGAACAGGGTTAAAACTATCTTTAAAAAGATAACTATATGAAGATATTAAATCTATAAAGGATAAAGTGTAAAATTCCTTCCTAAGTGTAAACTTAGAGGAATCAAGCAAGTCAAAACAGGCAGAGAGAGAGAGAGAGAGAGAGAGAGAGAGAGAGAGAGAGAGAGAGAAAGAGAGGGGTGGTATCTCTGTTTTATCAGTGGAAACAAGAAAAATGTCAGGAAGAGTGTTGAATTTATTTGGGACTCTCAAAAAATACCTGAAGTGGCTGAGGCTGGACATCTCATGCTTAGAAAGTTCCAGGTGATTTTGTTCTCCTAGATTAGATAGCCACAAGGAAAAAGTGAGGTGCTGTGCTAGTTAGTGATAAATTACCCTGAGGCATCATCTTTATTTAAAGACCTCAAGAAGATATTTGAAAAGGGAGAGGATAATGAAGAAGAATTGCAATTCTTAGCCACACTGTTAGATGTTAGGAAACCTGCTGAGTCTTATAGCCTTGGGCAAAGCTGCATCATCTATTTTTGAGGCTGATAGGACTTTCCTGAAGAACTTCAGAAGATCATGTGGAAGAAGGTTGGGTGATGTCTGTAAAAAAATGATATTGTGGATTAAATGCCCATACATATTTTGAGTACACAGGACAAAATAACAACAAAATCCTAGGTATGCTGCACTCAAAGTTTTCTTATTCAGTTTCATGGCAAAATATTGAGATAAACTTAATCTTTTTTAGAGGTACAATTCACATAAGATGATTATTTTTAAAATACACAAGAAAGTATTTATAAGATTTATACAAATATATTTAAAGGAAATCTTGCATGATATCCCATATAATTTCTTTGAGTGATTTTATGGTAAATAAAAAAAAACAGCAAAATTTCATTTCAAATACTTCCCCTGGCCTAATTATGAGTAGTTGTTTTTCCCATATAATTAATGAAAATGAAATTTCGGATTTATTAGATTTTATGTTTAAACATTTCCTAAGAAAATTAGTATGGCAAGCCATTCTAATAATGACTATACCACATATAAGAAGAAATTTGTCCCTGTCCTTAATTATCAAACTAGGTCATCATAAACAAACCAATTTGTGGTAGATACAGAGAAAAATACAGCTAAGGGTTTTAACTATTATAAACAAAATTAACTGGAAACCATAAGATATCTTGTAAAGTCTTATGGAAAGAGAGTACTATTCCCTCTCACATTCTCACACCCCCTTCCACCTCAATTCACTGCCTCACCAGTGCACAAGAATGGTAGCTAAGCAAGATCTTAACTTTAATACAAACAAGGTTTCACTACGAATAGGCTTCAGCAAATTGTTATTTTAGGATAAATTTACAGAAATAGCATCATTGGGCAAAGTTATATATATAAAAGATAAGGCTTTTGTCATCCCTAAGTTGCCCTCCATGCATTTGTTTCAGTTTTGATCCCGTCAACAATTTTAGACATTGCATGTTTCCTCATACTATAAACATGAAAACTATATTTTGAAACATTTCTTACACTATTTAGTTACTTTGTGTGTTTTTTCTGTCTGATATTTTTATAACTGTCAAACCATATTGTTTCATTGTATTTAAAACAATAAAAACAATCTGTGTTATGAAGTCAGAAACATAAAGATCACTCGCCTCCTTTAGTCATTCTATATATGCTCTTTTGGGCTTATTAATGATTCAGAGAGAGAGAGAGAGAGAGGAAGGGAGGGAGAGATGGGATGCAGACAGGGTGGAGGGAGGGTGGAGGAAGTATGGAAAGGAAGGAAGGAAATGAAAGAAGGGAAGGGAAGGGAAGGGAAGGGAAGGGAAGGGAAGGGAAGGGAAGGGAGGAAGGAAGGAAGGAAGGAAGGAAGGGCATAACTCTACAAAGAACTTCATCCTGGTATCCTGGATAGCCAAATAATACCCCTCCCCACAGCCACCGGGAACATAACCCTAATGTGCAAATGGTACCTTTAATTTTCCAAACCACTTTGCTTAATGCCATGGCACACCAGTCTGTCCTCATAAGGAACTGTGGAACTTTGGTCCAGAAAATCCATGGTCTCCCATATATTTAAATACTAGATTTGGACAAACAGCCATTAAAACTGCCTTCTCTGAGACAGAAGAAAATGTCATATAGGACAATCTCAGGGATGAATTCATCAGATAACATCCCTGGTCCTTTTCTACAAATACTTTTATGGATAGTGTTAGGTCTGATCAAATAATCAAATCAATATCCCTTCCCCTTGGAAACTGACCTTTAGAATATTTCACAACCAGCATTCCCTTTTGCTTAGAACACATTTCATTTGCTAATACCAGTAACTTTCCCCTCCATACTTGCCCAGGATCCAGACACACCCAGAGAATTCTCTGCTGAAAAAAGCCCTCCTAGAGTCCTTTAAAATCTCTGAGGCCCGCCCTAGCTGGTTTGACTCAGTGGATAGAGCATCAGCCTATGGCCTGAAGGGTCCCAGGTTCGATTCCAGTCAAGGGCAAATGCCTGGGTTGTGGGCTCGATCCCCAGTAAGGGGTGTGCAGAAGCCAGTCAATCAGTTATTCTCTCTCATCATTGATGTTTCTATCTCTCCATCTCCCTTCCTCTCTAAAATCAATAAAAATATATTTTAAAAAATCTCTGACTCCCTATCCCTGGGTGCTGACACAATTTTGCTAAGCCCATCTGGTTACTAGATGACCTAATAAATTTATAATTCTTTACCACTTTCAGCCTCATGCGTTCCTTCTTTGGCGAACCCAACATTTGGTACCGAAAACCCAGGAGGGTTCCACAGAGAAGGGGAGCCATCGCCCTGGCTTCAATTACAGCAAGTTTGCTGCTCAGAGAGTGGTAGGCAGCTCAGCTCATCCTGGGTTTACCTCCGAATCATACTTGGGTTATACAATCAACCGCCGGCCTCAGTTAGGCCTCCCTCCCTTACAGGCCCTCCAGAACCAGCCAAGGAGGACGCCGGATCAGGAACCTCTCCTTCTCCATTGCTGACCCTCCATCCCACACCGGCCAATCTTCTCTAGGTCAGTGACATTCCATAATTTCTCTCGTCTTGAGTCTTCTGCCCACTCTCTCTCACTGACTTCTCGAAAGTCCTAGCGCTGGGCCAGAAGGCTCCTGGGCTCTTTGGCCTTGAGTCCTTCTGAACTGGGGATGCCCAGTCCAGAGGGTTGCCCCTTGTTTCTCATGGTGGTTTGTTTAGTGGTGGGCACGCCTGCCCTAAACAGTCACCTTTGGACTTGTGGTCTGTCACTCACCCTCCTCTCTTGTGGGCCACACTTATTCTCCTTATCATGGGGAACACTCCCTCCACACCCCCTAAAACGCCTTAGACTCACAGGGGAGATCAGGCCCAAGCACCTCAGTTTCTTTTGTGTCACTGTTTGGCCACAATATAAACTAGATAATGAGCGCGATTTAGATCATTGCTGTCACCACAATGGAAAATGGTCAGATTCCCTACGTCCAGGCCTTTTTCACCCTTCGGTTTGGACCCTCTCTCTGTCAGTCCTGTTCTACCCATCAGATTCTTCTCCTTCACACAAAATATCATACCCCTAACACTTCTGATTCTGAATCTACTTTTAACCCAGCAGACCACTGACCTCCACCCCCATATGCGCCCCCTCCATCACCTGCAGTAGAGTCCCAAAACCCAGACCCTCCTAACCAGCAACCACCTTCTCTCCCGGTCCCTCAGAGACCAAATCCTGAGAACACGAGTTCCAATACAGCCTTTTCCCCACCTAACATGCGCTCTCAGGCCACCCAAAGACCACCTTCCTCAACAGCCACTTCTATTCCCACTCCCATTCTACTCCTGAGGGACATAGCAAGAACTGAGGGCATAGTCTGAGTCCACGTCCCATTCTCTATGTCTTATCTTTCCCAGATTGAAAAAAGACTACGTTCTTTTTCCATCGACCTGACCACCTTGACTAAGGAAGTTGAGTGCCAGACCCAGCCCTATGATCTTATCTGGCATGGCATCTATGCCATCCTGTCCTCCTCTCTAACCCCAGAGGAGAAGGAGCATGTCTGGCTAGTAGCTCAGGACCATGCCAATACCCTCCATAGACAAGACATGGTGGCCAACCCAGTTGGTGCTGATGCCATCCCTGAACTGACCCGAGATAGTTTCCCATATTCATCAATTCACTAAAAAGTTATTGAATTAACACAATGTGAGAATTTTATGATATGTAAGTTATAACTCAATAAAACCTAAAAATTAAAATAATGGTAGATATTTGGCTGTGAGGAAACAAGAAAAAACTAGCATTTTTTCCTTCACTGCCAAATCCAAACACTTGGTTTTATTTTTAAATTTGTTTATTTTGGCATTTTTTATTGGAAGCTAAGTTATTTTGAAAAAATAAAATCTTATTCTCTTAAATAGAATTAAAAAAAGAAATATATTATTGTATCTTTATGAGAAGGTGGATGTTATTTAAACCTATTGTGGTAATCATTTCACAAGATATGTACATCTTAAACTTATACAGTAATATATGTCAGTTACTTCTCAATAAAACTGGAAAAAGTAAATACAAAGCATGATGCAGTAAAAATTATGAAGGTATGTGAGGTCAGATTTAAAAAGCCTTTCCCTACTGGTCTGCCATAACTATTTCCCAAAGATCAAGGCATGTATCAGCAGCCTGCTGTGTCTCTTTCTAAAGTTATATGTATGTACGATCATATACAAGCGTGGGCCCAGGTTAGGTAGAACCTAAAATTTATATAAATGATCACCTTATTAAGAAAAAAGGTACAAAATTATATATTTATAAATAGGTTCAATTCAGATTCATTTCTTTTGTGGTCACTTAGACAATTTTCTATTATGCTTATAGAGAAATGCTTTCTGTGCAAACTGTTTCCAGAACATACTACAACTCCCAAGCATTCCTAGAAACCCAGGGATGTGTACAAGAGAGACCTTGAAGCTTAAGTTTCATTACTTTCACAGAAAAATCTGACACTGGATATACAGTGTGTGTAGTCAGTGTATAGAGCAGTGATGGGCAACCTTTTGAGCTTGGTGTGTCAAACTTCGCCAAAAAACTGAGCATAACTAGGGTAGTGTGTCACTTTGAGGAAAAAACATTATTTCACAAATGTTTCATCCTCGGCATGCAGCCACCTCAGTGGCCGCGTGTCATCAGAAATGGCTACGCGTGTCAGTGCTGACACGCGTCATAGGTTCGCCATCACTGGTATAGAGCTTAGTTGTACAAAAAAAAAATCCAATTCTTTTATTTTCTCTTATCCACTTAATTTTTATGTGCTAGCTCCATTCTACTGGAGTAGTGGAAACTTGTTCTCAATCTGCTAGGGATTTATCCCTTTCCTTAAAGATTTGGTCAGTGTTCCTGGGGACTTAAGGAAGTAGGACAGATTCTTGGTAAGGCCAGTGAAGGCCCAGAGTGGCTAGGCCAGTGGTCGGCAAACTCATTAGTCAACAGAGCCAAATATCAACAGTACAACGATTGAAATTTCTTTTGAGAGCCAAATTTTTTAAACTTAAACTTCTTCTAATACCACTTCTTCAAAATAGACTCGCCCAGGCCGCGGTATTTTGTGAAAGAGTCACACTCAAAGAGCTGCATGTGGCTCGCGAGCCGTGGTTTGCCGACCACTGGCCTAGCCGCTAGGCATATTGTAGGGTTGTAAGAATGAGCATCATTTCTTCATTTTCTTGATTTTTCTCTACACAAAATATCTTCCAAATTTGGGGGTGAAGACAAAACAATAGAGTGATATTCAAAATGTAGAAACACCAGTGTTGGTCTGCTGGTGACCGATAAGGCACATATGTTGGTTATAAACATCCTGTATGAGCTATTTTTGAGGTGAACTACTCCATAAGAGTCTACCTATTGGGGTGTCCCAGAGAGAGAGGCCTAGCCCTGGGAAAGTGTTGGGGAGCTTGGTTGAAAAGTTTGTAAGGTGGACATTCTGATAAAACGGTGGTGTGTGGAAGACTGCCTGCCTGTATATCAGAATTCTGACTTAGGGGAGTGTTGAAGGAGGTACCCCTAATTATTCCTTGACCTTTCCAAACAAGTCTGTGCACGTGCAGACCCCCGGGTGTTTACTGGAATCCTTATGCTTAATCTTTGGGTGTCCTTGCTTAAAGGAGACTACAAACACATGTGTCCTCCCAAAATTACTTACCCCACTGATTGTATCTAAAAGATAAACTTTATCTCAAACTGCTGCGACAATAGAAGCCTAACGAGGCAGGTGATCGAGGCTGCTTGGTCCCTTTTGCCAGGCAACCCCTTAGCTCTCTCTTTCACAATTAAACTGTGTCAGAGTAATCTGTTCATCCGTCGATCAGGGTCTGCTGGCCAGCCCCGGCAGGAAAGAAAGAATGGAGGAAACCCCCCATTTTCATCAATGCCCAAAATATTCTCCATCTAAGGATTTTAGATTTTAGGTATCTACATCCAGAAGAAACTTGAAGTCTCTTTTCTGCTTTCATATTCCTTCCCTGAAAGAATAAACTTAGGCATTTGAATGAGGTGAATAGGGGGAGAGAATGGTATGGGAAATAGAGGATAATTATCAGGGAAATAATTAGTTGAAATTTAATAAATGACCTAACCATATGTTTTCCAACATATAAAAGATGTCATATGTTAGAATATGTCATTGTAGTAAATAAATGCTACTGATTTTTAAATTTTTATCACCTGATTAGACAACATTAATCAATACAATACCTTAATGATGTTTTCCCATATCACAGTCAAAGTTTGGGTATTATCTGACTTCACATGGAGAATATAAAAATTCTACTGTGTCACTTCTGGCTCCCAGCAGTGAATGCATTCTAGTACTCCTTTTATATACATTGAGAACCTATTATTTGACAAACAATGTTCCAGGTCAGTGGTCGGCAAACTATTAGTCAACAGAGCCAATATCAACAGTACAACGATTGAAATTTCTTTTGAGAGCCAATTTTTTAAAACTTAAACTTCTTCTATCACCACTTCTTCAAAATAGACTCGCCCAGGCTGTGGTATTTTGTGGAAGAGCCACACTCAAGGGGCCAAAGAGCCGCATGTGGCTCGTGAGCCACAGTTTGCCGACCACGGTTCCAGGTGATAGGAAGTGCAGTGGTTCACACATATACAAAAAGTCTCTATCCAAATGGAGCTTAGATGTCATTGGGCAGAAGCTAATAAAGAATCATATGCATTTTATAGTGCCAGGTACAAGTAAATACTATGAAATAAAAAACAAGGCAGGTGAAGATTTAGAGAATGAAGGGGGTAGTCAGGGAAAGCCTTTTTCAGGAGCTCTGAAAAAATTAAGAGTGAGTCTCCGTGAACATCTAGAGGAAGTTTTTTGATAGTGGGAACAAATGATAGAGGGACTGTGAGAAAGGTAGAGGTATTGGAAAGAGGAAATGCAGGCAAGAGTGACAGGAGATCTTGTAGAGCAAGCATGTCAAACTCAAAAGCTAACATGGCCAAATACAAGGTTTAAGTTTATGTGGGTCGCAAAAAAACAAAAGCTTCTATTTTCATAGAAACGTAGGTTTATTTCAATAAGTTTATGTGGGCCGGCCGCAAAAAACAAAAGCTTCAATTTTCATAGAAATGTAAGTTTATTTCAATAGAGACATGCTGAAGACAAAGGGCTGAAATAAATGAGTAATCGTTAACAAAATAATAGAACATTTTAATAAAAATTAAGTTTTTCTTGAACATTAACTTACCAGACACTGAATAACTGCACAAGTTAATAAGCATTGCACAAATAATCCTATTTTTCTTTTTCCCCGAAAGTGAAATATTTCCTGTTGCGCACACCAAACTAGTCAGTACAAGACTAAAGACATGGCAATCAGCTGCTAAAATATTCTCTGCTAGTGTTAGTGGAGAGAAATGGAGCGCCTGCGCATTAAGTAAGGAAAATGAATGCAACATGATTATAGTAATCAGTCATTAGCAAATGTTGTAGTTCATTAGGTATAACAGGATATTGTAATAATTAAGTTATGAAATTTTTATTAAAACGTTTCTTACACACCGTTATATTTGCCGGGCGGCAAAAATACTCGTTGTGGGCCACATGCGGCCCGCAGGCCGAGAGTTTGACATGCTAGTTATAGAGGGTTTTATTTTTGCTTTTTTTTGTTAAGTTTTGTTTATTTTAACAGTGTCATGTTTTTCGTAAACAGTGCACAGTGTCACTGCTTTTGGGACTGACAGTTTAATTTCAAGGCAGACATAATGAAGTATAACCAAGTCTCATTTGCATTCTAGATTTAATAAAAATAGGATTAAATATAAACAAAATGTACAGTTTTATTCTTAAGACTAGCAGTTTACAGCACATCAATTTGGTCACAAATATGTTCTTAGCTTAGAATATGCCATGCACTATATCAAGCAAATAGGTAATTTCTCCTGACTATAATGGCATTGCCTGACAGGTGAGAGACATGTTCTATAAAAATGTAATAAAAAAACCTTATAAAACATAATTTTTAAAAAAGGAACTTTTTAAATCAGTGCTGCTGTCATAGAAAAAAAATTTGTGAAGATCTTCAAATGGATATTGCAAATTCAACCATTTAACTTGGCAACCCAAGGTAAATGACTCAACTGAAGAGAAAATCAGAATACCGAATAAACATGTTTTGCATGATTAATTTGTGCTGTTCAAAACATTTTAACCATGTCACAACTTTCTTCTCTAACTGGCCACAGGAAATTACTTTTATATCATCTGTATTAAGTATCCTACTAAATCAACCTGGATTGTGTCCCAAGGAAATAATCAGAGTTATGGAGAAAGATTTAGGTTCAAAAATACTTATCCTAGTATAATAGAAGAAAATTTGACAATATTCACATACCTAATAATAAGGCAATAATCACTTTACTATGCTACTTAGTATCATGAAGTAGTACTGTGATAGTGAATGTTCAGTAATATTCAATACTCTAAATGTAGAATGAAACCTTTTCTAACTGTGGTTTTTGTTATCCCATTGAGGTGTACTAAGCTGTCAAGTCTGATTCTTTAAGAAGTTCATCTTTTGATTTGGCATATCCAACATTTGTCTTATCCAGTGTTACTATTATTAATCTTAATTTCAGGACTACAGAAATATTCATTGATTTACTGTACTTGGGGTCTTTTGGGATACTTCCTGTATTATTTTTGTCTGCCTGTATTTCATTTTATTTTAAAACTTAGAAATCCAAGTAAGCAATCACAAGGACTTCCTGTCCCTGGTAGAGCAAAATGCACTCTTAGTCCTGCCTTTCCCTCTTCGTGTGTGTGTGTGTGTGTGTGTGTGTATCCAAAGAGCATGTCAAAGCCACATATTTCTGAGTCTGGTTCCTACTGATTAAACAATAGAATTTTCTTTCAATAGCTCATTTTTGAAGGGAGGAGATCTGATCTCACTTGTTATCAGTTTTATTTGATCTGACCTAGTTTTTCCATTTTTTTTCTGTTGTTCAGTCAGATTATATTGAAGATATGAGTACCATGCCAGTCTCTGGAAGTATTGCTTTACTTCTATCACTTCATTTCATTCTTAATCTATCTTCCGCATTATCAAACACTAGTTTCTGAAATTGTCACTATACTTAACCATTCATAAATTTATAATTTCATGATCATCTATAATTAGAATCATATAAATTTATTTAATGCATAAATGAAAGTTACATACTTCCTCAGATTGTCTACATGTTATTGGTAGTAAAATGTATGTGTTTAAGAAAAGCAAATGATAAATTAAAAGTTTTCTTTCTCTGAAATGAATAGTAAATTGAAAATTCAAAATCTGTGCAAAGTGTAAATATGTTATTGTTAAATTTGCCTACATCAATGTAATATATGCTGTCATTAAATCTTAGAATGGTAAAAAAAAAAAAAAACACTAAAAACTTATAACATTTAGTAGCAGTACCAATGAGAAGTGTACTAAGAAGTAAAACCAAGCAATGAGGCAAATCAACATAATTAGTTCTTTTTCATGGTTTGGGCAGTACATCATAGAAAGAAGGACCAACAAATGACAAGAGCTGGTGAGCATGTGGCAAAAAGGGAACCCTAGTACACAGCTGGTGGGAATGCAGACTGGTGCAGCCACTGTGAACAGTATGGCCTTTCCTTAAAAATTAAATATGGAACTGCCTCTTGACCCAGTGATCCCACTTCTAGGAATATATCCTAAGAAATCTGAAACACCAATAAAAAAGAATGTATGGCCCTAGACGGCTTGGCTCAGTGGATAGAGCGTCAGCCTGCGGACTGAAAGGTGGCGGGGTGGCCAGATCCCACCCATGCATGAATTCATGCACTGGGCCTCTACATTAAACATTCAACATTAAATGAACTACTAATGCATTCAGAGATCATAATAATCTGGCCACTCAGTGTGTATATGTGTGTGTGTGTGTGCATGTATGTATGTATGTGTATATAATGTATGCACTTCTATGTTCATAGCAGCACAATTTACAATAGTTAAGATCTGTAAACAGCCCAAGTGCCCATCAGTGGATGAATGGACAAAAAAGCTGTGGGACATTTACACCATGGAATACTATGCAGCTATAAAAAAGAAGGATATCTTACCTTTGAGAAAGCATGGAGGGACCTGGAGAGTATTATGCTAAGTGAAATCAGCCAGTCAGAAAAAGACAAGTATCACATACATGATCTCACTTATATGTGGAATCTAATGAACAAAATATACTGATAAATAGACATATACATAGAAATAGAAGCATGGTACAGACTGATGAATCTCAGAGGAAAGGCAGGGGTGGGTGGGAAGAGATTAACCATGGAACTTAGATGCATACTAGAGGCCCAGTGCATGAATTTGTGTACATTGAAAGGATATTAATTAGAAGAAATACTTTAGAGGCCGGGGAGGGACCATAGGAGGTCTCCAGGGTGTGTCCAGCCCATCTCTCCCAGTCCCTATCAGCCAAACCCCAGCAGCAAGCTAACCTACCGATAGGAGCTTCTTCCCCCTGGTGGTCAGTGCACATCATAGCGACTGGTTGAGCAGTCAACCGAACGGTCGACCGAATGGTCCTACACTTAACATATTAAGCTTTTATATATATATATATAGATATGTATAACCCATGGCCACAGACAATAGTGTGGTGAAAGCCTGAGGTGAGGGGAGGGGCAGGCTAGAAGGGATCAATGGGGGGAAAAAAGAGTATAACTTTCAATAATACAGATATATTTTTAAAAAGAAAGAAGGACCATAAAGCAGATGCCAGATCTCAGCTCTGTAGATATCTGCACCATAAATAGTTACAATAGGCATTTACATCAGAGAGAAATCAAAGAGGTATTTCCTATGCAGTGTACTAGTATAATTTTGATATTCCAGAAACTGCCTAAATGACAATGAAATGTAGTATCCTATGTAATAAAAGCCTAATATTCAGTTGTCCCCTTGGCCGGAAGTTCTACCAGGAGTTGGACCAGGGGGCTTGGCCAGCTGGCCATCTGCCTGCGGCCCCTCCCCCCGGCCAGCCCTGCCCCAGTTGGCAGTGGTGGCAGGCAGCCAGGGGAAAGGAGGCCCCGGCTGGCAGCTGGCAGCTGCTAGGGACACTATCCATGCACAAATTTTGTGCCCTGGGCCTCTAGTGTATCATAATGGCTAATACAACAGCCAGCCTTCTTTAGTTCAAATCCTGGGTCCCACCTCTTTGCTTCAGTTTATCATCTGTAAAAATGGAATGACAAACGTGGGAGAGTTTTCTCAACAGTAAATGAACTACTAATGTGTTAAGCACTGATAACTACAGTTGATAATTATAGTGCTTTTTAAATATTTGCTAAGTACTAGTGGGTTTGGCTCAATGGATAGAGCATCAGGGTACATGCAGGAGACAACCAATTAATGTGTCTTTCTCACCTTAATGTTTCTGTCTCTCACCCTTCCTTCCACTCTTTCTAAAAATCAATGGAAAAATAATATCCTCGGTGAGGATTAACCAAATATATATTTGCTATCATTATTATGATCCCTCTTTTGATTACCTATTCATTTTTCTCTTGCTTCAGAAGCATTATTTGGAGCTCATGATGTGCTAGTGAAATTTTCATAGAACAAATCAAACGAATAGAAAAGAAAACACAACTAAATAAACATCTGTAGCCAGACTTTAGAAGATTTTACTGACTTTTGGAAATTATTCTCACCATCTAATTACAAAATCATCTAAACAAAAGGCTAGCTTTCGTTTCATTTTGTTTTGTTTTCAAAGCTTAGCTTTGTGAAAATCTGATTAGAACAAAGATGGAAGAATATAAATTTAGTTAAACTATAAAAATGCTAAAATGTTTGGTCTCTTTTTCCATTTATCATCTGAATGTAAATTATGTCACAATATGTCTTTATTCAATGCCCTTGAAATTTCTTTAGTCCTTTTACATAATTTAAATTCAAGATGACAGAGATTACTTTAATAAAGGCATAACTACAACTGAGAAATTATCTTATTTTGTTTTTAAAGGTTCTTAGAATCATAAATGTGAAATAATTTTTTTTCTCTATTAACATGCCAAACCAACACAGATGATTTGTTTAGTGAGCTTTACTCAAAAAATACTTCCTAAAAAGGTATAATGTTATTTTCATCTGACATGATAGAAAGGGAATATTTGTCACATCAACAAGTTCTTTAAACTTTTTATTTTATGCATCCCCATAGACTCTTCATTCTGGTGTCTGAAGTTTCCTGAAATTTAATATGTATATGAAAAGATAATTTATTAAAATTTAGTAAATGTCTTTTGTTCACTCTAATTATAAAATGAATACAATGTCTTGGTAAAATTTTTAAGCATTGCAGGGACTATTGGGGAAAAATAACCCTCAACTAAAAATCACCTCACACAGAAAGCAACATATTGGTAGTAATTTTATTTATAGAATATTGACCTAGCCATCAGTCTATCACTCTATATATTTATATATCTATCTTGTGATCTTGGGTTCCTAACATACATATAGCCATATTTTCTTGCTTTTCTAAAATTTAGCATAATTCCATTACTGTCATTCTTTATTTTCAGAAAACTTGATTATAAGGGTTCAATAATAAGTATTTATCTAGATATTATTGGGACTCCAACCTTGTGTGACTTTTCAGACTTCCTTGGCCATCTACTTATACTTCTTTCACTCTATTAGCTGGTAGCCAAGCCATTCCAGGTCATGCCTTCCCTTTTTGACCTTGGATGAAACAGTATATTGTAAATAGCAGAACACAACTTCCAGAGGTTGACTTTGGCCAATAGGAAGAAAGAAACAGAAGAGAGCAGGGCAGATAAGTTCCCCCTCCCCCTATTCCTTTTTCTGTGTACTATTCCCGTGACCAGTTACCCTTCCAGAGAGGTCTCATATACTAAGTGACCATGCCTCCAGAGTGATTTATCCTCTTTGTGGCTTATTTGAAGCAGTAGCAAATGCAGCAGTGTATTGATTGACATTGCTTTGGATCTTAACTCATTTCCTTTTTCCCCTCACCCCCACTGTACTGGGCTGATACCTCCCCAGTGAAATTTAAACAACTCAGTTTTTGCTTCACATTCCATTTTCTTAAGAAAATAGATTTTTCTTTATTTAAATATTTTCTTTTCTTAGAGAAGCTATTTCCATTATTTTGCTATTATAAATAGTACTAGAGGCCTGATGCATGAAGATTTGTGCAAGAATGGGCCTTCCTTCCCCTGGCTGCTGGCACCACCTTTGCTCCGGCTGGAGCCACCTTTCCGCTTTCCCATGCTGCCCAGAGGCCCAGAGTGGCTGGGGTGATGTGGAACGCCTGTGTCCCGCCCCCGGCCGCTAGGTGCCTGTGTATGCAAATTAACCCATCATGCACACTCCTGATTGGCAGGTGGGCTCACGAAGGTACAGTCAATTTGCATCTTTCTCTTTTATTAGTGTAGATAATAATATAATGGACATTTTGTGCATGTCTTTTACTATATTTCTTAGTATTTCACAGGAATGATGAAAAATGCCATTGTTAAATATTCATTGCAAATGGATTTTCAAAAAGGTTATCTTTATATTTACCCCTACAAAGAAGTGAAAAGAATGCTCATTGCCAAAAACATATTTATAACTTTAAACTTTGCCAATTCAATGGTCTTAATGACATTTAAAAAATATGTGTGCATTATTGAGATTGAATATTTTTTCATATATTCACTGGCTATCCATACTCATAAATTCTTAGTTTATGCTCTATTTATATAAAAGTTAGTTTCTGCTGCTTTATAAGTATTCTTTAATTACAACATCCTTCACTAATTTTGATAAAAATGTATTTTATACATTTATAGTTGATCCCCATTTTATGATATTTACAAAACAATTATATTTAACAGTATTTACCATTCTGTCACCTAACACGTTCATGCATAGCAATTCTTCCACCACTTAAAAATATAAATATTCAGTGAAACCAAGATGGCGGCATAGGTTAAACAGCTAACCTACAGCCTGGCACAACAATTTCAAAAATACAACTAAAAGTCAAAACGGACATCATCCAGAACCACAGGAAAGCTGGCTGACTGAAATGCCCACAACTAGAAGGAAAGAGAAAACCACAAGGAAAATCAGAGAAGCCGTAAAAGCCTGAGGTATGGAGACACGGGCAGACACGAGCACGAGCACATACGGGGAGGACGGAGCCGGAGAGGAAGGGGCGGCTGACGGCCTGGCTGGCGTTCTCTGGCGGGAAGGAGATAAAAGCTCCAGATTGTGCTGAACCCCAGCTCCGACTGCACTGAACCCCAGTTCCGGGCGAAACCCTGGGAAGCCGGGTTCATGCTGGGGGAGTCTGGGCTGTGGGGCGGAGGCACAGAGGAGTTGCGCCAGAGCCACACACGGGAATGTGCGCAGAGGAGGGACTGTTGCCTGTGCCACTGGATTGCCCTAGCGGGAAGGAGACAAAAGCTCCGGACCGTGCTGAACCCCAGTTCCAACTGCACTGAACCCCAGTTCTGGGAAAGACCCGGGGTAGCCAGGCTCAAACTGGGGAAAACTGAGCTGTAAGGCAGAAATGCAGAGAAGTGGCGAAAGGCAGAGCACCGGAGGCGCGCACGGGATTGTGCGCAGAGGATGGTCTGTTGACTGTGCCGCTGGATTGCCCTGGTGGGAAGGAGACAAAAGCGCCAGACTGCGGTGAGCCCCAGTTCCGACTACATGGAAACCCAGTTCCGGGCGAGAATCTGGGAATCCAGATTCATTGGGGGAGAGACTAGACTGTTTGGCAGCGGGCGAAACTCCAGGGTGCTTTTCTCTCAGAGGTGTTTGCTGGGAGTACAGAGGGACACTGAGACACAGGAACCTCATAGGGCGGGGCTGATGGGAAGCCAAGGCTGTAGGCTCCGCCCTGTAACTCTGCCCCATCCAAGCTGAGCACAGAGGCTTTTACAATTTTGCAAGTCTAGTTGAATGGGGCTGTCTCCCGGCATAGACACAGCTGATCCTCACAGCCAATTGGACTGGAGGTCACATCCTCCCAGTGTACCAACAGCAATCAAGGCTTAACAACACCAAGACTTTGCACTCAGCCCACAAAGGGGGGTATCAAGAGCGAACACCTAGGGAGATTGGGGAAGCTGAGCGATAGGGAGGCAGCCAAAAGGGGAAGACACCAAAACAGGTCACGAATATAAGGGATGCTGTAACTCCTGCTGAGGGGCCTCAGGCAGTAGCTGACCTACACTCCATTGGAGACCCAGAAATGAGGGCATCTAGTGGTCGGTGTGAGATGACACCAGATTTCAACCACTCGCATAAGGGACACATTCAAGAGGCAGACTCAGTGAGCGCCAAAGCCTTGCTGCACCAAGACCCGGCCCATAAACGTGTCTCCCGCACAGCAACTCTTCCTTTATAGACACAGAGGGTCCGCACAGCCAATTGGCCTGGAGGACAATTCCTCCCAGTGACACCAACAACAATCAAGACTTAACTATACAAAGAAGGACCAAGATGGAGGCATAGGGCAGAAGCCTGATTGTTGCCTACCACAACAATTTTGAGACTACGACGGGAGAGCAGAGCAGACACCATCCAGAACCACCGGAGGGCTGACTGAGCAGATGCTCTACAACTAGAATAAAAGAGAGGGGTACGCGGGATGAAGCTGATGCCGGTGACCCAAAGACCACACTTTAAGAACTACGGCTCAGGCGACACAATGGCGGCCTGGAACGTGCTCAGCGCAGTTCCCCCGGCGGTCTCCGGCTGAGGGGAAGGCTCCACTCGCTGCCGAGCACGGACAGACGAGCCACTGGAAGACATGGGGTGGGAGACTCCGCACTTGCTGACCTCCGAGTCCTTCAAGAATCTCAACGCCCCGGAAGCAGCCAGGTGCACACGCTTGGCGACCGGCCACCGCTGCAGACGTAAGGGCCGACGCAGCCACCCCGGACCAGCCCGCCGCCGCGCACCGGGCACACCGGAGCTTCGCTGAGCCTGCCGCCCAACGAGTTCTGCAGCGGCTGCCCTGGAGCTCTGAGAAAATGGCCGAAGGAATTGCTGAGAGGGAATTGACCAACAGGAATTGGGATCAAGAAGACGAAACTCCGCTGGGTCCCTGATCCAGGTGAAGCCGCGCACCCCTGGGTCTGGGTGAGGCTGGTACCTGGGTCCGGGTGGGGCCGTGCTACCCTGGACCCGGGTGAGGCCACGTGCCCCTGGGTCCGGGTGAAGCTGTATCCCGGGTCCAGGTGAGGCCGTATGCCCCTGGATCTGGGAGAGGCTGTGTCCCGGGTCCGGGTGAGGCCTCGAGCACTTGTGTCCGGGTGAGGCCACGCGCCCCTGGGTCCGTGTGAAGCTGGATCCCGGGTCCGGGTGAGGCCGTGGGCCCCTGAATTCGGGTGAGGCCACACGACCCTGGGTCTGGGAGAGGCCACGCGCTCCTGGGTCTGGGTGAGGCTGGTACCTGGGTCCGGGTGGGGCCGTGCTACCCTGGACCCGGGTGAGGCCACATGCCCCTGGGTCCGTGTGAAGCTGGATCCCGGGTCCGGGTGAGGCCGTGTGCCCCTGGATCCGGGTGAGGCTGGGTCCTGGGTCCGGGTGAAGCCACGCGCCCCTGGGTCCGGGTAAGGCCATGCGCCCCTGGGTCCGGGTGAAGCTGGATCCCGGGTCCGGGTGAGGCCACGTGCCCCTGGATCCGGGTGAGGCTGGGTCCTGGGTCCGGGTGAAGCCACGTGCCCCTGGGTCCGGGTGAGGCCACATGCCCCTGGGTCCGGGTGAAGCCGTGCCCCTGGGTCCGGCCGAGACCAAACCAGAGGGAGTCGGACCTGCATTACCACCATTTGTCCACCATCCAGAGCTGAGGGGTCAGTGCCGACATGTACTCATAAGGAACTGGTGGACATTGATATTGGGTCTCAAAAGAACTGTTGGTCCAGAAAGAAACTCACTACAGACTGATTCATTTGCCTGTCAGCATAACTATTATTGCTCGTCTCACATTCAATTCTTATAAGTATATCTCTAGTGACACATGATTTCACTCATCTAGGGGAAATGATGAACAACATAGACTGATGAACAAGAACAGAACCAGAAACAAGCAGGCATCGATCGGACTATCGGGCCTCAGAGGGAGGATAGGGGAGGGTGGGGGGAGGGGGGAGAGATCAACCAAAGGTCTTGTGTGCATGCATATGAGCCTAACCAATGGTTAAGTTCAACAGGGGGTTGGGGCATCCGTGGGGAGGGGTGTGGGATGGGAATAGGGGGATGAGGACAAATATGTGACACCTTAATCAATAAAGAAATTTAAAAATATATATAAAAATAAAAAAATATATAAATATTCACATATGTTACATGAGGAATAGCTCTATATTTATTACTTTTCTTTCTTTTTTTAAATATATTTTATTGATTTTTTACAGAGAGGAAGGGAGAGGGATAGAGAGCTAGAAACATCGATGAGAGAGAATCATCGACCAGCTGCCTCCTGCACACCCCCTACCAGGGTTTTGCCCGCAGCCAATGTACATGCCCTTGACCAGAATCGAACCTGGGACCTTTCAGTCCGCAGACCGACGCTCTATCCATTGAGCCAAACTGGTTTCGGCTATATTTATTACTTTTCTAAGTATACGGGCAATTTTTACTTAATAATACTTTCTTTCCCTACAACTCTTTTAGACTCTATATCAGGAACTTCTCTTTTCTTCCGATAGTCCATTTGTTCATCATTTGACTGGTATCATATGGTTTCAATTAAGATATTTTTGATATATTATTAGTAAGTTCAACCCTTATTAAATTATGTTTTACTGTGTTGGAAATACAAGTTTATATAAAAGAAAATATTACAGAAGGGACTAAAATAAAAAAGTAAAATTTTCTGTTTTTTCTTTCTACACATTTAGGGCCATCCACAGTTAATGTTTCTGAGTATAGTTCTTAGGGTAATTACCATTATAACTTCCAAAATAGTTTTCCTTTCCAAATACAAAATGAATGCAGTTTTTATTGCTTCTCTAGGAAAGTAGAGGATGTATTACATTTACACTACCTCCCACCAGTCTTCACAGTATTCTTTTTAGTTCTTCTGGTGTGTGTGTGTGTGTGTGTGTGTGTGTGTGTGTGTGTGTGTTTTATTTAACAATGTATTTGAATTTACCTCTAGAAAATAAATACCTGCTAGTAAAAGAGGAAATTAGAATTAACATATTTTCTTCTTTGCACTTCTCTTTTCTATACTTCCCAATTTTTGCTCATCATATATGTATTTTTATGTCATTTATAACATTTATATTTGTTTCTCTATCTACAATCAAAGATTTTCTCTATATGTTGATATTAAAACATAAAAAGTAATAAACAGCACTTTCCATTCAACTGTCCAAATGTTTATCACAGAATTAAGTAGTACAACTGACTAGTCCTCAAATTATTATATTTTATGCTGAAAGGGCAAAAATACTATAAATATATTGGATTTTTAAAATTTATTTTTAATTTTTATTTTCTAGTTCATACTCTGATGTCAGTGTTTCTTATGTTATTTGTTGCCATCTTTCCTGGGTACATTTCTTGTTTTGCTGAAATATCTTTTGGGCAATTTCGGGGGTATTATTTATCTGTTCTTATGTATCTAAAATATATATTAATTTGACATTCATGGAAAATTAATGATATAACTGGGTATAATATTATAGTTTCAAAATATTTATTTTTCATAGAAATTTCAAGGTATCACTTCATTTTTTTTGAACAGCTTATATTTTTTATGGGAATGTTATCCCTATTATTCCTCTTTCTTTGTAAATAAAATTACTTTTCCCCTATGAAATCTGTAGGACTTTTATTTTTAATGTTGGTGATGAAAAATCTAAACATAGTTGTATTTTATTAATCTTGCTGGGCAGTAAAGGTATCCTTCATATCTGAAAATATATGTTCTTCAATAGTTCAGGAGCCTTTTCTTTCAGTTGATTGGTTCCTCCTTTTTCTTGACTTACCTGAATCTGGACACCATGTCTCATAATTTTCCTTGACTTAGTCTCAATTTTCCTGAATTTCTAGATCAGCAACTCAAGCATAAATTATGTACAGTTGAAATTTGGTCAGTCTATTGAATTAAATTTTTTCAAGAATATATTCTACACCTCAGATCTTTTTTTGTTTTTTGTGACCAATCAATCATTCTTGTTTCATTGAAGCAATATTCACCTCAGTTGTCTCTTAGAATATGAATTGGGTTTAACTTATTTTCTCTTCTCTGAATTATTTTTTCTCTGATTTTTTCTGATCTATTAATTCTGTTTTTTTCTTCTTTGTCCATCTCCTTCACACCTGTGTTTTCCTCAAATGTATTGTCATATGTGGTAATATGTTAGTATTTGTAAATGAATTGCAGAATCAATTGGCATCAGCACATAGCATGCTGGGTTTCACAATGGTGGAGCTGTGTTTCTCTGAAAGGACTTTCCATAACTATGGCTGACCAGTGATTCTGTATAAGGAAACAAATTATACTCTTTGGCAATTATTGAACTTTGTATGGATGGTGAGCAGGCAGGGAGGCATGCCTATAGTCTTCATAATTGCTAAACCAAAGAGTTTTACTCTGGGGTTGAAAATATCTAATATATTTCTCTCTTTATTGTCTAACATTTTCCTATTTATAACCACTTGAAGATTGACTTAACTTCAGGTTAACTTCCTTATCAAGCCACAGTACACTTCCTAGTAATCTTGTCCCAGACAAATTAAACAGATTATTTTATCCAGAAAAATTTATTGGACTTCATTCTGAGAACAAAATTCACTATAGCTAGCTTTTCTGTTTATGAGCTACAGACAGAGGAGCACAAACATCCTGGGTGTTCTCAATAAAGTTCCTTAAAACAATAATCTTGATGATCAACCCACAGCTCAGTCTAGCTTTGATATTTGTTGACTCTCACCTTAGAGTTCTCAGGACTTAACTTGAGAAGATCTGCTTACTTCTGGCATTAGCTCAACTTTTGACACTTCTAAATTTGCTATCAATTTGAATCCATTAGCTTTCTATCTACTAATAACCCTCTTATCTAAAATTGGGAAGTTTTCTTAATTGAAAATTTTATTATGGTTTATATAAAATATATAATTCATAAATATATAAATAATACATAATACATACATAATATATGTATATATATATATATATATATATATATAGAGAGAGAGAGAGAGAGAGAGAGAGAGAGAGAGAGAGAGGAGAGAGAGAAAGAAAGAGACAGAGACAGAGAGAGGAGAGAGAGAAAGAAAGAAAGAGAGAGAGAGAGAGAGAGATCCAGAGGGATCAAGAGTGAAAGAGAGAGAGAGAGAAGGAATTTATGATTAAGAATTTATTTATTATGAGGAATTGGCTCATGTGATTATACAAGTTGAGAACTCCTATGATCTGCCATCTACAAGCTGGAGGCCCGGGAAAACTGGTGGTGTAATTCAGTCTGAGTCTTGAGACCTGAGAATCAGGGAAGGAGATGGTATAAATCTCAATTCCAGAGCCAGAGATGAGATGAGATGTCTCAGCTCAAACAGTGAGGCAAGGTGGAGGGTAGGGTGGGTAAAAAAATGAATTCCTCCTTTCTCCACTTTTTGTTCTAGTCAGGCCTTCAATAGGTTAGTTAAGGCTCACCCACATTGGACAAGGCAACTACTCTACTGAGTCCACTGATTCCTATGCGAATCTCATCTGGAAACACTCTCACAGACATACCCAGAAATTATATTTAATCTGGACACCCCATGTCCAGTCACGTTAACACTTGAGGTTAACCATCACAAACCTGATTATAAATCTCTATTTACTCAAGACTTTAGGTGTCAGTATAAAGTTGTATATAATTTTTCATAAAGTTTACATTAATATTTTATAGTTAGACTATGTATTACCAAGTTTTTATTATTGTTATAGATAGATGAAGTTTATATTTGTTGTATTTCTGTTACTTTTGATATATAAAATTTTCATATTTACTTATTTTTTGCTCTCAATAATATAATGCATTTTAAGTTGTGATAATTTTTTCAGATAATGTTCTGAGTTTTTAGAGAACACCCTTTACAAATAATGTATTTTTTACTATGTACCAATAGCTATATCTCATTTTGTTTTTCCATATTATTTCATAGGCCAGGACTAGCAAAGCAATACCAAGAAATGTGGTAGCAACATCACCTTTGTCTAACTTCAGAATAGATGCAAATTTAGTGTTTGGTAATATAGATAATTCAAAGATATTACTTGTGTTAAGCAAAGATGCCTATATTTTCCATTCATTCATTAAAAAGTATTTTATCAAATGCCCTTTTGGTACTCCTTTCATTTTAATATTTTTTAGTCTTTCCTCACTACCTTGAATGCCCATAAGTATTTTTTTTTGGGGGCTTTTAAAGTAACATTTATTTTTTTAAAGTTAACATGTGCATGTATAGGAAACTGAAAAACACAAGCAAAGAACAAAGCCATCCATAATCACAAGCAGTTTACAGTCTGACGTGTCCTTCTAAGTCCTGTGTATCTACACAACTAAGCTTTCATTTTTATGTAATTAAGATGGTACAGCTATATATCATGCTTTCTCACATATCATGAATATTTACCATTTCAAAGTCCCAAAGCTATGAGTATTTTGATAACCAAGAATACCCTACATCAACTCAATCTGGAAGAAAATGTAATCCTACCTTACTTGGTGACAAAAATTTCATAAAGGACAAAAATAGCAACAGACCTCTAGATAAAAGATATTCACAAAGTTACAATTAAAATACTGCGTTCCCTTAATGTTCCATTAAAAATGAGACCCAAAGCAAGAGTACACAAAGTGTAATGCTTCCAAGAGAATTATGATTTATACTTTAAAATATTAGCAAGGTGGCAAGTTTTGACTGAAGTACTTAACATATTCCTATAGCACAGTCTGAAGAGATGCACGCACATCAGTGGTTATCACCACAATGTGAATATGAACACATCCACACACACTCCTCGCATGAACAAGTCCTGATGTCCATTTCTCAGATGGTTCAACAACTCTATGTCCAAGATGCCTCTTTTCTAACGATTATAACAAAAAGATATTTACAAATTGGTTAATTCACTAGCTCTACTTTTTATCAGACATTGTCACCTCAGGACATCTAAAAAGCTCCAATGTTGCAAAACAAAGAACCTTGTCCACAATAAACACAGGAACTTTACAAAAATGCATATAGACCTATAGTTATAACCTAAAACTTTCTTCTAGGTATGGAGATATTAGCAAAGAGCCCTTCCCTTCACCCTTCCTCTTCTCCCTCCTCTACCACGTCAGTGACTAAATACAGAACACCTGGCTCCAAGAGGTGGATTAACAAAGACAGTCCTTCCTAAAAACTAACAAGAGGGCTTTTATAAAAGGATTATTTTACTACCTCTACTTTTAATATACTTCAGGCATTATCCTTGAATACACAGCAATATTAACTAATATGCACATATATAACAATGGTTAGATAATTTTAATTTTTCTAAAGACTCATGGGCACAGAACCCTTTTTTCTGTACTTCCTTAACTCCCCCTCCCTTGTGAACCGTAAGCATACTCTCCAAGACATCAAATTTAACAATTCCATTCCTCAAATACCACCATTCCTATAAATTAACCAAAAAAAATACTTAAAGGGTGTCATTTTAACTCTTAACATATGTTGTGCACTTTCAAACATCTAGAAAGACTAGCCATCTCAAATAAGGATTTGTTTGATTAAACTGCACATAGAGGCTATAATCTCAAAGTGTCTTCTGAATAGGAAGGAACTTTCTGGCCTAAAACCCTTCCCCTTTTCATCTCTATCAACACAGTGGACAGTACAATAAGCATCTGTAATGCTTAGAGAGGATTTTAACAATTTTACTTCTCATGTTTTCCGAACAGTTCTTCTTAGGAATCTAACACAAACTGTACACCATGTATTTGTTTACTAACTACTTCTGTCATACACTGGTAACCTCTGTAACATCTAGAAAGACTAAATGTTGTAAATTAGAACAGTTTGTCCTTCACATACAATATATACACAGCTAAGTAAAATACAGTGCACAGGCACAAGGGAAGATGGTTAACCTTGCCTAACTATAAACATACTGGTATAAAGCCCTTTGCACTTTCTTCTCCTTCCTCCCTGAACCAGTACAAATATAATAATGTGTACTGCTCAGAGACGTGGTTTGATCATCACATTTCCAAAACATAGTATTTGAAATGAATTGTAACAAAAGGATATATACAAAATGTGTTATTTTACTACCTCTACTTTTAACATACTTTGTGCACTTCTAAACATCTAGAAAGACTAGATGTTTCAAATAAGGACTTAAGTTTGTCCACTATATACACAGTAGTGTTGAATAAACTACACACATGTAACAATGGTTATATCTGAAAGTGTCTTCCATATAAGAACATTCTAGTCTGGAACCCTTCATTTCCTCCTGACCACCATCACCTCAATGGGTTGAGTAGGCACATGTATCACTTACAGGTAGATTTCACAATTTGATTCCCAAAGTTCTTTTCAGAAAACAGCCTTTTGATGAATTTTAACACAAATTGTACAAAATGTGTTAGTTTACTAACTCTACTTTTGTCATACATTGGCAACCTATTTAATATCTAGAGACTAGATATTATAAAATTAGGACCTATTTGTCCAGTATATTCACAATATATACAGTAAAGTTAAATGAAATGCATGTAACATATAGGGCAGCAAAGGATAAGCTAAAATTTTCTATCACACACTAGCAAAACATCCTTTTGCAATTTCTTCCCTCCCACATCCCTCAACCTTGTAGTGAACAAGTACATAGAGTACACTATTCGGAGAGGTGGTTTAACAATTCCATTTCTAAAGACAATATTTTCTATCAGGTTTTAAAAGCTATTTACAAGAAGCATTATTCTACTACTTCTACTTTTAAGTACATCAAGCACTTCTAAATGTCTAGAAAGACTAGATATTTCATATAAGAACTTACTTGTCCACTATGTGTACAGCACTGTTAGCCCATAATTATTGAAAGTTTGCCCACTGTAGTCTGATTATTTTCCAACCTTCTACAGATTTCAGAATGTGGTGTTACCCTAGAAGAGACTAACATTAGATCTACTAACAATTTAGAATATATCTATTGATCCTTTACTGGCCAATAATGCTTTAAGGGCCATTTCCTACTATTCTCCTGCTGTACTCTGTCTCAGGTGACTGGGCCCCAAAATTACACTGCCCATGCTCCCTTACCAATTAAGGGAGTTCTGTCAATGGGAGCCACCAGCAGGATATTTGAAGGTGGAGAGTGGAGAGTGGAGACCAGATTCTAGGGCAGTGATGGCGAACCTATGACACGCGTGTCAGCACTGACACGCGTAGCCATTTCTGATGACACGTGGCCGCATGCCGAGGATGAAACATTTGCTGCTCCTGAGGATGAAACATTTGCGAAATAATGTTTTTTCCTCAAAGTGACACACTACCCGAGTTGTGCTCAGATTTTTGGCGAAGTTTGACACACCAAGCTCAAAAGTTTGCCCATCACTGTTCTAGAGTATTGCTCTCATGTCTCTGCTTCAGAGTGCCCTCTTGGTGTGGCTGCATCTCTTTGTGGTTGTAACTCATAGCAGGTCTCCTCCTTCCTAAGTCCCAGTTCCTACCAGAAGGCCCTTACTCCTGTTCATTGTACCACTGCTTGCTGTCCTTGGCCCTCTACACTGGGTTTCACAGTGGCTTCCTCCTGTGCTAATAGCCAGATTGCCTCATGGTAGCCTGTTCACTCTTTCAGTTCCTTTAGTACTTTTTGAACATAATATCCCCAATATTAAATTTCCTCTATTGAACTCCATAACTTAAAATTGTTATTTAATAATCAGATGCACAGATAATGGGACAGAAATCATCCAAAAGTCATAATTATATGAAAAAAGAAAGTTGAAAACAAAGGCATTATCATTTTCATTTGCTCCTCTTTATATATAATAATTCCATCACCCAACTAAAAAAGTACTTTAATATCTAGTAAATGAAATAACATTATAAAAAGGGAGATTCATCTGTTCATATATATTGATTTGTGTACCTTAATTCTCAGCCTAGATGTATAAAGTGGATTGCCTCATATATACCAGAGAAGTCACTGAGCTTAATTCTATTTATAATTGATAAATTACATATAATCAGTGGTACCAAGGAACACTTTATGAGGTCATGAGTATTAGAAGAGCTTTCCTACTTTAAAGGTATATTTTCATCACAACTCCTCAGGATATATAAGTGAACACAGAAGAAGTATCATATGATTTAAAAAAAGGAGTAACATTCAACCATACTGTTTTTATACTTTTAAATATATGAACTGTTATTTTTAACATACTTGTTTTCTTTTTAGAAAATATATTTATTGTTGAAATTATTACAGATGTCCTCCCTTTTCCCCTTTGACCCCCTCTACCCCATAATATACTTTTCTTAGTTTAGTTATATTAATTCTTCAAAGGCCAATTTTCCTATTTTGTTGGAAAGGCAGACTTAGACAAATACATGCAAGTATATTATAAGATGAGATTCATTTGCTAATATTTTTATTTTTATTGATTTTTAGAGAGAAAGGAGCAGGGAGGGATAGAGAGATAAAAACATCAATGAGAGAGAGACACATCGATCGACTGCCTCCTGCATGCCCCAACCAGGGATCGAGCCCGCAACCCAGGCATGTGCCCTGACGAGGAATCAAACCAAGGACCTCCTGGTTCATGAGTCGATGCTCAACCACTGAGCTACACTAGCTGGGCCATTTGCTAATATTTTTAGAAGAATTGAAATAAATTAATATGTAGGTATACATGGCTACCCGGATTATCAGCATTGATCTGAGTGAATTAATTTTATTACTTTTCTTTAGTTTTTTTTCAGCTCAAGATTACAAATAATTTGATTTCATGTCCCTTTATTTATTAAAGTTTATTTATTTTGAATCTATTATTTCATTAAAATTTCAGCCACCTTTTATCTTTCTCTACATAATCAATGCCTTCTATTAATATATCCAACTTCTCTAGGACTAAGTATCATTAAAATTATTCTAACAACAGCCCTGACTGGTGTGTCTCAGTTGGTTGAGATTCCTCTCAGGCGCCTAGAAGTCCTTGGTTTGATTCCCAGTCAGGGCATATGCCCAGATTGAAGGCTAAATCCCCAGGAGGGAGTATGCAGGAGGCAGCTGATGAATGTTTCTCTCTCTTGCTCTACCTTCTTCTCTCTCTCTAAAAAGAAATCAATGAAAAATAATTAAAACAAATATTCTAACAACATACTTTATACAGTATACTTTATGAGTTGAAGTAATGCCATGAATAAGTCTATTTCAGAAAACTCACTTTGACTTGAAGGTTCAATTTTTAGAGAATTTTAACTCATGGTATTGTGTATTATAATAATAAACACAATATTAACAATTACAATTCTCAGTAAAATTTTAAATAAGATCGGAATGTAAGTTTTTGTAATGCAGGAAAGGAAATAGAATCTGAAATATTTCAGAAATGTATTTGAAAGTTTTTTTGAAAATTGTAAGATTCTCACAGAAAAGGAACAGTTCCTGTGTCTCCTTAATGCATTTTCTTTTTTGAGGATTTCTCAAAAAAATATATTTGATTAATGTCACCTCTTCTACCTCTTTTTCCACATATGTACATGAAATTTCTGCCCATTACTTTTATTTGAATCATTTAGGGATTCTATTAAAAATGAGGCTTCTAGTAGTGAGGAATGATGCTATACTCCCTTGGGAAACAGGAGGGAGAGAAAAGGTGGAATTAGAGATGAAATTGGCTTTTAGGCATATCCTTAGCTGGGATGAGGGGAAATACACAACAATTTCTCAAGCTGTGCTGTTGCCAATCAATTCTTTTATCCTAAGAACTATGAAAACTTAATATTATTTCTATCAAATAACTCACTACACATAATTGTCTGTTTATTGAACAATCATTAACATTGCAATTTGGTATATTTGAGAATAGGACATCATGTTCTATATCCCTAGTACATATAATGGTACCTTCCACACAATAGTTTTTTTTTTATTTAAATTTTTTATTGGTGAAAGTATTGCATATGTCTCCTTTTTTTCTCCCATTGACCTCTCCCCTGCCGCTCCCACTGCCCAGCACATGCCCTCACCCCCCATACTGTCTGTGTCCATTGGTTATGCTTATATACATGCATACACACAATAGATATTTAATAAAAGTTGTTAAATAAAGTGATTAAATGTTCAGTTAAGAAGTATAACATGGTGCAGTATTTCTAGTATGTCAGGTGTGTGTGTGTGTGAGTGGGTAGGTGTGTTAATAGTGAAATATTGAAAGGTTTCCTACATTGGTTCTTGAATGGTTTCTAGTATAGTTTTCTAGAGGCAGACATAGAAGAAATGGATAATCATCCATCCTACCAGTAGGCAAGTGTGATTAAACTTTTTACTTAGCCTTTTTATTGTTATTTCAATATTTACATTTAAAAGGATTAACCTTGCCGAGACCGGTTTGGCTCAGTGGATAGAGCGTCGGCCTGCGGACTGAAGGGTCCCGGGTTCAATTCCGGTCAAGGGCATGTGCCTTGGTTGCGGGCACATCCCCAGTGGGGGGTGTGCAGGAGGCAGCTGATCGATGTTTCTCTATCATCGATGTTTCTAACTCTCTGTCCCTCTCTCTTCCTCTCTGTGAAAAATCAATTAAAAAAAAAGGATTAACCTGACCAAAAAAAAAAAAAAAAAAAAAAGAAGACAAGAAACTGCCCAGCTGGCATGGCTCAGTGGTTGAGTATCAACCTAGGAACCTGGAGGTCATGGTTCGATTTCCAGTCTGTGCATATGCCTGGGTTGTGGGTTCGATCGCCTGCCAGGACACTTATGGGAGGCAACCGATGGATATTTCTCTCTTACATCAATCTTTCTTTCTTTCTCTCACTCTCCCTCTCTTCCTCTCTCTGTGAAATCCATAAGCATGTCTTTGAGTGAGGATTTCAAAAAAATAGAGAGAAAATAATTTAATCTAGCTAAAAAGATAATGCATCATGACCAGATGTGGTGTATTCCAGGAATGCAACATTTCCTTAAGATTAAATATATCAAATACTTAATTCACAAAATGAAGAGGACTAGAAGGAAAAAATCATATATATCAATGAAGAAAATGTACTTGACAAAAATTAAAAGTCATTATTAATTAAAACAATTAATTTTTAAAAGAATTCCTTGATTTGAATAAAGAGGATCTCAATTCTTAGAGCAAACATCTAGTTAATAGAGAAATATTGAAAGTATTCTCTTTGAGGAGAGAACCAAGATGGCGGCAAAGTTAAACAACTAAACTGCGCCGCGCACAACAATTTCAAAAATACAACTAAAAGACAAAGCATCTACTACCCAGAACCATGGGAAAGCTGGCTGAATGGTAGATTTACAACTAAGAAGGAAAAAGAAAGAACAAACACATAAGGGCTGAGATACAATGGGTCCTCACAGCCAATTGGCCTGGAGGTCAATTCCTCCCAGGGACACCAACAACAATCAAGACTTAACTACGAGGGAGGACCAAGATGGCGGCATAGGGCGGACGCCTGACTGTTGCCTACCACAACAATTTTGAAACTACAACTGGTAAACAGAGCAGACACCATCCAGAACCACCGGAGGGCTGGCTGAGTGGGTGCTCTACAACTAGAATAAAAGAGAGGGGTACGTGGGGTGATGCTGATGCTGGTGAGCCAAAGATCACACTTTAAGAACTACGGCTCTGGCGACACAATGGCGGCCTGGAACGTGCTCAGCGTGGTTCCCCTGTAGTCTCCGGCTGAGGGGACGGCTCTGCTTGCTGCCGAGCATGGACCGACGAGCCCCTGGGGGACATGGGGTGGGAGACTCCGCGCTTGCTGACCTCTGAGTCCTTCGAGAATCTCTGTGCCCCAGAAGCGGCCAGGTGCGCACGCCCGGCGACCGGCCGCTGCTGCAGACCTGAGTGTCGTTGCAGCGACCTCGGACCAGCCTGCCACCGTGAACTGGGCGCACCGGAGCTTCGCCGAGCACGCTGCCCAGCGAGTTCCGTGGCAGCCGCCCTGGAGCTTTGAGAAAATGGCCGGAGGAATTGCTGAGAAGGAATTGACCAATGGGAGTTGGGATCGGGAAGACGAGGCGCCACTGGGTCCCAGATCCAGGAGCGCTCACCTGGTGACCTGCCGCCGCTGCAGACCCGAGCACCGTCGCAGCGACCTCGGACCATGCACCGGGCGCACCAGAGCCTCGCCGAGCCCACTGCCCAGCGAGTTCCGCGGCAGCCGCCCCGGAACTTTGAGAAAATGGCCAGAGGAATTGCTGAGAGGGAATTGACCGATAGGAATTGGGATCAAGACGACAAAGCCCCGCTGGGTGAGGCCGCGCGCCCCTGGGTCCGGGCGAGGCTGGGACCTGGGTCAGGGTGAGGCTGAGTCCTGGGTCTGGGTGAGGCTATGTGCCCCTGGGCCGGGCGAGGCCATGCGCCCCTGGATCCGGGTGAGGCTGCACGCCCCTGGGTCCGGGTGAGGCTGGGTCCCGGGTCCGGGTGAGGCAGCACGCCCCCGGGTCCGGGTGAGGCCGTGCGCCCCTGGGTCTGGGTGAGGCCACGCGCCCCTGGGTGTGGGTGAGGCTGGGTCCCAGACCCGGGTGAGGTCGCGCACCCCTGGGTCCAGGTGAAGCTGGATCCCGGGTCCGGGTGAGGCCATGCGCCCCTGGGTCCAGGTGAGGCTGGGTCCCGTGTCTGGGTGAGGCCGCACACCCCTGGAACTGGGTGAGGCCGCGCGCCCCTGGGACCAGGTGAGGCCACGCGCCCCCGGGTCCAGGTGAGGCCGCACGCCCCTGGGTTCGGGTGAAGCTACGCGCTCCTGGGTCCGGGTGAGGTCGCGCGCCCCTGGGTCCTGGTGAGGCTGGATCCCGGGTCCGGGTGAGGCCGCGCGCACCTGGGTCCGGGTGAGGCTGGATCCCGGGTCTGGGTGAGGCCACGCGCCCCTGGGTCTGGGTGAGGCCACGCGCCCCGGGGCCCAGGTGATGATGGGTCCCGGGTCCGGGTGAGGACGAGCGCCCCTGAGTCCGGGTGAGGCCACGCCCCTGGGTCCGGGGGTCTAAACCAGAGGGAGTCGGACCTGCATTACCACCATTTGTCCACCATCCAGAACTGAAAAGTCAGTGCTGACATGTACACATAAGGAACTGGTGGACATTGAAATTGGGTCTCAAAAGAACTGTTGGTCCAGAAAGAAACTCACTACAGACTGATTCATTTGCCTGTCAGCATAACTATTATTGCTCGTCTCACATTTGGTTCTTATAAGTATATTTCTAGTAACACATGATCTCACTTATCTAGGGGAAATGATGAACAACATAGACTGATGAACAAGAACAGACCCAGAAACAAGGAGGCATCGATCGGACTGTCGGGCCTTAGAGGGAGGGTAGGGGAAGGTGGGGGTAGGGGGGAGAGATCAACCAAAGGACTTGTGTGCATGCATACGAACCTAACCAATGGTTAAGGACAACAGAGGGGTGGGGGCATGTGTGGTAGGGGTGTGGGATGGGAATGGGGGGATGAGGACAAATATGTGACACCTTAATCAATAAAGAAATTAAAAAAAAGTATTCTCTTTGAGATAAGAAAAAAGACAAATATGCCTATTAATACTGGCAACATGGTTATCACTTTTATTTAGCATTTTTAAGACCACCCCAGCCAGGGAAATGAAGCAAGAACACATACATACATACACATATTAAGACATAAGGAGTCAAAGAAATAATTAAATGTTATTAACTACCATTAATAACCATGTTGGGTTTTACATACAATTTTAGAAGAATCTATAGGACAAATTATTTAGAATAAATAAATTTATTAAGATTGTGGTATACAAGGTGAACATAAACAAATTACTTATACCCCTATATTTTTATTTAAATAATCAAATAGAAATGAGATTGATAAAAGCATTTGCAAGGTCATCCAGAAAACATAAAATACCCAGAAATACATTTAAAAATATGTAAAAGATGTCTTTAAAAATATAGCTGAGATAATTTAAAGAATTAAATATTCACTGATTAGAGAATTGCATGTTTTAAAGATAAGTCTCTTCCAACTGAATATTATATTCAATGTACTCCAATCAGAATCTTTGCAGTTTGTTTTATGGAAATTAACATTCTGACTCTAGATGTGTATAGACACATAAAGGGCCAAGTATAGCCAAGGTCATCTTGAAGAAGAGCAAAACTCAGTTACTAATACTACCATGTTTTAAAAATAGTTACAAAACTACACTAAGCAAGACAGTATGGTATTTGCCAAAAAAATTAGCAAAACAGGTCAAGGGAAAAGACTAGAGAGTTCCGAAATAGACCCATGTATATACAGTCACTTGATTTATGATAACTGAATGCAGTATGGAAAAAAAGTGTCTACTTGTAAAACGTCCTGAATCAATTGGATATGTATGAGACAGAAAAAAATAAAACTTGGTTTCTGAGTTACATAGTAAGAATTCAGTTCTAGATTATTTGCATATCTTACTGTGAAGATTTAAACAATATATAGTGTTTAAGAGAAAATGTGATAGAACATCTTCATAACCATGGGATAGGCAGCAATTACTTAAACAGGACACACACACACACACACACACACACACACACACACACACACACACCAACCAAAAAAACAACAACTGGTAAAATAGCGTGCATTAAGATTGATATACAGTTGGCATCAAGATACACTATTAAGGGATTGAAAAGCAAGTCAAGAAATGGGAAAAGTTCAGCACAAACTTTCAACAAAATACATAGAGAACTTCTATAAAACAGTAAGAAAAAGGGAGACAACCCAACAGAAAAATAAACAAAAGACTTGAATAAAGACTTTACAAAAGAGGATATTCAAATGGTCAGTAATCATATGAAAAGCAATCATTTTCAATGCTTCAATTTATATAATGTTATAAAACCGGAAAATGTATATTTTAGAAAACTTAGAATAGTTATGTGTGTGTTTTTTTATTTTTTAAATGTATTTTTATTGATTTCAGAGGGAAGGGAGAGGGACAGAGAGATAGAGACATCAATGATGAAAGAGAATCATTGACCGGCTGCCTCCTGCACGCCCCCTTCTGGGGATCAAGCTCACAACCCAGTCATGTGCCCTTGACCAGAATCGAACCCGGGACCCTTCAGTCTGCAGACCAATGCTCTATCCACTGAGCTAAACCAGCTACGGCATAGCTATGTTTTTAAAGGAGTAACTACTAGAAGGAGGTATATGGGGACCTTCTGAGTTTTAGAAACAGATGGCATGTCTATGTCTGCAACACTTTTTTCACAGCACTGTCTCTGCTGTGCTTCTTTTTTTTTTTTTTTATGTGGATGATGGTAACATGAATGTGTTCAGTTTGTGAAAATAAACCAAGCTGTATCTATGATTAATTCACTTTTGTGTTGCTTTTACATACATTATATAAGTATATAAACACACACAAACTAGCAAACTAAAGCAACAACAACAAAAAGTTCACTGAATGAAAAAATTTTCAGTCAAAACCTAAACTATAGATCAGCTGTTTATGTTTCTGCCTGATAAACAAATTGTAAATTTAAAGTTTAAAAAAGTGGAATAATATTAAATATATTTTGGGGGAGAATACAGTTTTTTTTATAATATTATCCCAATTCAGAAATCATATATAAATGATAAATACAATAGATTTATCTACAAAGTAAAAATATAAATGGGGATAGGGTCTGAAATAAATATTATAGAAAATTTAAAATAATGTGAACAAACTTTTAAAAATATATCGACACAGATCTTCTTTTGTGGGGGGGGATTTATTTCAGAAAATCTTTTTTAAATTTCTTTATTGATTAAGGTATTACATATGTGTCCTTATCCCCCTATTTCCCCCCTCACCCCCTCACTTATGCCCTCAACCCCCTGGTGTCTGTATCCATTGGTTAGGCTTATATGCATGCATCCAAGTCCTTTGGTTGATCTCTTACCCCTTACCCCCACCCTCCCCTACCTTCCCTCTGAGGTTTGACAGTCTAATCGATGTTTCTCTGTCTCTGAATCTGTTTTTGTTCCTCAGTTTATGTTGTTCATTATATTCCATAAATGAGTGAGATCATGTGATATTTATCTTTCTCTGACTGGCTTATTTCACTTTGCATAATGGTCTCCAGTTCCATCCATGCTGTTGCAAATGGTAAGAACTCCTTTTTTACCACAGCGTAGTATTCCATTGTGTAGATGTACCACAGTGTTTTAATCCACTCCTCTGATGATGGGCACTTAGGCTGTTTCCAAATCTTAGCTATGGTAAATTGTGCTGCTATGAACATAGGGGTGCATATATCCTTTGATTGGTGTTTCCAGTTTCTTGGGATATATTACTAGAAGTGGGATCACTGGGTCAAATAGGAGTTCCATTTTTAATTGTTTGAGGAAACTCTATACTGTTCTCCACAGTGGCTGCACCAGTCTGCATTCCCACCAGCAGTGCACGAGGGTTCGTTTTTCTCCGTATCCTCGCCAGCACTTGTCATTTGTTGATTTGTTGATGATAGCCATTCTGATAGGTGTGAGATGGTACCTCATTGTTGTTTTGATTTGCATCTCTAGGAGGATTAGTGACTTTGAGCATGTTTTCATATGTCTCTTGGCCTTCCTTCTGTCTTCTTTTGAAAAGTATCTATTTAGGTCTGTTTCCCATTTTTTGATTGGGTTGTTTATCTTCCTTTTGTTAAGCTGTATGAGTTCCCTGTGAATGTTGGAGATTAAACTCTTATTGGTGATAACATTGGCAAATATGTTCTCCCATGCAGTGGGCCTTCTTGTTGTTTTGTTGATGGTTTCATTTGCTGTGCAAAAGCTTTTTATTTTGATGTAGTCCCATTTGTTTATTTTCTCTTTGGTTTCCATTGCCCTAGGAGTAGTATCAGTGAAGAAATTGCTTCGGCATATGTCTGAGATTTTGCTGCTTGTAGATTACTCTAGTATTTTTATGGTTTCCCGTCTTATGTTTAAGTCCTTTATCCATTTTGAGTTTATTTTTGTGTATGGTGTAAGTTGGTGGTCTAGTTTCATTTTTTTTGCATGTATCTGTCTAATTTTCCCAGCTATACAGGTTATCTCTTGATAGGAAATTATGGGTGGTTTTTCTTTTTCTTTGGACAACTCCTTATTTTTAAAATAAGCATGCTTAGTTTTAATATATGAATAGCATATAATAACTATTTTTAAAATAATAGTTATACATATGTTCATAAATTTAAAAAATCCCAACTCCTCCTCAAATGTATGCTTATTTGCTAATACCAGTTGATTCTTTTTCACAAAGTAGCATTTTAATTCACCAATTACCATAATCCATTATTTCACACTACCCATATCCACGCTGGGTGAGCATGTATCTCAATATTCATACTGAAGCTTTCTCAAAAATTATGTGTACCCTTGAAATCCTAAGTATGTATGTGATACTGCTATCATTAGCTAGGTATTCATAATAGATAAAGAGCAAAGGGGTAAGGCCAGACGTTATAGGCATGTCATTTGTGCAGCTTCACCAGGAAACCACCAGCCTATTCCCTGCCACTTCCATTAGAACAAATATTTCTTTTTTTTTAAATATATTTTATTGATTTTTTACAGAGAGGAAGGGAGAGGGACAGAGAGCTAGAAACATCGATGAGAGAGAAACATCGACCAGCTGCCTCCTGCACACCCCCCACCGGGGATGTGCCCGCAACCAATGTACATGCTCTTGACCAGAATCGAACCCGGGACCCTTCAGTCCGCAGACCGACTCTCTATCCACTGAGCCAAACCGGTTTCGGCAGAACAAATATTTCTTAAACCTTACTATCATAGAAGGATAATGATGCCATGTCTTAGAATCTCTCCCACTCTTGTGAGTTTTGCTCCATTGCAACTGTCATTGACTAACGTATTGGCAATTTTGTGTTTCCAGTATTTAATTATAAAGCATTGGGGGAAGGAGTCCAACAAAGGAAAGATAGACACATGCCCTGTAAAGCTGGGTTGACATAGGGAAGGCGCTTGTCTGTCAGTCACACCTGGGAACAGAAATCATTGGTTAGAATGGTCATGGCCACTGCAAGTGCTTGAAAATTTTGAATACATAATCTCCTAAACCCGTGGTCGGCAAACTGCAGCTCGCGAGCCACATGCGGCTCTTTGGCCCCTTTAGTGTGGCTCTTCCACACAATACCGTGGCCTGGGCGAGTCTATTTTTGAAGAAGTGGCATTAGAAGAAGTTTAAGTTTAAAAAATTTGGCTCTCAAAAGAAATTTCAATCGTTGTACTGTTGATATTTGGCTCTGTTGACTAATGAGTTTGCTGACCACTGTCCTAAACAAAGGAGTTTTCTCTCTTGGCTTGTGACACTTGGCTTGTGGGGCTCTTTTGCTCCTGCTTCCTTGCGTTTGCCTGTATGGCCCATGGCAATATGTACCCCACACACAATGGACTAATGGACTACAGTAGGAAACACAAGCTAAGCTAGCCTGATGCTGGACTGCACTCTGCTCCAATATGGAATGGAAACTCTGAACACTGGCTCTGATTTTAGCTCTATTGAAGCCCCAGCTACACTTTTTTTTATGACTGAACTAAGGGAAATGGCACTTTGAAAACCCAGGGGTGTAATTCCATGGAAATAAAGCTTTCTACCATATATCATTCTCCTGTTGGGGCCTCCAGAAATGCTTATTCCAGTGGTACCCCAAGAACTCCACCTCCCACTAGCAACCGGGGGAGGTGAGGCCCACTCCCTTCCATTAACATATGTATCTAACATTTTACTAAAAATGTTACTTCTAATAGTCAACAAATGAGCATCAGACTTTCTTGTTCTAAAAAAAGCCATATTTTTTAAAGTGATAAAAATCAATTACTTTAATCACATGCCACAGTAAAAATCAATAAAAAGGTGTGCATTCCTGGAAAAACTGTCCTTTTGATAGATTTTGTGTAACATACAAAACAAATTCAACTAAAACTAATATTTCTTAAACATTAATATCATAGAAGGATAATTATGTTATATCTTAGAATCTCTCCCAATCTTGTGAGCTTTGCTCCATTGCGACTGTCATTGACTAAAGTATTGGCACTTTTGTGGTTCCAGTATTTAATTGTCCCATCATTCAAATATTAAGCTATGAAGTCTCACTAATTTGTGTCTATACCAACTTAAAGACTGTTTCTTCAAAAACTTTTCAAGTTACTTTCATAACACACCCTTATTATGATTGTTACATTCCATGAACCAGCTACGTATCCATTTTAGAGTTTGTAGCCTTTTTCCAATGTCCCTTGAAACGTAATCACCTACACACCAATTGTGTTTGTTATTTGTAAACAAGGAAATCATTACCACTCTGAAATTCTATTTTTAAGTATATTTTTATTGATTTCAGAGATGAAGGGAGAGAGATAGAAACATCAATGATAAGAGAGAATCATTGATCAGCTGCCTCCTGCACACCCCACACTGGAGATCAATCCCACAACCCCTGCATATGCTCTACCGGGAAGCGAACCATGACTTCCTCATTGATGCTCAACCACTGAGCCACATCGGCTGGGCACCACTGTGAAATTCTTTAATGTGTATTTCCAAGTCTCTGAAATAAAAGATTTACATCTTTGTCTTGAAATTGATATGGGGGAACCACATAGATCATGAGTTTAAACTAGGCACTCATGAATCAAATGAACCACGAAAACCACAGAGGATAAGTGTTTTAGAAATAGATGATATGTCTGCAACATTTTTCTTACAGAACTGTATCTGCTGTGGTTTCTTCTCAGTTATTAATGTCACCATGACACTCAGTTGACATTTTAAAGTTATTAATGAAAGAGCCACATGTCAACGAACATCTTTTTGTCAGGGTATGGACCCAAACTTACAAATGTTAACGAATGGATTCTAATCTGGGGTTTTTCTTCTCTGTTTTGGTTTCCACCTTCTTCGCCATGACCTTAAATTAAGTACTCTGATTTGTTGAATGAATATTAAACCATTTAGTTTTATTTTTCAGTTGACTTTAGCCTCCAATATGTAAAGGACTCAAAAAGGGAAATTAATGTGAGAATAAAATATTGGAATTTCATAAGCTAATAAACATCATTTAACTATGCAATCTATGTAATGGATGAGAGTTAGTCCCTGATTTATTCCTGAAGTTCTAAATAAACTTAAGAATTCAGGGGTCTGCTGGTGGCATTTATAATTCATTTTTTTCCAAAGTATGTTCTATTCAGCAAATATTTATTACATGCTTCCTATGTGCAAGACAGAGCAATAGATATTTCCAATAATACAAATATGAGTAAGGTACAATTCTCACACTCTGAAAGTACAAGTGTGTATGCTGGTTTGATTTTTATATGAAGTGCCTCTTCTAATTATTTTTTCTTCTAAATTAATGGTGTAGCACTTTCAACGTATGATATTTTTGGAACCTTTAGTTAGAAATGAGAACAAGCATCCCTATCTCATTCCTATAATCCAATTAATGTATTATTTAAACAATATCTTGAATTATGGAATGAATATTGTGTGTGTCCATATTGCATCAAATATTTTATAATTTCCAAAATTTTAATTCTTAATCAGTGAGTTGTTGCTTCCAAACTACAAGCTGTTAAGAAATGTAAGTACTTAGAGGATAAAAGGACAGATTAACTATTAATGTAATGTGCCTGCAATGGTTGACACCCTACTTAGCATGACCATTATGTACTATAGTCTACAAAATTATTCTTCATGCTCCCACAGCAGAGCTGGAGTGCCATATGGCCATGCTTGTTTTTTTGTCAAATAATTTTTACATAAACAGCTGGTGAACTGTTTTTATTGTAACAGTGCACACATTTTTTGAGACAGTTGGGAAGGATTGATGCAACTCTAGTCACTGCCTGCTTTCCTGTCAGTGTTAAGGAGAAATTCAGATTTATCTTTTAAAAATGTAAACTTTTGTATTCTTGTCACTATGGTCAGCTAATAAGATTTTTAATGGAATGCATGAATTATTGGCATGTTTATAAATGTGTAGCAATACATAGAAACTAATCATAAGGGACCTTCAGCTTCCCGTGGCATATTCAGTGTTTTTATTTTTACACTCATGAATTTTTAGAGACTGAGCTGATATGTTTTGGACTATTTTATAAGCAGTTTTAATATGACTATATTTGGTTTTGAAACATAACTTCAACACATTTTGATAAGTGATATAATAACCAGAAGATTTTTAGCAGTTTTTCTGTGATTTGAGTTGATTTAAAAACTATTTAATCCAAAAACACTGCCCACCTCCTTGACAAGAAAATCCATGTGTGAAAACACCAGTGATTTCAAAAATGCAAGTAGAGGCACTTTCTTTTGAGTTCTAAGGTAATAACCATTCTTCAGTTTTTTTGTAAGGCGATTATCACAGTGCTTAGAATGTTAAATCTAATTTTATATTTGATACTTCAAAAAATCTCCCTGTTACCAGTATCCTGGTAAGAATTTGTGTATTATTACATATCACAGATTCCTTTTTCATAGTATATTTGAGACTATAAAAATATGTTTCATTAGAGAAGGGAGTGATTATTTATTATTGTGCCATTAAAAAGCTTAGGACCTTTGGGTCAGAACAATTGCATTGCTCTACTTTTCACATACTAAAGGTAAATGTGTGTAAAATGTAAGAGGAAATAAGATTTTCCCCCAACCCTACAGCTTTCATTATATTCACCCATCTGTCCTTTGTGTCTTTGATTAATTCCACTCAGGGGCACAGCTATTTGCAAAGAATATTTTATTTTGGAATTCAAGATGGAAAAACAAAGGATCTTTTTCCATGTATCTTAAGTTTGAAGAAATTTTCTGGAATAAGCTTTACAATAGTGAGTACATTTTGTGAGTAAATAGTCATTTCAACATAATACCTGAGAGCAATTTGCTTATGTACATTTTAATTTGTACCTCACTGTTATTTTCTCCCAACGAACTATGCACCAGATGGATATTTAGAAAATGAATCAAGGGGGACAATACATTTTTGTAAGGGTGTTGTTTTTCCCAAAGTAAAACCATTCATATTATTTCACTAAAAGTTTAGTTCTAAGGAGATAATCAACTATACAAATGACTTGAACTGTTAAATAGACTATGTAATAATTAGGGGACATTTCTCCATGGGTTGCTTGTATTTTTGTTGCTCTTTTGAGGCACTGGTTGCCCTTGTTCCAGAAAATTTTTTCAAGAACTTCTTGTGTGTAGTAAGCCTTGGGAGATTATATATATATTCTCCAGAGCAGAGGAAAAGCATGCTCACTGGCCATTATACATAATTAGAATTCCCCAAGCACAAGATTTCTCTCTTGCAATGCAATTCTTTTGCATGATCTGGTGTCACTTGTCCATCTTGATATCGCTTTGTGATTACTGGGGTTTGGGTAACCAGTCTGAGAAAATACAGATGCTCCTTCTATGGCCGTTGCTATGAATGATAAAGTTCTTTTGCTCTTTTCTAAAATCCTCATGTATTTTGCAAGCACCCTTGAAACTGTGGTTGGCTGACTATTAGCTTGCAAGGATAAAAATCTTAGCTGCTTCACAGATTTTTTTTTTTAGATTAAGGATCCAATGTTTATTGGCAGTGTTATATTTAGCAGCTTATTAGGAAATTTGAGTAAGATCAGATGACACCAATAAAAACGTGGCAAGTAACCCATTTCAAGGATTCCTATTTTACATGATGTTTAGCTAGGAAGTTATCCCCAATTAGAAGTTAGGTCTCTCAAAACATTTTAACAATATTCAAAGGTCCTCTCCGGTGTTATTCAACTGATCATCAGAATGCTTAGTTAGCAAATTGTTGGTGGCCCTGACAACTATTCGCTGTCGTGATTTCAGAGACATCTTCTTCAAATAAAGTTTCAGGGGGAGGGATCCGTCACTGTTTCCGATGCGAATGTTTGGGAATTACCTTTGGTTTTACGCCCAAAAAGCCACTGCAGTTTGGGGCTCCACATTTACAAATGGTCTTTACACTCCCAAGACTTTGTAAGTTGTAGTTGAAAGTCAGTTCTGTGCCCGCTTGAATGTCACATAGGGCAAAAAGCCCAACACGGGTATCTCCATTCACATACCACTTCTGTGTTTCACAGTTGGGAAGGCAACAATGATTCATAAAGCGGGTGTAATTTCCCTTGGGTCCGGCATCAATGACCCTGTATCTATCTAAAGTGAGCATGTAAAAATTAGTGATCCCTTGTTCTTGGGCCTGACGGATCCGAGCCTTGCATTCGGCGTCATCTATCAGCTCCCCCACATACTCACCCACCAATTCACCCTTTTTAATATCTGTTTTGGTTCGAAGACCCCAGCCCCTCTCTAATGTGCGAAAAATTTCCACCTCTGGGTACTGGCGCTTAACAAAGCACTGGTTTTGGCAACGTTCTCCAGCGGGACATACTGCAGGGTGGCACTCACAGAATAGCACACGGTTGATACAATCAGAATCTATCCCACATGGATTTTCGTCAGTTGCCTTGCAATTACATTCGGGGATATCTGACAGGTCTACGGTAAAGATCTGTGCCCGACCAACAGGCCGGTTTGTCTTTATATGTTTATAAGGTGCTGGCTTCTTATCGTTCTTTTGTTCTTCCTGCAGCTGTCTTAGCTCTTTCTGCACCTTTAATTCTTCAAACCTCACTGCCGCCTCCTGCAGAGCTTTCTTATAGATGGCATCTACTCCCTTACTCATTTTAGCCCTGCTGCTTG